>NC_064931.1:165745803-166059397 GCF_023897955.1 Schistocerca gregaria
GTGGTTATGTTAGTGCGAGGTATCGTGCATCGTTACCGTTGTCGTTGCTGGCGCTCGTTCCAGGATCTGCTGCTGCTGCGTCCCTGAAACATGACATTGTCATCATATATTAGTGGGCGATCGGTCATAGATCAGCTCACAGTGTGGGGGGTGTGTGTGGCTGGTTTGCGTGCTGTGTGCAGTACGGTTTCCCTGCGATTGCCGGTATTTCGGCGGGTTAATCATCTGGGGTTGCCAGTAGTAGCTGAGTTGCAGGGGCTCGCCAGTACTGTCATGTTAGCGTGCTATGGACCATAGATGTTTAGTTTCGTGCTAATAGTGTTTTTGGTCTATTATGTTTCCATCTATGGTTGTGGTCGTAGTTACCCAGAGAAAGAATAAACGGGTTACGCGACTGTCTCGTGTTTCTGTATAGTCGTGTGGAGAGTTTTTGGAATACCTGCAAGATGGTATCTAGCCGATATTCCCGGTGAAGGTCCGCGGTGCGCGTGTAGCGCGGAGCGTTGCTTATGATTCTGAGTACTTTGTTCTGTATGAGCTGCAGACGGCGCACACGTGTGGGCGCAGCGTATCCCCAGACGGGAGCAGCATACGTCATCAGAGGTCTGATAAGTGTGGTGTACATGGACCTGGACACCCTCCTATTCAGTGTGCTATGCCTGTTAAGCATAGGGTAGAGTTGTTTGAGCCTCGCGTTTGCTTTGTTGGTCACGTGTTGGATGTGGTCCCCCCAGAGTAGTTTCCGGTCCAGCCAGACACCGAGGTATTTGACCTTCTCTCGGAAACGTATTGGGCGTGCGTGTAGTGTTATTTGATTGCAGTGTTGATGTTTGCGCAGTTGTTTCGGTCTTCTGGTGAACAGAACGGCTTCGCACTTGTCGACGTTTACTCTAACACGCCACTTCACCAACCAGGGCTCTGCCGTTCTGAGTGCGGTCTGTAGTCGTGAGTTAATGTTAGACGGCTTCCAATCTTGCGCTAGGATGGCAGTGTCATCCGCGTAGATTGCCATCGTCGTGTTATGTGTATCTGGGAGGTCGTTAATGTAGAGGTTAAACAGTAAGGGCCCTAGGATGCTTCCTTGGGGTACCCCTGCCTGTATACCGTGTCGTGTTGATTGTTTGCCCTGCACGTCAGTGTTGAAACTCCTGTCCGTGAGATATGAGTGTATGAGACGTACGAGCCCGTCGGGGAACCCTGCGTCGTTTAGTTTGCGTATGAGGCCGTTGTGCCATAGACGATCGAAAGCCTGAATCAACTGCAACGTCGAAGAGCCGCTATTTATAGGCTACAAGATTGACGCGCACAACTATCGATAGTTAACGAGTGTCGAACCATTGCAAAGACATTTATTACGCTTGTATTTCCATGGACCTAGTTTTCGGTGAGTTAGTCAATTTACTTTGTTTTGCAATATTTGTAAATATGTAATAAAGCGAGACAAGTACAGTGTTTGGCGGTGAATCGCACAAGACTTTAATGACAGCGAAACAAGGGGAAGTGATATAATTCTCAGAAGTTACCACACCCATTTGAAGGCGTTGTGAGTATAAACTTTGAAGACGAAAGTTTTGGCCAGCGGGAAGATCTGTGTTTGTTATTGTTTTGATAGTATATGCTTCGTGGAAGTGTAGTGCTAACTCCGCGATAGGCTTAGTGCTGTTCCGATTTATGAGATACGAAAAGCAGAACGCAAAATGGGTTGCAAAATTGTTGGAGAGAGAATAGGAAACGTAATATACTTTGACATTCTGGGAGTTAAGTAAGTTTATCAGTTAAAATTATTGTGATTAGCATATCGTATTTTCCCGTAGAATATAAATGTATAGGATTTATTTAATACTGTGTCGTATGTGCTCAAGCTGCAAGTACAGCGTTGTACTGAGAACGTTATAAACTGCAGATTTAGTTTCATAGTTGTAAGCTTATATTAAAGAGTAGAAAGCTATCTTGTATGCAACTTAGTACTGTTTATATGGTTGTTGGAAGGCTTCTTGAAAGTTAACTCTCATTCAAACGTTTTGAGTTGTTAAGTAGTGAAGTTCTTGAAGTTTATTTTCAGTCCCTGAAGCCTTTAACGATGAGACTTGCTAAAAGCAGAAGGTGACATGCAGCTAAACAGTAGATACTGTGAGAGATTTGCATTTGTAAAACAGGATACTGAAGTAGCAGGTAAGGGTTTATGCGAATGTCTCGGCTTACATTCAGAAAATCAGCGTCTGTTTATTATTAATCTGAAGTACCAGTCGGGAGTAAATGGTTTAGGGTGTAAGTATATGAATCTCAGTGTTAGAGTAGACAATTTTTAAATCTTAGCTGCGCTGATTAAAAAGAATATGCTGTAGGACAGACTGAATAAGACTGTACTGTCAGTCTTGTTTGTGGGCCAGTACAGTGAGATGTATTTCTAAGTGCAAAGCAGGCAGTGCTGACCTTTTTGGGTTGTACCAAAAAGATGGACACACTGAACAAATGTTCCAAAAGTAATTAAGCTTCTTTCTAGATAATGTAGTCCTGTTTTCTTGCCAAATGGCAGTCATTGCCTCATCAATATTTGTGAGGTGGAAAGCGAAAAGAGACCCCCTTTGGAGAATTTAGGATTTTGAGTTTTTGTAGTTTTTACATTCAGCGTTAAATTCTGAACAACCCGTAAAATAAATCTATTTCTATCTCTAAATTTGAGGCAGTTATGGCAGGTTGAATATTTATGACATAAAAGAGGTGTTTTGAGATATGGCCTTTTAAAGTTTCACTTTATTATCATTGCTTAACTTTACATATTTAATAAACAAATTCTGCATATATATTACACTTAAAATGTCTTTTGTCAAGTGGTTTGGAGATTTCTTTTTTTAATGAACACTTCACAATAAGTGGATTACTCCCTGAGACGTATATCACATCAGAGTGTAAATACATTTGAAACGAAATAAATTGGCCCCTTGTTGAGAAAAATATTACAAGCCCTGTGCTTATTTTTTTTTGGCATAATATTGATATTTTTACACTATGTTATGACATCTTTTTGATCAAATTTTGATCCTGGAGCTATGAATGGTGCTAGAACCACGAGAAATTGGAAGCCACAAATCCTACAAAATACACTCCAGGAAATGGAAAAAAGAACACATTGACACCGGTGTGTCAGACCCACCATACTTGCTCCGGACACTGCGAGAGGGCTGTACAAGCAATGATCACAGGCACGGCACAGCTGACACACCAGGAACCGCGGTGTTGGTCGTCGAATGGCGCTAGCTGCGCAGCATTTGTGCACCGCCGCCGTCAGTGTCAGCCAGTTTGCCGTGGCATACGGAGCTCTATCGCAGTCTTTAACACTGGTAGCATGCCGCGACAGCGTGGACGTGAACCGTATGTGCAGTTGACGGACTTTGAGCGAGGGCGTATAGTGGGCATGCGGGAGGCCGGGTGGACGTACCGCCGAATTGCTCAACACGTGGGGCGTGAGGTCTCCACAGTACATCGATGTTGTCGCCAGTGGTCGGCGGAAGGTGCACGTGTCCGTCGACCTGGGACCGGACCGCAGCGACGCACGGATGCACGCCATGACCGTAGGATCTTACGCAGTGCCGTAGGGGACCGCACCACCACTTCCCAGCAAATTAGAGACACTGTTGCTCCAGGGGTATCGGCGAGGACCACTCGCAACCATCTCCATGAAGCTGGGCTACGGTCCCGCACACCGTTAGACGTCTTCCGCTCACGCCCCAACGTCGTGCAGCCCGCCTCCAGTGGTGTCGTGACAGGCGTGAATGGAGGGACGAATGGAGATGTGTCATCTTCAGCGATGAGAGTCGCTTCTGCCTTGGTGCCAATGATGGTCGTATGCGTATTTGGTGCCGTGGAGGTGAGCGCCACAATCAGGACTGCATACGACCGAGGCACACAGGGCCAACACCCGGCATCATGGTGTGGGGAGCGATCTCCTACACTGGCCGTACACCTCTGGTGATTGTCAAGGGGACACTGAATAGTGCACGGTACATCCAAACCGTCATCGAACCCATCGTTCTACCATTCCTAGACCGGCAAGGGAAATTGCTCTTCCAACAGGACAATGTACGTCCGCATGTATCCCGTGCCACCCAACGTGCTCTAGAAGGTGTAAGTCAACTACCCTGGCCAGCAAGATCTCCGGATCTGTCCCCCATTGAGCATGTTTGGGACTGGATGAAGCGTCGTCCCACGCGGTCTGCACGTCCAGCACGAACGCTGGTCCAACTGAGGCGCCAGGTGGAAATGGCATGGGAAGCCGTTCCACAGGACTACATCCAGCATCTCTACGATCGTCTCCATGGGAGAATAGCAGCCTGCATTGCTGCGAAAGGTGGATATACACTGTACTAGTGCCGACATTGTGCATGCTCTGTTGCCTGTGTCTATGTGCCTGTGGTTCTGTCAGTGTGATCATGTGATGTATCTGACCCCAGGAATGTGTCAATAAAGTTTCCCCTTCCTGGGACAATGAATTCACGGTGTTCTTATTTCAATTTCCAGGAGTGTAGATTACTGAGATCCCATATTTTGTAGTTGCCGAACGACTTTATTTTCTGTTCATAAAAAAAAGTCTGAATGGGGTTAAAGGCACTTTAACAAGAGCATTTACGTCTCTTCTTTTTTCACTGGAATATTTGTTTGGTCAGGTTCTTCTTTAGGATCCTTACTTTCGCTGACTTGAGTTTCTGGTTCACTTCTGAGCCTACCTCAAGACATGTAATGTCGTTGTACTTCTCTTTGCAATAGGTCCTGATGTTTTTAAAAAGGTACTGTTTTCGTTGTCGTGTCAGCCCTGGAGGAATTACTGCAGCAGGAAACCCTGTGGGTCCATTGTCATTGGGGAAGATGCGGTGCACAAATTCATTTCCATCAATGTCCAATTTGCAGTGTACTCTACCTTTGTAGCTAACGTTGAACTCAAAGTGGTTGTATTTAGTTATGTGAGGTACTTTGTTAGCTTTAACATCCTTCAAGAAATTTAGCCAGCCATATGTATTCACAGCAACTTCACCTATTTCATTTCCAACAGCAAAAGCTGAGTTAACATGTGTTGTAGATGAAGATTTCTCAATGCAGTCGGCGAATTCTTGTATGGAAGAGATATAGGTGACCCTAAATCTTTTTTTTAAAAGTCCAAATGCCCAGTCATGTGCAAATTTCGTGTGACCTGCTGGCATTAATGACAAAACAATACTCTTATTTATGTTATTACTGATTCTCCAAGCAAGATATGCTAATAAGATATTGTTCTTGTTCGGACCTACACAATTGTTAGCATGGATTAACATTGTCTTCTCCATGAATGTAGTTTTTCAAGTAGTTGTGGAAAAGACTGACAGCAACGTTGGATCCCATTGTTGTTCATACACTTTCTGGGAGTAGATAGTTTACTTGTTTGTTCACAGTCTCACACATAACCCCAAATATTCCTACTCTGAATGGAACCAATAACTAAATAGGTCCAGGCTGCAACGGGTCACTGGGTATGTGAACCTGCTGGGCCATGTCAAAACTGTAGTGTACACAACTTCTATCACCATCTTCAAAATTTTCCATGGTCTTTTTGATAGTTCCCTTATAAAACACACTTTCTTTTGCAACAAGTTGTAGATGGGACCCCATTTTTTTCTATAGTTTCCATTTCAGTTACTTCAGGCACTGAAACCATTGCAGTTCCAGAAGTGAAATGCTGTTGACAAAATGCACAGAGATCTGATTTGGGCTTCATGACAAATCATCTGTAAAGGAAGCCTTATAAGTTTCAAATATTTTGGCTTTATTATCACTTGAAGGTAGAAGCTTGAAATTTGCTTTATACTGAGTGCTACTTCTGCCTGGTAAAATTATGGCGTGTTGTTCTGCGTAATTGTGTAAAAACCTTACAACAAACTCTGAATCAGAACAATAAATCACATTCTTAGGATGTTTTCTTGCATTACCATGAGCTTTGACAATCAATCCTGCATCATTATACATTTTTGTTACAGCGCTTTAGTCTTTTAATTTTAATATTGTTTGAAAACATGTAAGTGTTTGTACAAACTTGCCGTCCTTTTACTGATTATTTATTTCGTGATTGTTTCCTCTCAGTTTGTACTTTATGTTTACGAGCTGTCAAAGAAGAATCTGAAGTTCCACACTGCAATTGGCCTAAAATTACTTGATCTAATGTGTTGACATTGTTCTCATAATGATCAGTCTCAGCACATTCACGATGCATTTCCAAATATTCATCAACTGAACAGTAATTTCAACATCCTTCTTTGCACCTGCAACCTGCTTTTAAAAACTCTGAAACGAGAGCATGGTCTCTGTCAGCATCAAAAGAGTCAATTAAATTTATGCAGTCATCTGTTACTACCAGGTCAAAGTCTTCAGCACCATCATTCTCATCTACAACTTGATCACTATTAACATTTCGTTCTATTTCAATAACAACATTATCATTAACATTATCGTTGTTACCTAATGCTTCATTTAACTTTGGAATGTCTTGTAATAAAGAAATATGAAATAGGTTAACTGACTCATCACCTTGAGGTTCCAGTTTCTCATCACTTGATTCGTTTCTACTTGGCATCCTTTCAGAAAAATAATCTTGAAATACTTCGTAAACTTTTATCATATAAATCACCACCAAGACAAGTATCGTTCAGTGCTTTCACAATTCTATCTCCACACATTGCATACTTTAAACTGAGCAAGCTGTAAACATTAATTTGTTACATCAGCTGTCGGCTGTTCTTTAAGGGCTACCAACTATACATTGGCAGTATCTGTAGGCATTCGCAAAAATAGGACCATGTGTGTTTGGAGTTATTGAAATCAAAAAAACAGTTTTCTTTTATATGAAATTACTCTGAGCTCCTTAAAATGCTTCTAAAATTTAAGAGATGCCATTTTGTGAAGTAGTGCATGTATAGCTGCGATATTTAGAAAAGGGACCTCTTGCCGAACCAATGTTATTTCCCGATAACGACAAGAGGTCTCTTTTTCCGATAGTTTTTAATGATGTACTTGACGTTAGTTGCATTCAAATAAGTTTCAAATTAATATGCACCTGTACAGAATGAAGTAAACTATTATAATATATAAAAAACGAAAATTGATATTTTACACATTATTGAATGTTTTTGCTTGTACTGAAAATTTTACTGTTCCGACAAGAGGTCCCTTTTTGCTTTCCATCTCACATTTACTATCTGATGCTACTGTCACGTTATTTGCTCAAGGTCAGGTGCTGATGCTACACCCATCTGCTTAGACCTGTGACGTACCTGTGATGTGGTGGTAATGTCATGGTGACGTTTGATGTTTCTGAGTCTGTCTGCAACAAAGGAGGAAATCAGGAAGTGCAGACTGTTCTGCGGCATTGGATGGCGTTGTAACCGGAATTTCACTGTGCCCTATCACAGTTGAAGGCACCTGGTCCAGGTGGTCATCTGGTCACCGCAGCGTTGCTGGCACTGCGGGCGACTCCACTGTGAGACATAGTATCCGCTCTGGCGCTTTATCGCATGGCAAAGGCAAAGGCAAAGTGACGGGTGCTGGCATCCAGGGGTGAGAAGAGCAAGGAAGAGGGCCCTGCGGGAGCTGCCTTAACGGCGCTGACACTGGAAACATAGGGCAAGTTGCAGAGACCCCATGGCTAAAGAGACGCATCTGCTTCTGATGCCTGCACACCTCACCAGATGGACCTGATATGACAAATATGGCACGGCCAAGATGACGAAGGATGCACCCTTTCAACCATCGGCGATTGCCGTGGGAATGACAAAAATAGACAATATCATCTGGCAAGGATTTATGGGTCTACTGTGGCAAAGAAACACGGTGTGGGGGATGCAACAAATGCAGAGTTCTGTGAGGATGACCTTGCAGTGATTTACCTGCGAACCACCGTGACATGGCTGCGATCGGTACGAAGACAAAAACAACAGAAGAGCATCCTCACAAGAATGAGAGTCAGTCAATTTAGACATTTACGACTTAAATGCCTGAACGAATCTTTCAGCGGCTCTGTTTGATTGAGGGGAGAATGGTGCTGAAGTTAAATGCTGAATACCATTAGCTTCACAAAAGGTTTTGAACCCTGCAGACACAAATTGAGGTACATTTTCGGTGACAATGACTTGGTGCAATCCCTCTATGCTAAATATAGAAGGCAAGTATTTGATGGTAACAGACAATGTTGATGACATGTGAACAATAGATGGAAAACTGCTAAAAGAATTAACCATCGTGTGTCCCAAACAGGAGCAGCGAAATCTAAATGTAAGCTATTCTGTGGCAAAGTTGCCTTAGGCCAAGAGAGAATTTTCTGCGGTGGTGCGGATTGTTTTCTGCACACACGGAACAAGAACAACAAATCTTGGGTATGTCAGCAACAATACCAAACCAGGTACAGTGACGGCGAGCTCACTGTTTTGTCTGTACGATACCCTAATGACCCTGGTGAAAAAGTTGTAGCACAGGTGACTGCAAAGAACGAGGAACAATAACACGAGATTGATGGTTCTCCATGCACAGCAAGATGACACCACGTTGGGCAAAAAGTCGTCTGCACAAAAAAAAGACGAACCAATGGTTCTTCGATCCAAATTTTAGACAAAGGCCTTTGCTTAGTGACATAACGCAAAGCAACACTTAATACTAGGTTGTTAGCTGTTGCTGAGGTTATATGACAAAAGTCAGCAGGAAAACTTTCTACTACATCATCATTTTGCACACCAGTGAACATACAAGCCTGTTCGGAAGAGTCAAACAGCAAGTCTTCAGCTATTGGCAATGGTATGAGTTTGTTGACTATAGTTTCTTTGTGTATATTGAAATTGGTGATGACCAATTTTTCATAAATTTTGGAGTTTTTCATGTCAGTGTGTGGTAATTGTGTTGGACTGTGATTGGTTGGTATCATGGTTATTGATGTACCATCAGAATATGTTTCTGATATTACTCATGTTGGCATGGTTTGGTTTGTTGTACTGTGGTCTATGCCTTAGGTAGAGTAAGTGAAAGTGTGGAATATAGATTTTAGCATTTGAGTCTGTTGCTTTTTGTACAGTGGGCTTTGTTTTTTGGTGCTATGTAGGTCAATTTGTGTCATCGGGTTTTGGAGTTGAGTGCGACTACACGATATCAAGACCTTTGCTTGAGGATTATGGGTGAAGTGAAATTTGCAACACCATGTTTTAGAGTTGTATGTTGGTTCCTGGTATCGAGGGCTTTGTTGGAGCTATGTAGGTGAAAATTGTGGTGTTGAGTTTTTTAGCTGTGTATGGGTTGCTGGTATTGTAGTCCTCATTTGAGATACCAAAATTTACAACACCAATTTTGTTGTGTTAAATTTTGAGGATTTCATGTGCTTGATTTCTGGGCAAATATTTGTTCTGCTGTAATGTCATTATTCTTACTGTCCTACATTTGTCCGCGCCCGAAACCACCTCCGTCATTCTGTTCTCCTGTCAGTCCTGTCAGTTACATTCTGTTGTTGGAGTTAAATACTTCAAATGTTATTTATCTTTGTTTGCAGTTGTAATAAGTGATGTCATGGTCACCGTATTGTATGTGCTTGAAATGGTTTAAACCCTGTTGATGACATTACTGTTTAAAACAGGTGGGTGGAGCCTTGATTTTGTTTTGCCAATCTACCTTTTATAATAGTTAGAGCAGTAGATCTCTTTATATAGACTGAATTTGTTCGTCAGATATAGTTTGTGTGTCTAACTAGAAATAATGCTATGTTCCAATGACATTACTGTTTAAAACAGGTGGGTGGAGCCTTGATTTTGTTTTGCCAATCTACCTTTTATAATAATTATAGCAGTAGATCTCTTTATATAGACTGAATTTGTTCTTCAGATATAGTTTGTGTGTCTAACTAGAAATATTGCTATGTTCCAAGGATCATTGGTCTGTTTGTACCAAAATGGTGTAGGTTACATTGGTTTTACACTCTGTGTCTTCATAGTAGCTACTTACAGATTACCAGCTAGCTCACTGGCAGAAAAGTAATAATAATGAACATATTGGTATCTGTCACTGCTCATGTTACTGTGTGGCTGTGAAAAATCAGTTCAAGCTGAACTGTGATCTGCACCATCAATACAAGACAGAAATCTAACTTAGGAATTATATCCTATGGTGTGAAGATATTTGAGAAGCTACCCTCTAACATACAGTGAGTAATTGGTTATATCAGTCAATTCAAAACATTCCTGGTGATGACTGCTTCCACTGCTTATCTTAGTGCAAGGGTTTGATTCCTCCTTTAGATGGATGGCAAGTAGTATGTTGTAAACTGTCCTGTGTAATAACAGATTTAGGTTACTATTTTCTTTGAAAAATACTTTATTAATTAAGTAAATATTAAGTTCCTGTTAAGACAGTCTGCAGCTACCTAACGTAACTGAAGAAACAGCAGCTTTCTTTCAAATTCATTAGAACACTTTTATCTGGCAGAGACATAACTATTATTAAGCAGTATTGTGATAGTTTCTTGTTAATATAGTGTAGGGCTTAAGCAATGTTTGGTTGTTTACTTGTTCCATAGCCCTGTAAGTTCACATTCTTGGTGGGATGTACAGAACATGGTGAATGAGTAGAAGGTATCACTATTCTTTCGAAATTGTGCTGGTTTATTTATGTCAAGCCACGTTAGTAAATGTATATCTTGTGAAACAGCTGTTAGAATGTGTGACGTTTGCCTACTTTATTTCTTCCTTGATAGTCCTCTGTGTCGACGTTGTGGATTGTTATACTAGCTGAAAAGCAGTGGGTGGAAGCTCAACACTGACTGCTGTAAATGATGTAGCTGATAGTTGCACAATTGCGATTCACAGTTCTTTACTTTCACTGTTCACAGCCTGCCCAATATTACACAATTATATGGGTGATTAACTGTTGGTTAATGTTGAAAAGCCTTATTAATAGGTTGCAGGCAACATCAGCATATTGCTGCAATAGATGCCATTGAATACCTATGAACAGTAAAAACCTAACTAGGCAGTTCTTGCAGAATAATACGATGTGTGTGACACTATTCCTGAAATAAATTGAACAGACATTGTCATAACACACGGCTTATTTGTGTTACACTTATTCCACTGTTAACTTGATGGATTGTTGTTAATTTAACAAATACATAATTCCTGTCTGAAAATTGACTGTGGATTGACTGTCTCAGCACAAAAAATCAGTTTTTTGTATATCCTCACAATAATAGGCACTGTTTGAGTTGCAGAAATTACAATTAAAATTTAACTCATTCAATGAAACTCATAACTCATTCTTTTTAGTAGTTCCTTCTTCCACAAAGATTAGGCTGAATCATTTGTTTAAATAATGAAATTAATATAGTTACACAAACAATACTTTTGACAAACCTGGTAATTATTTTGGAATTAATTAAGGGCTGACTTTCCTAATATGTTTTTGAATAGAGCCAAATAGATACTTTAAGAATCTGAGTAGTTTTTCCTCCAAATGTTTATATTTACTACAGAATTTATATTTATTTATAAGTCAACAATAGAATCTGTCACAAAACAAATACTGATTTCACCCTATAGCAAAAATTTAACTAGGAATGGTCAAAATAAATTAGGAAATTAATTACATATACAAAAGTAGGCACAAAATTAGACCTCGTGCTATATTCCTTAAGACGGAGGGCCAACATTTCTCTTTTATGGAAATGCAGATTATATTCATACATGTAAAGATAACTAGGCAAAAATTAAAATAAAAGTAATTTAAGGAGGCAGGTGGAAAAAGAAGAGACGAAGTGGAGAGATCCCAGCCTGCTTCGTTACAAATGCTTAAGGCCTTGAAGATGCACCTATAAAATGACTCTTGGTAAACACTAGCATCACTGTCTGCAGCTGCCCATTTACATTGTGAATGCAACATGTTGTCAGATTAGCTGATTATATGCTTCACCATTTGACAGCTTAATATTTGCTGAAATGCAGCAGTTTTCACTTCATAGGTGCTTCATTGGCAATGGAGTGGTGTACTCTACACAGAAAATTCATGTTACTAATCAGTACATACTTAATTCTTTTCTAATTTGACATACGGTGATGTTATTCTACTTATGTTTGTTCTTTCCACTCATTCAGTGTATCTTTGATTTATTTTCAGGAACGCATCGCAAATTCGGTAGTACCACAACAGAATGACTACAGGAGCGAAATGTACACCTCGCCACTCCAAATTGGGGCCCAGCTCATCGTCAGACTGCAGACCATATCTAAGCTCTTATGGGGCGTGATGGTTACAGAAACATCCGCCAGCTTGTCACAAGGTAGTAACGTTGATGACTGGGCTGAGGATGCTGTTTTGTTCAAGACTAACCCACGTCTCGTTTTGGACAATCCCTCCACCACTCCAAATGCTCCACAAAAAACTGAGGCTTCATCATCATGAAAGATTGCCCATAAGGTCTCGAACATACAAGGTACCGTGGCGAATAAGTTCCGCTGCCATCGTTAGCCTGATGTTCCTTCCATGGTGTGGCCAAGAAGGGGAACAATTTGGCGTCGCACTTCTGTGTATTGAATTGAACTTGTGATCGCCAAAAGACTGCTAGTGTTTCACCACTACCAGCAAGAGATTTTGGACTATGCTTCATCGCGTGTCAGTCTCCCTGATGCCACCCACTCAGACCAGGGGCACTACCCACAGGTGCCACCTAGCCACAGCAAAGGCCACATGGCAGGGCGGCCATTGCCGGATGTCCGGATGCCCCAGGGGGTTGGGTATCTACCCCTTGGCATACGTGTGGATTTAATGGCACAGGCATCAGCAGAGTGATCCCTGTGTGGTCAGGGGCTACAACCAACACGGTACATGGTGGACCCACCACGACGAACTGGCTACCATTCTGGATATCGGGTGCAAAGAAATACATGGTCATCGTCGACACAGAAAGCGACACTGCACAATTCATGGTGGAAAACACATCCAGGAAGGTGTCCTCGCCCAAGAGATGGGGAATAAGCGGGACTGAGATGCGACAGTGAGGAAGTGGGCTAAAGATTTCAGTGCACGATGGACATTATGCACCATGTAAGGCTCCCTTCCCCAATTGGCTTGATCTTTGGGAAAATTTTGAAGAATGGAGTTCAAAACCATACAGGGGACTGTAACATAAAGACCGAAACATGGGAAACTCCTTTTAATTGCCTCTTATGACAGACAGGAATACCTCTGGCCTATTCTTATCCCTGGACGTGCAGGGCGAGAACCATCAGTGATTTCACCAAAGCAAAGATGACTGATGTGAATCTACTACTTACTATCTAAACAGTTTGGGGATGACTGCAAGAGCATAGGAGATTTAGATTTCTGTGTGAACTTCATATTGTAACGGGCAGTGAGGAAGAGGTTTGTACATCAGCTTGTGGTTGCATGAAAGGAGCATGAGGACCTTACCAAATATTAAGAGAAGCCAAAAGAATGGCCATTCTCAAGATTCTATAAATCAAAATATTTACCTGAAAGACATGCTGAATTTGATATGAAATAATTAATGTGAACATATTTATTGTGTAATAAAAATGTTTTCAAAGACAAATGGCACCAAAAAGGACATCATTAACACTATTATTCTACAACAGTAACAAAAATAAATACTTAGTTATGTATTTGCCTCATTAATTCTTTTTATATTTATATTTGTATTTAGTCATGGCGTATTAAGACCAACACATTTTCACGTTTCTAGAAGTACATTTCAAACAACTTCACATTTTAAAATTTGTGAAAAATTTCCCAGGTTACAGGTAATCAGTTTTTTTGTCATTATGCAATTTGAAATGATGCTTCTCAGTTACACATTGTGGACAATTTCATAAGACAATGAATTCACGGGCAATGAACATAAGTACATTCTCTCATAGAATGCCTTATGGATCTTTGGCATTAGTATCTAACTGCATAGATAGTATACTGAGCCAGATATAGCTTACTGTTGATGCTATTTTTAATGTTGCTGGAAAATATTACCCTACAGGTAAGTTCTTAAATATGCATGGCAGTCTTGTTCCAATTTGATGAGCATTTGGATGCCAATTTGAATTTCATTCGTCTCATGCAACATCGACCACAGTGACATGCAGAGAATGCATCTACATCATAATTACCTAATAAATAAGATGTTTCATGAGACTTTTAGGGGTGCCACTGAATGTGATGACGGCTTGTGGAAAGGAATCATTTATTTTTCAAGGTAACTGCCACAAGATGTACATTCTTCCCAGACTACTCACCGTGCCATTTCTTCCTGTGTGGACTTCAAGGGCAAAGACCATATTCCTTGATTTCTAACAACCGAATTGAGAATGTGCGCCACCACAGTTAATGAAAATGGTAGATTATATCTGCTAGAAAGAACTCGGGGGGGGGCTAAGACTTCAACACCTGTGATGTTTCTAATGGGTCTCATACCTAGTACCTCATACATTTCAAATTCTCATTACAGAGATAATGTCAGGATAACGTATTTTTTTGTTTATGGCCTTCCAGAACTTCCAGTTTCTGTTCACTTTATACCATGAAGTGAAAGAAGTCATAGGATACCCCTTAATATATTGTCAGACCACCTTCTGCCTGACGTAGTGCAGCAACTTTATGTGGCATGGATTCAGCAAGTCATTAGAAGTTCCCTGCAGGAATATTGTGCCATGTTGCCTCTACAGCCACCCATGATGCTAAAAGTGTTGCTGATACAAGATTTTGTGCACAAACTGACCTTTTAATATTGTACCATAAATGCTTGATGGGATTCATGTCAAGTGATTAAGGTGGCCAAATCATTTGCTCAAATTGTGTAGAATATTCTTCAAACTAATCATGAACAATTGTGGTGTGGTGATATGGTCAATTGTCATCCACAGAAATGATGTCCATAAATGGTTTGCAAATGGCATGCAAGTAGCTGAACATAAACATTTCGTCAACCATTGATTCAGCTGGACCAAAGGATCCAGTCCAGTCTGTGTAAACTCAGTCCACACCATTATGGAGTCACAAACTGCTTGCACAGTGCCTTGTTGATAACTTGGCTCCATGGCTTTATGGGGTCTGCACCACACTAGAAACGTATCTTCAGCTCTTACCAACTGAAACAGGGACTCATCTGTCCTGGCTACAGTTTTCCAGTCATCTAGGGTCCAATCAACATGGTCATGAGCCTAGGTGAGGAACTGCAGTCTATATCGTGCTGTTAGCAAAGACACTCCTGTCGGTTGTCTCCTGCCTAGCCCATTAACACCAAATTTCACCATGCTGTCCTAACATACATTCATCATGTCCCACAACAATTTCTGAAGTTATTCCATGCAGTGCTGTTTGTCTGTAAGCACTGACAACTCTATGCCGCATTTGTCAAGAATGTACAACAAGTTCATTTAATACTTTGTTCTTATCTTCCTCCCTCATTCTTTCTTCCTCTTGCCTACTAACACCTTATCTTTGCAAAAGTGAAAATTATGCACTGAGACACTGGAATCTCCATTAATATGACGACTGCCATGAGGTTATAGCAGAGCCCCACCCCTAACACTGTGTGCCTGGTTTGGCCTGGTGGTGGAACATCCGTCACTATGCATGTGGCAGTCAACATGTTAGTCACACACACTATTAAGACTTCTTTTCATTTCTTCCCCTCCTCTCCCCTCTCCACCTCGAAGGAACTATACATCTCTTAACGGAAGTTCCTTAACATTTTTCTTCATCCTTGCCACTTATTCTAATTTTCTTACTAACATGTATGTCAGTGAAATGGATGATCTTGAAACCTCCACCACCAATTAAAATTTATTCACAGTGCTAAAAAAAAATAATAATAATAAAACGACAGTTTACAATGCTTCCACTTCAAGATGACAATCACTTGAAATGATGTCATGTAGCTGGCCACACATCGCATGTCTTAAAGAAGTTAGACTTCACATCTTGCAAGCCTGGCACTGAACTTCAATTAATTTCCTCCTGAATTTGGTCCTTCATTTCCTGGGTGGTGTTTGGTGGGTCCACTGGAAGATCTGAGATTTCAAATGACCCCAAAGGAACAAATCACATACTGGAAGGTCAGATGACCAGGAAAGATGTTCTGTAGCATATTAATGGAATGCTGCAAGGTATGGTCTTGTTGGAAGAATGTCTAAAAGTTACAGGAAGATCAGGAAGTAGGCACATTAGGGTGTGTTTCACTATGTGAACATAATGTTTTGTATTCATGGTACTGGCATTAGCACAGTTGTTTTAGAAAAAATAGCACCCAACAATTCCAAACATTAATATACTGCACCACATCACCACTTTATGACTGAAGTTGTGTTTCATGAAGCATTCCAGGATTTTCACATGATCAGTTGCTGAAGTTTTGCTTGTCAGCAAAGCCTGACACCTCAACATTCATGGTCAGATTGTTGCACAGACATGGGTGGTTGTTAATGAACCCCAAAAAATTCTGGTGAAAGAATAGTATTTTCAGGAGCTCATTTGCACCAGTTTTTTGCACTATCTGAATTCTGTATAGGTAGTTTTCCAGTTCTTTGTGCTATATTCACCACACACTGCAATCTGTTGCGTCAAGTTTCAGCACATGCTTTTGTGCAGAATGCCTGGAATTTCGGCTGAAGGCTTCTTCCATTCTTGCAACATTCTCTAGTGTACACATCCATTTTCACTTCCATCCCTCTTTTGCACCTCATCACCCATTTCCTCAAAGTTCTGTTCCTGTACTTTGATAGCATGTGCTGATGGGACAGTGGCATGACTTGCGAGATTGTGATGAGTACGAAAAACACACTGCATAGCTGCTAAGTTGTCATTTTTGTAAATCACCTTTGTGGCAACAACACATTGTTCACTGGCCCATGATGGCATCTCCACTGAACTAAAATATCAGGGTCAGTGGCAACACTCCTGTTTTGTGATTCCCATTTCCAGTGCTGCCAAATCTCTCATTTCACTGCCGCATCTGTTGTTTGTTATTTTACCTTTCATATCCAAAGCTAAAGAACCAATGCATGTGTATATGACATTGATAAGTGCAGCAAGTGATCTTCAGTGGTTTCAGTTGTAGTTTTCATGTTCATGTTTCATTAATATTCCTGACGCACACTTAATTGTGAGATCATAATGCAATGGACAATATGGAGATACTACTATACCTGAAAAATAAACTTACTTCCTTACTACTTTATTTTCCAAGAGGCTAAATTACTGCCTCAGATTTTTTTTTTTACAAGTAGTTAGCCAAGTTTGTGTCAAATGTTATCAAACAGTGTTTTTTTCCAAAGATTGTAGCCAATGGATGATACTCTAAGCCAATATTGCAACTTATGTTTACTCTCTGCACAGGGCAGTGCATTACTATGAAATAAACATAAGTGACCATGCTCAACTTACAACCTTACTCTTCCTTCTTCTCTGACTTTTGAACTATGAAAATGAAATGTGCATATGGCATAATTTGGCAGGGATACCCTTTCAGGGAGTTTGTCAGCTGCAAGTTGTTTTAGTTGATTTCATTTTGATGACTTACATGCTGGTAATGATGAGGACAAAACAATACCCAGTCCCCAAGCAGAGGAAATTGCTGACTCTGCTGGTAATCAAATCCAGGCCCCTTAAATGGCATTCAGCCACACTGACCACTAAACTATGAAGGCGTGAGTGAACTATGAAATGCAGTTAAAAAAAAGTTCATAATCGAAGTATAAAAATTTTCAATTATATACTTAAAATAATTAAATAGACATCACTTTTGATTATAGATCTTCACAGTTATTAATTTACAAGGTTTGGCCACAAAGCAAGTTCCATTTGGTTATATAAAACAAACGTGCACAGACACAGAAAAAATATTTCTTGTAAAAGTCTACAACTGTTAAACTAATTTTTTACATAGTTTCTAAAATTTTGTTGGCACTTGTCATATGTGGCACAAGTTTTTGTATGCCTTCTTCATAGAAGGTTGCCACCTGTGTATTCAACCATGTGGTAACGTGTTCTTTTAGCTTGTCATTATCATTGAAGTATTGACCACCAAGGACAGATTTTAGGTGTAAGAAGAGAGGTAGGAGCAAGGTCCGGGTTGTACAGAGGATGACCAAAAGCATCCCAGTGAAATTCCCATAAGAGCTGTGAGGTTGGGCATTATTGTGGAAAAAAACACCTTTTGACAGTAATCCTTGGCGCTTGTTCTGTATTGCACAGCACAATTTCTTGATGGTCTCTCACTAATCATGTGCATTGATTTCTTACCACGAGGCCAATCAATCAGCAAAATGCCTTTTCTGTCCCAAAAAACGGTGCACATGACTTTTAGAGGTGTCACGATTTGCTTAGGCTTAACCTTTGTTGGGGATGACGTGTGCCTCCATTCCATTGATTGCTGTTTTGTTTCAGGGGTGTCTTACATTACCCAAGTTGCATCCCCCATGACTATCCGAGAAAGAAAACCATCAATTTCTTCATTGTAGTGTGTCATAAACTGAAGTGCACTGCCCATCAGTTGTTTTTTGTGTTGTTCAGTAAGAAATTTGGGTACCCAACATGCGCAAAGCTTCCGAAATTTCAGTTTTTCAGTAACAATTTCATGAATTAATGATAGTGAGATTTGCAGAACTTTCATAGCAAGAGCACTAAGTGTAAACTTATGGTTGTGCTTAATCTTCTCTTCAATTGTGTGAACCAGTTCATTGGTAACCACAGATGGGCGTTCACTCCATTCTTCATCGTGAACTTGATCACGTCCTTCATTGAACAGTCTTCTAACCATTGAATCACTCATAGCATTTTGTCCATAAACCTCACAGATTTGCCAATGAATTTCCTTCGGTTTAACTTTCTTTGCATTTAGAAAATAAATCGCAGATTTGATTTCACACGCGATGGCATTTACAATTACGGCTGACATTATAAAGAAGCACTACAAAGCACATGTTGGCAGTAGCAATTTGAAAATGGCTTACATGTGTTCTCATTGAGTCAGAGTAACTGCCGTGCATGCTCGGAATTGCGATCGTAGCGCTGCCGCAGATAGAAATAGCAACGGAACTTACTTTGTGGACTACCGTCGTATTATTCAGTGTGATCATTTACAGATACAGAGTGGATGAAATTATCATGACTAGACTTTTGAAAGTATATTTCAGATTTATCTGAATCAACTATGTTTCTTTATAGTACTTCTACGTTTTTAAGAAAAATAAGGAAATGTGATCCTTGGATTATCTTAGAAGAGAATCATTTACAATAAGCACGGTAACTACACGCACCTCAAGTGGATAGTCATTACTACAGTAGCAGCAGCAATGCCTGAATGATAAATTCTGATTTAAAGACACTGTAGTTAGGTAACTATTCCACATTTAATTCCATTCTTTGATCTGTCCAGCATTCATGGTAAGTACATCTCAAAAACAACATTGTGGTGTACATACAGAATGGAAAAAGCAGGGTTAGTAGCCCTGGGGGGGGGGGAGGGGGGGGGAGATTAAAATGGTGCTTCTTTGGAAACAGCTCATACAAAATAATACCAGTTTTTAAATTTTTCATAAAACACACTTTTTAAACCAAATATAGCATCACCAGGTCCTTCAGTGGCTGTGAGGAAGTACATGAACAATGGTACAGTTTTAAGAAAATCTGCATGTGAAAGAAATATTTTATGTACATCATGTTCCTAGCCAAGCATGTTACTCACATTCACTATCCATTGGAACTGCTAAAAACAGTTAAAAGTTCAGCGCACAGATTATTTCTCGCTGATAAGTTCAGCAATATTTACAGTTAACAGTCACTCAAATAGCTTTTTATGGATTTAAAATTTTTATTCAGTCAGAGGAACACTACAGTTTGTTTCTACATCTTATGTTCTCAACGTCTCAAACTATTTACTGACAACAGAAGTAAAATAATCTTGAATTATGATGGAAATAATTTTTTTTCAAATCTCTGTTTGTTTTTACAGACATTTTAGCCCATGAAATATTTCATACTTCAGCTAAAGCCAGTGACTGATATAGAAATATCTAGTAGCTGTTAAACAAAATATATAACAGAAAAAACAAATAGAGTCATTAAGATGAAAAGCTTTCCTCATGCAGATCTTGTCAAAGAGTAGGTCTGCCTATCACATTTATGATGGATTTACTAATAACCTCACTTGTTTTACTTTTATCCATCTGAGGCCCTATTAATAATAAATTTTTAAAAATGAAAAAATGATTTTTGATGAACAATCAATATTAGTCTTCAGAGAAAATAATATTTCAATAATTTACTTGAATTTGCAAGAAGAGCACCAAACTTCTGCCTGATACATAATACCTACAGTTAACAAATGTCACAGTACAGATTATAAACCAATTTATAATAATAATAACAACCTTTCACACAAATAAGAAGATGTAAGTAATGTCATTATGTTGTGTCATAATTAGAAAAACATGGCGTAAGAGCAAAAAATAAAAGAATTAGAAACTATCAAAGCAAGTTTGTTCCCCCCACCTTTCAATAGGCAGTTACATTTTAAAATCAAAGGTTTACTGTCAGTCATGAATCACAGCAGTTTGACAGTCTCCAGATTATCATGGTTTCCAAAGTTGCTAAGGCTGCATATGATATGATGTGTTATTTGTTCATTAATTTTCATTTTATTAACAATGAATCATTCTTTGATGTCAAATGTGATTGTTTGTGTTTTCGAAGTGACACACACACACACACACACACACACACACACACACACACACACACATGGTGTGTGTGTGTGTGTGGGGGGGGGGGGGGGGGCAGTCATTCCTCACAAGGTGACTCTGCTATTGATGAACAGGTTTATATTGATAATAGGTTGGTGACCATAATGTTCTGGGTGATCAGTGTGTATATTAAACTGTGCATGTCAACTAGTAACTTGCAATATCTCTGTAACACATGGTCAAATTACATTATCATGGCGAATCCCAACAACTTAAAAAATTATATTATTTCTGACAAAAATCACTTATACATACAGAGAACAGACAGAAAGAAGTTAACTTGATTTCTTTATCATCATCACAGTAATTTCTTTTGTATGGTTGATATGGATATTGTGAAAATTTTAGCTGATGTTTAAAAAAAAAATGAGGCCACACTGACTGATACCCATATGAAATGAAACAGACAATCCATTTTTAAATACCCTTAACAGGGTGCAACCCCTAATTTATCTTTTAACATGAAATTTACATCTATCATTTATATATGTGAACTGACTTATTCTGAATAGAAATCTCTAGCTAAATAATACGAACAAAGGCCCGCACCAGTCATATCTGTAAATCACTTGCACATAGATCTGATATTCATTTACATGGCGGTACTGGCCATACTGGCCGGAAACCAAATTCTTATAATATCTTCCAGACATCTACATATATTTGTGCTTTTCCTTTACAGATAAACCACATTATGATTACAAAAAAGTAATTTGGCACTCATCAGTGGATCAAAGTAATTTGTCACAACTTTACATGTAAGGGCCTGGGAGTAAATTATAGTAGATACCCAGTTGGCAGACACTAAGTGTTAATGAGGAACAGATGATGACGTAGAAGCAGTATAAGAGGAAGAAAATGATGAGATAAACAGAATACCAAAGAAAAATGACTATGTTATCTATTTCAGTTTCTTCATGGTTACTGATCTGTCAGATGACAACTTTTTATTTCTCTGTCTCCTGAACCCTATTTTTCTTGAAAAAATTTTAACAAGAAGGAATAATAGTCTAGTAGTGCCATGACATTTAAATAAACCATCATTGTGGAGAATTAAGAGAGATTAAAACACTGCTCCACATAGTATATACACATCCTTTGACTTGCAGAACGAAGTTTTTATTTCACAGACAGAGAAGGAAAGTGACAGTTGTGTTACAAGTAAACAGAAGTTGTCATGACAACAACTGTTTTTACATCTACAAATATTTGTTGTTGCCAATGAATTAGGACATTATACAGAGCCAAACACACACAACTACAACTCCACCCCCCCCCCCCCCCCCTCATACATGAAAGCCAAACATTAACCACATGTACACATTCTGCAATCATTTTAAATAATTATAAAAGATATTTTATATATAATATTTTTTATGAACAAAAAAACTGTGAGGAGGTGGAGTAACATTATAACAAAATATTAAGAATGAAATTAATATTAAGTGAAGGAATAAAGAAGTTTAAATTTATAGGAGGCTGATGACTGTTTAGCATTAAATACATAACTCATTACAATTTTTACATTTATTACTTCAGAACTCAGATCTCCAGAAGGAAATTTATGTAAACCTTGTAGTAGGGCTCATTTCTGTTTTCATGATGAACACTACTCTCACAAATTAAAACTTTCCTTAGCATTGGTAGGTACCTCTGGTACTTCTATATCTTCTTGATTTTTGATGGATTAAAAGCAAATCTTAGTGGGAGCATGAATTTTGTGTCCATCAGCAATGTGGCCTGTAAGAGCAACAAGGTTATGCAAATAGTGGTGAAAAAAATACATAACATGAAACAGTGTACTTCCATAGCAAAACAC
Source organism: Schistocerca gregaria (assembly GCF_023897955.1). NCBI lineage: Eukaryota > Metazoa > Arthropoda > Insecta > Orthoptera > Acrididae > Schistocerca > Schistocerca gregaria. The sequence continues at coordinate 165,768,421 of NC_064931.1, forward strand.
CCATGTACCCTCTATATATATGTTGTGACAAACTTCTGGGGGGAGATGGTGTATTCATTTACCATAATGAGCAGTTATGGGTACCAGGAAACGCCCACGGCATGCGGCACCACATTGCACATCATCAATTCACAGTTAACACGTGGGTGAGTTTGCCCACTTATCAGACTTTTCTGGAACAGGTTTTTCCCAGTTTGCTTGAAAATGTTACAGTAAATGTGAGGCGCATAATGGGGTGCATGCTCATTTTGGATTGGCTCTTCGTAGTGTTTGAATAGGTCTTTCCTGCATCAATTGATTGGCCATGGTGGACCAGTTCCCTGGCCTCCATGATCACTGGATTTATTGAGTTTGTTTGTTTCTGCGAGTGCCATGAAATCTCTAATGTATCGTAAGCCTGTGTAGTCCGAAATGGATCTCGTCACAAGAATTCTCTTTGCAGGTGTTGTAATCAAAGAAACTCCTGGTGTGTTTGACTATGTCTGGCAATCAGTGCATACTTAGATTTCATCATTGTTGAATGCTGAAATTTTACTTTTATACTTGATGCTTGCCAATCAAATGAAATAATGTGGAAACGAGCTCATCAGTCAGCATGTTAATGATTTCGTGAATGTATTCAAAAAGAGTATTGCCTTGGGGTCCTGAATGATCACAAAACATCTACAGATTTTTGTAATACAAATATGTCATAATCACCAAATAGCACTTAACCGGAAACACTGTACATTAATTCCTCACATTGGTGAAGAGCCTTCACACTTTTTTATGTATTTGTTAAATCTCCTCAAAACATACCCGGCTGAAGTTAAACTGCTTGAGTTTTAGTACTACTATAGCTACATGTCAACTTTTGCAGCCCGTTGTTAACAAATAATAATCACATTTGTTTGCCCTGTATTTTTTACTCATTTGTACACTCACTGTTATATTTCTTATGAATTACTAGTGAACGCAATGCCCACTAACATTTGTATTTATTAGGGTCATGTGAAAGGTTCAGGCAAAGCTTTGGCCTAGTTGTACACCATGGATGTGTATGTGAATAGACCACAAGTATAGCTGGTAAAGGCAAGGACTCCACTTCAGACAGAAGAGATCTGATGAAAACTGCACTTGTAAGCCCTTACCTGGGCTTTCAATGTGGGAATGAACCCCTGTGCACGCCCAACCTTCCATGGAGGGTGTCCGGCCTCCACCAGGAAGCTGGTCACAGGACTTGTCCTAAAACCTCCTGTTGCTAGTTGACCGCCATGATGGTGTACTGGTTCGAGTAACGCAATGCTGAAGGCACCGGTGAACCATAAACCAGATTCCCATATTCAAGGCAGGATTGAACAAGGTCTCTATAGAGCTGCAGCAGCATAGATCAATCTGAAACCCAGTTGGTGTTCCACAGGCAGCAGAAGGCATTCAGGTGCTGCCAGCACTTCCATTTCAGCTGATGAAGATGAGGAAGCCACGTCAGTCGGGTATCAAAAAGCCAGTCTTAAGTATCTATGTGTCTCCTCTACAGTGAGTGGATCATCATTAAGTTAAAGATCTGAGTGAATGGTATGACACCGACAGAAGTGCATGATGCACAACTTAGCGGCTGAAAAGTGGAAGCAGTGAGCTACAGCCCTTGACTGCACGTTGTGGATGGCTCCCTGTTGGCGCTGCTCGTAACACCACTAGTGGAGGAGAGTATGAAATGCGGAAGTCGTCTGCATACAGAGAAGGTGAGACCAACGCCCAATAGCTGCTGCTAGACAGTTAATAGCCACTAAAAAGAGATACACTCAATACAAAGCCCTGCAGGATCCCATTCTCCTGGATATGGGGGAACTATGAGAGGTGCCAACTTGGACACGGAAAGTACTGAACGATAGGAAATTTAGGATAGAAATCTGGAGCGGGCCCCGGAGACCTCACTAATATAATGCACCAAGGATATGATGTCGCCTGGTAGCGTTGTAAGCTTTTCATAAATCAGAAAATTCGGCAACCAGATGTTGGTGTCTGGAAAAGGCTGTTCAGATCACAGACTTGAGGGAAACTAGATTATCAGTGGAAAAGTGACCACGGTATAAACCACCACACGCAAGGATGCAGAGGAGCTCCGACTTTGTAAATGGAGCATTATAGGGTTCACAGTGATATTGAGAGAAAGAGAGGGCCTTTCTTTCCATTTGCTGTTTGAGGGTGCAAAATGCTGGGTGATAATTCTGCGATGTGGAGGCTGGGGCATAATGCTTAGAAATTGCGTTTGTGTCAGTAGGTAACATGCCATTGATGTTAATACCAGTAACAAATGTCAGGGTCTGGTACCCACAAACACATCTGATCTTCGTCCAGACTTACGAAGATGTTTGGCACCCAATGGTCGAGACATACCTCTCCCAACTTGACCGATTCCATCTTTTTATAAAATGGCAAATGTGAGCTCGGAGCGGTTTTAAAAGCTTTAATGGCCTCAGCAATTTCTGATGACCATCAAGTAATTGACTTTTACTGTGTGGAGGGGAGAGGGGAGGGGAACCTAAAGAACATGGGATTGTGTTGTCCGCCACAGAAACGATCATTATAGTGACCTGCTCAACTACCACATCGATGGCACCTTGTGGGGGAGATTCAGTGGTGACAGCAGAGGTGAAAGCTTCCCAGTCTGCCTTGTTTAATGCCCATCTTGCCTTGTTTAATGCCCATCTTGTTGGATGCCCAGTAAGATGGAAATGAGGTCACTACCACACAACTTGTGGTAGGCTCTCCAGTGGACAGGTAGGGCAAGTCCTTGGCTGCAGAGGGCTAAATCAATATCTGAGTAAGTGCCATGAGCCACACTGAAATGTGTGGGGGCCCCAGTATTTGAGACGCAGAGGTCGAGTTAAGACCTCTACATCGGCCAGTGATCACAGTGCCATCCCCACTAGGAGATATGGCCGTTAGAAATCTCCCAAAAGTAGGAAAGGCTTAGGAAGTTGATGAATCAGTGCAGCCAATGTGTTCAGGGGTACTGCACCATCTGGAGGAAGATATATGTTGCAGACAGTTATTTCCTGCGCCATCCTTTTCCTGACAGCCACAGCTTCAAGAGGGGTATGAAGGGGCTCAGGTTCACTGCATACTGAGTTCAGGACGTAGACACAAACTCTACCTGACACACTATTATAGGCACTACTGTTCTTGTAATATCCCTATAGTCATGGAGGGCAGGGACTCACATTGCCGGGAACCAAGGTTCCTGGAGGGCAATGCAGAAAACAGGTGTAAAGCTTAACAGTTGCTGTAGCTCAGACAGGTGTTGGAAAAAGCGCAGCAATTCCACTGGAGCATGACGATATTGTGATGTTGGGAAGGAATGAAGCATGCAAGGTGACAGGTTATGCCTCAGGGTCACCTGCTCCCACCGATTGAGTATTTGTATCCATTCCTATTGTGGATGATGTCTCAGTGAGTTCTCCAGGTCCTTAGGGGATGGTGAGATATCCACCTCAACTGCAGGTGCATAATTGGTCGAGAGGGTCCTTCTTCTTAGCAAACTTCTTTGTTTGCTTGCCCTCCTGCTTCCCTGGGAGTACTTCTCTGAAGTAGCTTCAGGCACGGAGAAAGACCGAGAAGCTCTTCATCCAGCAGCTTTTGGCTCCTGTGTCATTAGTAGAGGCCTTGGGGGAAGAGGGTAACAAAGGACCCCTTCTGCATGAGAGGAGCTGGAGGAGCCTGTTGCTTCTTTGGCTGGAGGGAGGGGACTGATGTCCCCTGCATTTGGGGGGGAGGGGGCGGTGTTGCTCCCGAAGTAAGTACTATGGGAGATTTTCCCCCTACCACCAAGGGGGCAGATGTATTCTGGAGGCCTGGAGGTCCCCCTGTTCATGGCGCACACAGCAGCACATGTGGACATCAACCAAATGGGGTGTAATTGATCAAATTTATGTTTAGCCTCTTAGTAAGTCAACCGGTCCAAGGTCTTGTATTCCATGATTTTTCGTTCCTTTTGGAGTACTGTGCAGTCTGGTGAGCAGGGGGAGTGCTGCTCTCCACAGTTGATACATGTGGTAGGAGCACCACAGGGAGTATCTGCTTGCAGTGGATGTCCGCAGTCTTGACATGTGGCACTGGAAATGCAGTGAGAAGACATGGCTGAATTTCCAGCACTTAAAGCACCGCATAGGGGGAGGGATGTATGGTTTATCATCACAGCGGTAAACCATCACCTTGACCTTTCAGGCAATGAATCACCCTGAAAGGCCAAGATGAAGGCACAAACCTGTTGTCTTTGAGTCCCCTGTAATTGCACTAGATGAAATGAACACCCCGCCAATCTAGATTGCCACATAGATCATCATCAGATTGCAAGAAGAGATTGCGATGGAAAATAATGCCCTGGATCATGTTAAGGCTTTTATGGGAAGTGATGGAACCAGGAATATCATGCAGCTGGTCAGAAGTGAATAACGCCCAGGATTGGGCTGGGGATACTGTCTGAATCAAGACTGCACCACTGCTCTTCTTGCACAGTGCTGTCAGTTCCCCAGGCTTATCCTCAATGTGTTCAACAAAATATTGGAGCATCATAGGTAGAAAGGAGTCCCCGTCTATTCTGCTACAGACTAAATACCGAGGTGAATATGGCTATCTTCTTTCTTTCTTTGTTTTTTGTTGTTTTTTTTGGTTATGGTTTTAGGGCGCAAAACTGCTACGGTCATTAGCGCCTGGTCTATGACTTAGGAAAAGCTAAAAAACGAAACTGGAAACCAGCAGCAATGGGAGCAAAACTCAAAAAAGTGGGGAAACCAAAAACAGAAGGAAAACTTAAAAAACCACTATAGATGGGGGGTTGTCTGTCCCCAAAATGAGCTTCAAATTACTGAATTCATCTCACTGGCACTAATGAACTCGAGAGCACGATCGACTGATCGCATGTCATCTGCCAAAATGGAAGATATATCACGCGACAGCTGTAGACGGGTGCGTAACGGAGTAAAATAGGGGGCACTCAAGCAAAAGGTGTCTCACTGTCCACAGTTGAGAACAGTGGGGACAGAGTGGGGGAGGATCGCCGCTTAACAGATGTCGATGGCTACAAAGACAGTGCCCTATCCGGAGTCTAGTTAATGTTACCTCCTCCCGACGACACGTTCAGGAGGAAGAGGTCCAGGCACAGGGAAGAGCTTTTACATCCCGCAATTTATTATCGGGAAGTGTCGACCAATGTGCGTGCCACAAAAGAACAACATGACGACATAAAACACTCCGTAGATCGGCGAAGGGAAACGTGCGAATAGCTGGCTGAAGAAGAGAGAGTGCAGCTTTGGCTACTATATCGGCCACCTCATTTCCACAGATACCAACGTGTCCTGGGATCCAGAGGAACGCCACAGAGGTGCACCCCAAGTGGAGCAAGTGGAGGCAGTCCTGAATCCGGTGGACAGGGTAGAGAGCTTGGAGAGTGAGGAGAGAGCTGAGAGAATCTGAACAGGTAACATACTGTATCCGCTGAAGGCGACAGATGTATTGGACCACCTGGAGAACAGCGTAAAGCTCCGCAGTATAAATCAAACACTGGTCGGGAAGCAGAAATCGAGCTGGGGTGTCGCCAACAATATAGGCAGATTTGGGGTTTAGCCAACAATATAGGCACTCCCAACACCAAACGATGTTTTTGAGCCATCAGTATAAATAAATGTGGTTTCCTTCATTTGTGCGCATACAGCAGAAAATGCCCGATGATAAACAAGTGAAGGGGTACCATCCTTGGTAAACTGACAAAGGGCACGGAGCAGGCAGGTCCGGGGACGGAGCCAAGGCGATGCTGTACCCCAAGTTATCAAGAAAGTTTTAGGAAAGCGGAAAAAAAGAGAATGGAGCAGTTGTTGGAAGTGGACTCCCAGTAGTAGTAGGGAGGAAGGGCGGCCTGCATACCCTAAATCGAAGGAGGCATCGAAAAAAATGTCATGGGCCGGATTAGCAGGCATGGAAGACAGATGGCTAGCGAAGGACTGCTCGCCAATTGGGCAGGAGAGGTTCAGCAGTCTCAGCATAAAGGCTTTCCACATGGCTGGTGTAAAAAGCTCCAGACACTAAACGTAATCCACGGTGGTGGACAGAGTCGAGACGCCTAAGAATAGACGGCTGAGCAGAGGAGTAAACTATGCTTCCATAGTCCAATTTCGAGCGCACTAAGGCGCGATAGAGGCAGAGAAGGACCACTCGGTCCGCTCCCAAGGAGGTACCATTCAGGACACGAAGGGTGTTGAGGGTTTTCAGACAGCGAGCCGAAAGACAGGAAATGTGGGAGGACCAGCACAGTTTTCTGTCAACCATAAGACCCAAGAATTTAGCGACGTCCGAAAATGGAAGGTTGACAGGTCCTAGATGTAAGGAAGGTGGAAGAAACTCCATACAATGCCAAAAATTAACACAAACGGTCTTACTGGGAGAAGAGCGGAAACCTGTTTCGATGCTCCAAGAGTGGAGGCGATCGACACTGCCTTGCAGACGTCGTTCAAGAAGGCTGACCCGTTGAGAGCTGTAGTAGAGCGCAAAATCACCCACAAAGAAGGAGCCTGAGACATCACGAAGGAGACAATCCATAATTGGATTTATGGCAATGGCAAACAGTACAACACTTAGCACAGAGCCCTGTGGTACCCCGTTTTCTTGGGAGAAAGTACAGGAAGGAGTAGTGTTCACCCGCACTTTAAATGTGCACTCTGCCATAAATTCTCGAAGAAAAAGGGGCAGCCGACCTCGAAAGCCCCAAGTGAACAGTGTGCAGAGGATGCCTGTCCTCCAACAGGTATCGTATGCTCTCTCCAGATCAAAAAATATTGCTACTGTTTGGCGTTTCCAGAGAAAATTGTTCATGATATAAGTGGAGAGGGCAACAAGATTGCAAAACTGCTGAACAATCCTTTCGGAAACCACATTGGACAGGTATTAAAAGACTGCAGGACTCCAGTCACCAAGCTAAACGGCACTTCACCATACGCTCCAAAACCTTACATACACTACTCGTGAGAGAAATGGGGCGATAGCTAGAGGGGAGATGTTTTTCCTTTCCAGGTTTTGGAACAGGAACGACGATAGCTTCCCGCCATCGTCTGGGAAAAGTATTGTCGGTAAAATTCGATTATAAAGGCGAAGGAGGTAACTCAGACTATGGTATGATAAATGCAGCAACATTTGTATGTGGATACCATCCGGTCCTGGGGCGGAGGTGCGAGAAGAAGAGAGTGCATATTGGAGTTCCCGCATGGAGAAAACAGTATTGTAGCTTTCGCGATTTTGAGAGGAGAAAGAAAGAGGTCGCACTTCCGCTGCACGTTTGTTCAGAAGAAATGCTGGCAGGTAATTTGAAGAGCTCGAAATCTCAGCAAAGTGTTGACCCAATGAGTTAGGAATTGCGGCGGGGTAAACTAATGTATCATGTGCGACAGTGAGCCCAGAGACTGGGGAGAAACTAGGTGCGCCAGATAACCGCAGAATCCGACTCCAAACTAGTAAAGAAGTCCCACCTTGCCTTCTTGCTGTCGCGGATGATGTGACGGCATCGCGCATGTAACTGCTTATAGTAGATACAGTTGGCCAAAGTCAGATGGTGTTTGAAAACGCGAAGAGCACGTATTGCATGCCTAGTTCCACCAAGGAACTGGGGGCGCCAGGTCAATTCGGAGGTGCGAGGTATTGAACATTCCGCAGATGTAAGAATAACATCTGTAATATGAGTGACCTCATCGTCGACACTAGGAAAGTGACGGACATCAAATGTCGCTGGACAAGAAAAAAGTGTCCAATCGTCTTGGCAAACTTCCAGTGTCACAGGCGCGTATATGGCAGTTGTGGCTGCAATCGAAGGACAGATGGAAAATGGTCACTTGAGTGTGTATCAGCAAGGGCGAACCATTCGAAGCGCCGAGCTAGAGGAACGGTACCAACCGAAAGGTCCAAATGAGAGAAATTTGTCATGGAGGCCGACAAAAATGTAGTGTACCCAGTGTTCATGCAAACAAGATCCGCTTGGTGGAAGACGTCTAGCAATAGTGAGCCACGTGGACAAGGATGTGGAGATCCCCAAAGCGGGTGGTGGGCATTGAAGGCCCCAACCAGCAAATAGGGTGGTGGAAGCTGACCAAGAAGATGAAGGAGATCAGCTCATGCCATTGGTGTGGACGATGGAATGTATACAGTAAAAAGAGAGAAGGTGTATCCAGAAAGGGAAAGACGGACAGTGACAGCTTGGAAGGATGTGTTTAAGGGGATTGGGTGATAATGGAAAGTATCATGGAGAAGAATCATGAGTCTTCCATTTGCTGGAGTGCCTTGAACAGAGGGGAGATCAAATCAGACTGACTGAAAATGGGGGAAAACAAAGTGGTCGTGGGGACCCAGCTTTGTTTCCTGAAGACAGAAGATGATTGGCAAGTAGGATCATAAGAGGATCGACAATTCATCCCGATTGTCTAGAATGCCGCAGATATTCCAATGGATAATGGACATAGAGTGGACAGAAAATGGAAGAATGTGACCAAGGTTGCCGTAAACTCGATGACTGCTCAGACCGTGCGACCGACAGTGTGGAACGGTATTCAGCTGATCCATGGGTTGTTCAGGAGCAGCTCCTGCCACCAGCGATCGGCCGGTTGATCGGCCGCCAGCAGTGAGTCTCGGTGATACAGAAGACGGCCGAGGGTGGCTACCGCCATGTGCTGCTGTAAATGAGACACGCCGTGGCGGAGAAGGAGAGGAACTGTGTTTCTTATTAGCCTTCTTGGAAACAGGATGTTTAGATGAAGGAGGAACTGATGGTTGTGAAGTTGGGGTACGTAAAAAATCTTCACGAGTATGCTCTGGGTGTCTGACTTTTCGGCTCGAGATTTAGCAGAACCCAATGAAGGGTGAGTCTTAGAATGAGCAGGCGAAAGTGGGGAGGTTGAACGGGCGATTTTGCGCTGGCCGATCTGACAACCGTGGCAGTGAAGGTGAGATCACAAGTCTGCATGGCCGCCTCGTTTGTTGGCCGAGGAGAGGCAAGGACAATGCTGTATTTTCCTGTCTGTGGCACAATGGGCTTTCGACTGGCGAATAATTTTCGAGCAGCAAAGGTCGACACCTTTTCTTTCACTCTGATTTCCTGAATGAGCTTTCTGTCTTTAAAAATGGTGCAATCTCTAGAGGAAGCTGCGTGGTCACCCATACAGTTGACGCAACAAGAGGATGGAGGTGGACAAGCACCATCTTGGGCATCCTTGCCACATGTAACTCATTTGGCCAGATTGGAACAGGACTGGCTGGTCTGATTGAACCGCTGACACCGATAGCAACGCGTAGGGTTTTGGACGTAAGGGCGAACGGAAATTATCTCATAGCCCACTTTTATGTTCGATGGGTGTTGAACTCTATCAAATGTCAAGAAGACAGTACGAGTTGGAACGATGTTCTTGTCGACCCTTTTCATGACTATGAACAGCAGTTACACCCTGGTCAGCCATGATGCCCTGGTCAGACAGGTAGTTTTGAATTTCCTCGTCAGACAATCCGTCGAGGGAGCGAGTATAAACGACTCCACGTGAGGAATTTAAAGTGCGGTGCGCTTCAACCCGGACAGGGAAGATGTGTAGCAGTGAAGTACACAGCAATTTTTGTGCCTGTAGGGCACTGACTATACTGGGAGGTGGACTTATCGCATTCTATGGGTGTCAGCAATGCATGAAGGTGAAGAGTAATCTTGCAGAGGTAACCAATCTTGCAAATGAGTTACTGCACCCAGGCAGCCTCTGCATGTGGCACACAGGCATGTCCACTGTGGTGGTGAGAAACAGCTGCTGTGCATGGGTTGCAATTTGTTGCCTCGTTGCCACCATGGCAGGGGTTATGCTGCTGCTGCTGATATGAGCAAGGAAGGTCTGCTGCACTGTGGTACTAAGTCTGAAGCACGGACTCCATGTCGTCTCCTTGTCTGATATAGCCCTGTGCCCTTGTGGAACTGCTGCCTGAGTAAAACTGCTACAAAATTGATGACCCTGATGGGGGAGAAGAATTGCAACACGAAAAATAATTGTATGATCTATAACTATTCATTTGCACTTTGTTACCTATACATGTTTGGTTGGTTAGTTTGTTTAAAGGCGAGAGAAGGGACCAAACTACGAGGTCATCGGTCCCTCGTTCCTAATAAAATAATGCCAAAAGTGTAAGAATAAAACAGACGAAACATATAACACAAAAGGGAAAGAAAGGAAAAGCCACAATAATGAACAGAAGGCAATGAACACTGAAAGGAACAAAAGAGGACAAGGAAACAACAGAGGTGCTAGAAACAGAAGAGAGTAAAACATGAAAGCAGATTACAGTGGCTAGCCAACCACAACAATAAAAAGGGAAAGCCAATCACTCTGCAATACATTAAAACCTCCACCCTAAAAGCACTAGGGTGGAGGACACAAAACAACAAAGGACATCACTAAAACCTAGATAGAAGTATAAAACCCACTCTCATGGATAAAATGTTAAACTGAAGCTGCTGTGGAGGTATTGTTGCCCAACACCAAAGGCAGGGCATTAGGAAAGTTAAAAGTCTGCTGCAGAGCAGCTAAAAGTGGGCAGTCCAGCAAGAGGTGGACGACTGTCATTTGGGAGCCACAGTGACACTGAGGTGGGTCCTCGCAATAGAGTAACCATGCATTAGCCACGTATGGCCAATGCGGAGCTGGCAGAGGACAACTGATTCGCTGCGAGAGGCCTGCATGGAAGACTTCCACACATTCATAGTCTCCTTAATCACATGCAGTTTGCTGTGTGTGCTGTTATCCAAAGCCGGAAAACCCTGTGGTGTAAGAAAGAACGCAGGTCAGCTTCGGAGATGCCTATCTCCAGAAGCAGTTTCTGCATCGCCTGTTTGGCCAGCCTGTCAGCAAGTTCATTACCGGAGATTCTGACGTGTGCTGGGGTCCACACAAACACCATGGAACAGCTGGCCTGTTCCAGAGAATAGATAGACTCCTGAATGGATGCTACCAGAGGGTGGCGAGGGTAGCACTGGTTGATAGCTTGTAGGTTGCTCAATGAGTCAGTACACAGGAGAAATGACTCGCCGGGGCATAAGTGGATGTACTCAAGAGCACGAGATATGGCTGCCAGCTCTGAAGTGAAAACACTGCAATCAACTGGCAAGGAGTGCTCCTCAACATGTCCTCTCTGAACATATGTGAAGCCTGCATGACCATCAGCCATTGATCCATCGGTGTAAACCGCTTCAGAGCCCCGGAACACGTCAAGAATCGAGAGGAAGTGACAGCAGAGAGCCTCAAGGTTAACGGATTCCTTAGGGCCATGCAAAAGCTCCATACGAAGCTGCAGACAAGGCGTACACCATGGAGGCGTACGTGAATGGACCTCAAGTAGAGGTGGTAAAGGGAAGTACTCCAGCTTGGAGAGAAGGGACCGCACGTGAACCACAATCGTTAGCCCCAATCTGGGCCGCTGATGGGGGAGATGAACTGCTGTGGGAAGTAAAAGGAGATGGTAATTCGGATGCTCAGGGGAACTATGTATGTGTGCTGCTAGCTGGCTAGCAGTTGCGCACGTCTGATCTGCAGTGGAGCGACACCAGCCTCCACCAGGACACTGGTCACTGGACTCATACTAAAAGCTCTTGTCGCTGATATAATCCCACAGTGGTGCACAAGGTCAAGTAAATGCAATGTTGCAGGCGCTGCTGAACCATAAGCCACACTCCCATAGTCAATTAAGAATTGGACAAGGGCTCTGTAGAGGCTGCAGCTGCATACAGAGAAGGTGAGACAGAGGGCCCGACAGCTGCTGCTAGTCCGTAAACGGCCAATAAAAAGAGAGAGACACTCAATACAGAGCCCTAAGGGACGCCATTCTCCTGGATATGGATGGAACTATTGGGAGGCACCAACTTGGACACAGAAAGTATGCAGCGACAGGAAGTTTTGGATAAAAATCTGGAGTGGTCCATGGAGACCCCACTCATACAATATGGCAAGGATATGATGTCGCCAAGTCATGTCGTATGCTTTACGTAAGTCAAAAAATATGGCAATCAGGTGTTGCCATCTAGAAAAGGCTGTTCCAATGGCAGACTGTATGGACACAAAATTATCAGCGGTAGAGAGACCCTGGCGAAAGCCGCCCTGACATGAAGCCAGCAAGCCACGTGACTCCAGGGTCAACCCAACCACCGACATACGATATGTTCCAGCAGCTTACAAAGAACGTTGGTGAGGCTGATGGGCTGATAGCTATCCACATTGAGCGGGTTTTACCGGGTTTTTACTGGGTTTGAGCACCGGAATGTTGGTGCTCTCCTGCCATTGCGATGGAAGGAAGCCATAGCACCAGAGCCGGTTGAAGATGACGAGAAGATGTCTCTTGTAATCGGATCAGAGACGTTTAATTATCTGGCTGTGGAAGCGATCAGGCCAAGGAGCTGTGTCAGGGCAATGTGCAAGGGCAGTGAGGAGCTCCCACTCTATAATTGGGGCGTTATAGTATTCACTGCAGCGTGTAGTGAATCAGAGGACATTCCCTTCCAGCCACCGTTTGAGTGTGCGATAGGCTTGGTGGTAATTCTCCAACATAGAGGCTCGGGCACAGCGCCCGGCAATCGTGTTGCGTCGGTATATAAGTCGCCATATATGGTAACACAAGGGACAGCTGTTAGGGCCTGGTACACGAAAAGACGTTTGATCTTTGCCCAGACTTGCAAAGGTGACGTGTGGCACCCAGTGGTGGAGACTTATCTCTCCCAACACTCCTTCTTCCATTATTTGATAAGGTAGCGAACACGGGCACGGAGCCGTTTAAAAACTACGAGGTGATCAAGGGTAGGGTGCCGCTTATGCCGCTGTAGAACTTGCTAACTCTCCTTAATTGCTTCAGCGACTTCCGGTGACCACCAAGGGACTGCCTTATGCCTGGGGCAGCATGAAGAGCGAGGGAGCACGTTTTATTCTGCAGAAACAATTATCCTAGTCGCCTGCTCAACCATCACATCGATGGTACTGTGTGGGAGAAATTCAGTGGTGACAGCAGAGCTGAAAGTTCCCCAGTCCACCTTGTTCAAAGCCCATCTGGGCAGGCGTCCTTCTGCCTGATGATGGGGTAGTGGTCACTCCCACACAGGTCGTCATGTGCTCTCCAGTGGATAGATGGGAGAAGTCCTGCCGTGCAAACTGATAAATCAATGGCCGAGTAACTAACATGAGCCACAATGAAATGTGTGGCGGCCTCAGTATTTAAGAGGCAGATGTCAAATTGCGACAGTAAAGTTTCCACATCTCTGCCTCGGCCAGTAAGCATGGTACCAACCCGCAACGGGTTGTGGACATTAAAATCTCACAGAAGTAGGAAAGGTTTAGGGAGCTGATCAATTAGTGCAGCTAATACATTCAGGGGTACTGCACCATCTGGAGGAAGACATACATTGCAGACAGTTATTTCCTGCATCGTCCTTATTCTCACAGCCACAGCTTCAAGAGGGTTTTGAAGGGCACATGTTCACTACAGACTGAGTTTAGGACATAAACGTAAACTCCACCTGACACACTATTTTCGTTGCTATGGTTCCTGTAATATCCCTTATAGCCCAGAGGGCAGGGGTTCGCATTGCTGGGAACCAGGCTTCCTGGAGGGCAATGCAGATAGCAGGTGTAAAGCTTAACAGTTGCCGTAGCTCAGCCAGGCGGTGGAAAAACAAGCCGTAATTCAACTCAAGGATGACATCGTGAGACTGGGAAGGCATGGAACATTCAATGAAGCAGTTTATGCCTCAGATTCACCTGCTGCCACCGATTTATAGCCTGAGCTGTCTATAACCATTGTGTCTGAGGGTCTGGCGAGATCTAGAACCTCCGGGGACGCCAGACTCTCCACAATTGACACAGATGGGACGCGAGGCACACGGAGTGTTGGGATGTGATGGGCGTCCACAATCTTGACATGTGATGATGGAAGTACAGCAGGAAGACATATGTTGAACTTCCAGCATATAAAGCACCACATCGGGGGAGGAATATAGGGCTTTACATCTCAGTGGTAGACCATCACCTTGACCTTCTTGGGCAATGTATCACCCTCGAAGGCCAAGATGAAGGCACCGGTGGGAATCTGATTATACTTCGGACCCTGGTAGACACACTAGACGAAATGTACACCTCATGGCTCTAAATTGGCGTGCAGCTCATTGTCAGGCTGGAAAAACAAGGTCTCTGTGAAATACGATACTCTGGACCGTATTTAAGCTCTTAAGGGAGATGATGGTTACAGAAACATCCCCCCAGCTTGTCACAAGCGAGTAACTCTCATGATTGGGCAGAGGATGGTGTTTTGATCAAGACTGATCGAGACTTAATTTCGGCTAACCCACCTACCTCCCCGAACTTGTCCTCTAAGTGCTCAACAGAAAACTGAGACGTCATCATCATGAAAGATTCCTCATCAGCTCTCAAACATACAAGGTAATGGGGTGAATAAGATCCTCTGCCATCCTTAACCTGACGTTCCTCCCATGGTGTGGACAGGGAGGGGAATGATATTGATTCGTACTTCTGTGCGTTGAATTGAGCTTGTGATCGGTTAGAGACTGCTGGTGTTTCACGCTTCATCGGGTGCCATTTACCCTGGTGCCATCCACTCCGACCAGGGGCCCTCCCCACGGGCGCCACCCAGCCACAGTAAAGGCCACCTCACAGGATGGCCATTGCCGGGAGTCCCAATGCCCCAGAGTGATGGGCATCTACTCCTTGGCATACATGGGGAGTTAACGGTGCAGGAATCAGCAGAGTGATCCCTGTGTGGTCAGGGGGCTAAACTAACAAAGTACATGGCGGCCCCACCACAACGGACTGGCTACTATGCTGTATATCAGGTACAACCAAGCAAACAAGTCCATTATCATCGTCAGCGTAGAAAACTGCACAGTTGATGGAAAAATATGCAACCAGGAGGGTGACTTGCCCAACAGTTGGAGAATGAGCAGAAATGCAGATCCAAGTTGATGAAGGATGCAATAGGTATCAGCACATGATGGACACAATGCACCATGTAAGGCATCTTCCCCAATTGGCACTCTCTTCAGGAAAATTTTGAAAAATGGAGGTCAAACCCTACAGGGGAGCATCACATGAAGCCCAAAATGTATGAAACTCTTTTTAGTTTCCCCATATGTCAGGCAGGAATACCTCGGAACTTTTCTATCTTGATATGGGTATTATATTTTGGGAAATTCCATTTCGACTAGCTGCATAATTTGAAAATGTCTCCCAAGCCAAAACTTGTCAATGAGTAAATGAAAGTGAGATTTTTACCTTTGTCTGTTTTTCGATTGTATTGAATATTTGCTTCATTGTTCTGTCCCAGCTCATATGTATGTACAATGACCTTGCATATTCTGTTGATATAATCCTCTATGGTTTGTCAATGCCTCCTTGTAATAGCTCTCAATCATTCCTGAAACAACATTGCACAGCTCTGCTTCTTCTACCTCTTGCAAAGCCCCTAGTTTACCTGCTCAAACACTTATGATTTCTTAATGCCTCTCTATATCCCACAGTAGTTTTCAGTTCTTCCACTAGATGTAATTTTGGCACTCACAACAACTGAACATTGGACTAATCACCAATACCTGCTGACATCACTGGGTCCTCAACAAAGACCACCACATCCTCAGATGACCTTCCAGGAAAGGGGGTCAAGCAGCAGCTGATCTATTACTTGGTCTGGTGCCTGAAGTAATGCCATTTCCTCATCCTTAACTGCAGTTTGCCCCCATTACTGTTTTATCTGCTGACAACTGTACTACATTTTCTTTCAAAAAATGAACTCCCTTAAGCTGCAAACTGCACCATGTGGGACTGCCATTGCAACACCTTTACTCCTCATCCACACACAATATCCAAAGTATAAATATGCAACAGTTCACAAACTGAAAAAATAAATAACAAATTACAAACTATACCTTATCATTAACACTCTACACTCTATATACAGCCTTGCAACATGACCATATTGTAGCATGTAAAGCAAGTTACATATACTCACTCAGCCCACAGTGCAGAATGCCCAAGCAGATTACATTGTGAATATCTAACAGGCTTTAAACACTGAGCCTTGCCATTGTCCTGAAACTCAGAGACATTATCCAGTTGCTCTGACCTAAACCATATAACTTCAAGCTATGGTGATAGTTATTGCTAGATCCCATGCTTGTCACACACACCAAAGATAACCAACAGTTCTCTCACTCACCCTACTGTGCTGACACTGCAGGCAGTGGTCCAGACATCATGCTGCTTGGACAATGCAACATCTGGGGCCTACTAGAGATGCCACCAATTCTGGTGCCAATTATAGCCAAGCCTGAGATGTAGGGGTTACTACAATGTAAGGATGGCAGACAGCAAATAGTTGAGGCAAGGTAACAGGCTAGTGAAGGCTAGAGGTGGCTACCAAAATTAATATTTTATTTTGCACAATTGCGTTAGCACTGCATCAGTGCAAGGAGGCGACCGTGCCCTCACTTCATGGGAAGAGGGCAGGTGGTCAGCAGGATGACAGCAAGCAATTGGCCAGCTGGCTGCAACCCACTCACACACACCTATGCTGACACCTGCAGTTGGTGTTTGGCATATGACTGTCACAAGAGCCACAAACAACAGGTGTCAGTGGTGAATGAAGGCAAACAGGAATCTTGCAGATGTAGCCAATGAGTGACCGTGCGCAAGTGGCTGCTGCTTGCAGTAACCAATTGCTCCCGGGACAAGAGTCCAGCTGCTGCTCACTGTACAACAATCTGAGCAACTAAAATGACATTAATTTTCTGCAGTGGAATATGCCTCTCCAGTGTGAAAGAGCAATGGATACAGGGCACAATGAAACCTTTAGACTGACTCAATGTAATAAATTTTATTACCCAATCCCAAAGAAAGCAGGTGCTGACAGATGTGAAAATTACCGAACTATCAGTTTAAAAAGTCACAGCTGCAAAATACTAACGCGAATTCTTTACAGACGAATGGAAAAACTGGTAGATGCGGACCTCGGGGAGGATCAGTTTGGATTCCGTAGGAATGTTGGAACACGTTAGGCAATACTGACCTTACGACTTAACATAGAAGAAAGATTAAGAAAAGGCAAACCTACGTTTATAGCATTTGTAGACTTAGAGAAAGCTTTTGACAATGTTGACTGGAATACTCTCTTTCAAATTCTGAAGGTGGCAGGGGTAAAATACAGGGAGTGAAAGGCTATTTACAATTTGTACAGAAACCAGATGGCAGTCATAAGAGTCAAGGGGCATGAAAGGGAAGCAGTGGTTGGGAAAGGAGTGAGACAGGGTTGTAGCCTCTCCCCGATGTTATTCAATCTGTATATTGAGCAAGCAGTAAAGGAAACAAAAGAAAAATTTGGAGTAGGTATTAAAATTCATGGAGAAGAAATAAAAACTTTGAGGTTCGCCGATGACATTGTAATTCTGTCAGAGATGGCAAAGGACTTGGAAGAGCAGTTGAATGGAATGGACAGTGTCTTGAAAACAGGATATAAAATTAACATCAACAAAAGCAAAATGAGGATAATGGAATGTCGTCAAATTAAATCGGGTGATGCTGAGGGAATTAGATTAGGAAATGAGACACTTAAAGTAGTAAAGGAGTTTTGCTATTTAGGAAGTAAAATAACTGATGATGGTCGAAGTAGAGAGGATATAAAATGTAGACTGGCAATGGCAAGGAAAGCGTTTCCCAAGAAGAGAAATTTGTTAACATCGAATATAGATTTATGTATCAGGAAGTCGTTTATGAAAGTATTTGTTTGGAGTGTAGACATGTATGGAAGTGAAACATGGACGATAACTAGTTTGGACAAGAAGAGAATAGAAGCTTTCGAAATGTGGTGCTACAGAAGAATGCTGAAGATTAGATGGGTAGATCACGTAACTAATGAGGAGGTATTGAATAGGATTGGGGAGAAGAGAAGTTTGTGGCACAACTTGACTAGAAGAAGGGATCGGTTGGTAGGACATGTTTTGAGGCATCAAGGGATCACAAATTTAGCATTGGAGGGCAGCGTGGAGGGTAAAAATCGTAGAGGGAGACCAAGAGATGAATACACGAAGCAGATTCAGAAGGATGTTGGTTGCAGTAGGTACTGGGAGATGAAGCAGCTTGCACAGGATAAAGTAGCATGGAGAGCTGCATCAAACCAGTCTCAGGACTGAAGACAACAACAACAACAACAACCCAGCTGGAGTGGTGCCATTCTTTCTACACAAAAATATTTATTAGGTACTTACAATCTGCAAAGGGTAAACAGTTACATGGGATTGAATATGGATATATGGATATATGGCATTCACAAATAAGTATATTATAAACAAAAACAGTCTAAACCTATGTAGCTAAAAAACTTTCAGCTGTCATCCTTAGGGAATTGATTGGATGTCTTATCATTCAACCATCTTGCTGATCAGTGATATGACTCACAAAATACTAGATAGTGAGTAATAGTATAGGTCAGGGATGACACTGTGGGAGATGTCACTGTCATAGCTATCGAGGTGGTCAGGCAGGAAATGGAATACCCCTCTCAAAGAACTCTCCAGGACTAATTAATTTTTCATTGGACTACAAAAACATCGTACTGCTGAGTGGAATTAAAATGAAGAAGGCTAACTGTGGTACCTTTGTCAGTGTAGAAAATGCAACACTTTACATGGTTTATAGATGTCTAACAATTTCTCTAAAAGGTTCATTAGTTATGAACCATTGCAAGAGCAGCAATTTGCTCTCATTTCTCCATACCTGTTTCTTAGGTCCACTTCTTTCCAGGAGCTTGGCCTGTATTCTGTGAATAAAGCTGACAGGAACACATTCTTCAGATCCATCAATAGTTGTATACAGATTATTTTGATTATCTGAAAAACATGTGTAGCAGTTAGAACCATAGAAAAGCAAATGCAGTAATAACTGCAGAAGAAATATTCATTTCAATTAATGGCTGTACTACTAGTACTACTACTACTACTACTACTACTACTACTTTATTTTCCATGATAATGTATTAGTTATGTACTAAAACGGCAAGTTTTGTAGGGATGTCAACTGTCTTCTAACTTCAGTATCTGATAAAATGGAGACGGACAAAACTGTTCCTCAAAGAAGAATTTCAGAAGGAAGAACTAATTGTACCTACAAATAGCTACATAATTCAGAAACAACAGCTGATACTCATTAAGACTTCAAGTGCATAAAATTCTGATGATATTCTGTCTGCAAGTATCATGTCATCATATCTGACATAACAAATGCCAACACAATTGTGTTCTGACACTGACAATGGCAGATATTATTAGCCATGAAAGCCTCATGTCTTTGTCACAGGAGCAGACAATTCAATTTACTAATATAGATGGATGCCTGCAGTGCTGTGTATGTCACGAAGTATTTAATGTTGTCAGTATGTATACCATACAACATGATTGTACGAAGACATCCTGATAAGCAATGCCTCTGAATTTTCTACATGAAAACTCTAAGATTCTTAAATAAAACATATGTTCTTAGCAGTCTGTATCATTATTCTCAGCATACTCATCCTGGTAACACATTTTCCCCCCGAGACGACAATTTCTTGGTACAGTCATTGCAGAATATTTGACTTGGTTGATGGACCCAGAACCTCACCTTGGCTTTTACCACTTTATCATTGACAATGTAACATATTTGAAGGTGTTATTTAAGTTTTGGAAAAATGATAATTTGATTGTGCCAAGTTGGAATTGTATGGAGGATGATCGATGACAGTGAATCAAAGGTGGACGATTGTTGCAGATGTCACAGGGCTAATTTGTAATCTACCTTTATCGTACTAAAGGTGCAGGTGCTACATGTGTGGACAAACTCTTCTAACCCAGAATCGGATTTTAGCATGCTGTTTCTCATCTACTGACATAGTTACATTACTCAGCACCAAGTTATGTGCTACAGTTCAGAGACCTCTCATGGCAGAGGGCTGCAAATATATAGAAATGAAGAATAAAGATGTAGAATGTTAATAACATGTGCTTTATTTAAATGCATTAAGAATTTATGTATAAAAACTTGGAGGCATAACTTTCCAGCACACCCTTGTGCATGCTGCCATGCAATGCATTAGGAGCAGATAGAGGGCAAAGTACTCAGAGATCTAACAGACTTAAAAGCACAATATCAAGAGCGTTATGTCTTAAAAAAAGTTTATTGTAGCAATAAGTGTGGTAGCAGATGCATAATATTTGTTTCCAAAGGAGTTGCAGAGAATTTAAGGAGTTTCCCTTACCAACAAATTGCAACTCGCTGGAACTTGGACGTGGCAACCATGGCAGGAGAAAGATGTGGATGCAAGGTATGAGGACATACCTAACCACACTACACTTAGCGTAATTGGTAACTTCTTGTTAACTACTTTCACATTTGTGAGCAAGCTTTTCCTTCTGACAAAGAGATAGGGAAAGAAGAGTAATACCTGAAAGATTTAAAATGTTTATCAGAGCTAGCATTCCTGGCACACAAAAAAATACATCTGAACAATTGAAATATTTTACTGCAGTGGATGGAGAATTAAATGGTTGACATGCAAAACAAAATCTGAGTGTTCTTGGAAAAGTTATGTTTGAGACACAAATGAGAAACTGCAATTTAACATTTTTGGGTCACCTGGCTTTTTTAAGATTACTAGTTATACTGATTACCAAGTCAAGATAAACCAGTTCAGCATGTCTTTTAAAATGGGGACTGCAGGAGCTCAATATTTTGGAAATGGAAATTAAATTATTAAGCAATCCTTTCCTGGTTCCATTCCATGGTCTGCCACCATTACCAAAGTGAAAATATGTGAATCTAGTATTTCTAACTTCACTGAAAGGAAGATACCACAGCACACTGAATTCGTCATAGTGGGATTTTTTGTTACAGCAAAAATGTTTCACAACCTATACAAAAATATGGTCATGATCATGTGCATGTTTGGGTATATATACTGATGTGAACACTTTTTTTGTCCATAGCAAGAGTAAAAAGCAAAGAAAGGAGTTTTCTTTATGAGATTACGATGAATCTTCTACAGTAACACTGCAGACACTTTTATTCTCAATATTTCCTCTTCATATGGAAAAACCTCAACTAAAGAAGCCCAATGAACATATTACATACTATTAATAGATTTCCTTATTATTTATTTCCTTTGTTTCCTGCATTTTTTAGTTAATGTAACACTCCAAATTTGTTGTTGACAATAACATAATGTGCACCATTTATAGTTGACAGGTTATAAGGGGCTGCTGTACAGGCTAATTCAATTCCTCACTGACACCAACACTGGTTGGAGCACATAAGCTGCAACAACCTGCTCTAGCTGCAGAGAAGTACATAATCAGTTGCTATATAATATACATATGTAGCACCAAGAAATGCTAATTACTTTCATGAAAAAACAACTGTAGCTCACAAGTCTTTATAAATATGTTTCTTCCTAATCCCTATGGTATATAAACCAGACTTGAACATGAGTGGATGCATTACAATGTAAGAACCATCACAATGGACAATCTAATCATGTGCAAAATTAATAAATCAGTTACAACTGACACCAATTTGAAACAATGATACAGTTAATTTTGAATATATACCTGCAACATTGAAAAATTACCACACATATTGCATACATCCTGAACATTCTCGTCCAGCTTACGAGCCTATAGCAAGTGGGCAGCCTGAATTATGTGTGGTATTGTGCTTTGCACATCAGTATACTGCAACAAATGTGATAATTAAACATTTGAAACACTGAATTTTGCTGCATTTAAAATTATTAAGAGAACACCAAGTACTATGTTTTGGTCTGCATTGAATAGCAGAATTGAATAGACATCTACAAAATAAATCTGAATTCTTCAGTTTACCAAATGTGGGCACTGATATAATCAAGTTATGTGTCATAAGTGGACCTCTGCTGGTGATAATCTAAAGTACCATTTTATGTAAAAACTAATGGAATATGGAATACTGGTAAAAAAGACCTATGTACATTCCCATTTCCTTTCAAATTTTAATGCTCTGTTGATAGTACAGCCAGGAAAGGGAGGAACACTTGTGATAAAGTGAAAGGGTCCAAAAAGAAATCAGTGTTGAGGAGTAAAAAATTTAGGACTGGTCTTATATGAAATTCCATAAACAAACGCAGATGAATGATTTTAGTGTCACATGAACATCTTTGATTATTATTCACAAAAAAGGGGAGCACTCTACAACACAAATGTAGAGTGGGGTTCCTACAAATGATTGCTTTTCTCCTATAAAACTCTATTCCTGCACTACAACACTATTGTAGATTGGGGTTCCTACTAATGATGGTTTTTCTCCTATAAAACTGTATTCCTTGCAGGAGTACACAGATCCACTTCACTGCATTATTAAATCACTTAACTCAGTCACAAATGGGAAACTGGGATGGCTGGTGGAGTTATTCTTACTCACTGAAATGAATGGCTGCAGATGACAGTGATAGACCACCAGTATGTTAGAAATATCAATAAACTGCCAAAATAATATCGATATTCATACATTGCTACTGTACCACTGATATTTTTCTCACTATACTGGCCTTTCATAATTATATTTGATACACATTTTTAATGGATACTGAATTAAGTAATCACCATTTTTCAGGTATCCCTGTTAGAGGTACTCAGTAAAATGAAGACTCATTAAGTACTGTTAATACCAGATTGATTCGACATATAATAAAGAAGATTAGAGATTGTTACATTCATGAAATGACGAGTAAATATCACTGATCCTTTTAAATAAGTAATGTGCTAAGCCTGGTGTGCTCTGAAACATTTGTGCTTGCATCAGTGTTGCACTCTGTTGTTGGATCTTTCTTAATCTGTGTTACAGAGCAGACCAACTTTCAAACTCCATGTTCTTTGGTGGGGTGCAAACGTCCAAAAATGTCACCTACTCATACTTTCACTGTCCTTCAACCACTTTCCATCGATACTGATAACAGTAGCACACAAAGAGCTAACCAACTTAGGTTTCAAGTCATAATAACTGCCATTTGTGGTAGTAGTAGTAGTCGTTGTTGTAGCAGTAGTTGTAGCAGCAGCAGCAGCAGCAGATTTATTCATCCGTAGATCTCTTATTACAAGGGTATTGGACATGTCAAAGTATTTACAAGTTCAGAACAATTTAAAATAAGTTAGAGACAATCATTAGATGCTCTCCTGGTACAAATAATTTGTTAAATAATGTAATGCCTCACTGTTCAGACATATCTCACTGCACATGGGCCATTTTCTGTACCACAACTTCCCATTTGCTATCCTGAAAAACTGAATCAACATTCCTCCACAATGAGTGAGAAGTTGAGTGCAGAAAGTTGAAGAGATGTTAGTATTGTGCTACGCATAGCTTGGAGGTAAGTTTTTCTAGAAAGGAAAAGAGAAGGAAAAAACAAAGTGAAGGTGTTATGTGGAATGTTGTATGTTTTATCATCATCATCATCATTTATTTATTTGTATAACTTTATTTATCAAACCCCTACTCTGTTTTTTTAGCTGTCTTTTTAAATAAGTGAATTTTTGTGATTTCTTTTATCTCATTTGATAATTTATTGTACAGATATATTCTGTGGAAGCAAATACTGTTTTGATTTTTATGTTTATTTTTTTCTTGGTAAATGTAAGTTGAGTATCTCTCTTGTTGCATGGTCATGGACAGAGCTGTTTGTGCAGCAATTATCAATGTAATTTTTGATGTGTACAATTGACTGGTAAGTGAATTCACAAGATGCAGTTAAAATCCTCAGTGCTCTGAACAGATCTTTACAATGTGCTTGACTACTGTTTTTGGTTATTATTCTTATGGCTCTTTTCTGGAGTTTGAAAATTGTGTTCATATTTTGTGCATTTGTTCCCTAAAAAAGAATGCCATAGCTAAGAATTGAGTGTACATATGAATAATATGTAACTAAATGACACTTTATGTTACAAACTGATGATAGGATTCTAAGGGCTGATGACATTCTGTTTGCAAGTACCTTTGTGTGTTCACACCACTTTAATTGAGAATAAATAGAGAGTTCTAAAAATTTTGCATTTATTGGACAGTCTATAGAGGTAAAAATCTACATTTAATTTAACATGGTCATTTTTCCTCTTCAAACTGAAATTAATGGCATTAGTATTCTTCATGTTAAATGTCACTTTATTGCTTATTGACCAATCATAAACTTCCTTGAGAGTTTCATTTGCTTTCTTGGCAAGGAGTTCTCTTGTTTTCTCAGTGACTATAATACTGCCATCATCAGCGAAGACAAGTTTTTCACCATGAGTAACACTAGTGGAAAAGTCATTGATGTACATCAGGAAAGTATTTGTCCCAATATGCTACCTTGTGGAACCACTATAGTAATATATTTTGGTTCTGATAAGAGTTTTACTAAATGTTTAGTTCTATTTGAAGTATGTGTTATCTCTGCTCTTTGTGTCCTATCTGCATTGTATGATGGAAAATAGTCATTAGCTACTCCTCTTATTCGTAATGCTTCTAATTTATTTAATAGAATCTTGTGGTTGACTGTATCAAACACCTTAGAGAGAACCAAAATATGCCCGTGACATACTCATCTTTATAAAGAGCATCAAGTACAACTTCTGTGAATTATACTATGGCTCACTTTTTATTTTTGCCACTTTGTAAATCAAATTGTGATTCGCTTAAAAGATTGTATTTATTTAGGTAATTCATTAATCTGTCTTTCATAATTGCTTCTATTATTTTTGAGAATGCTGACAGCAGGGAAATGGGCTGCTAATTTTCTATGTCTTCTGCATTAGATTTCTTAAGCAAAGGTACAACTTTTGCCTGTTTTAACTGCTCTGGAAATGTCCCTTATGTGAAGGATTCATTTATTATATTTGTTAAGCGGCCTTATATAACCCCTATACATTGTTTCAGTACACACACTGGTACTTCATCTAAGCCTGCTGACTTTTTATTTTTTAATTCTTTTTAGTGTTTTACTGACTTCATTCTCTGTGGTAGGAAGTAACATCATTGTATTAAGTAAAACATTATTTACAGGTGTTATATTTGTTTGGGGGAAATTTTGCTGTAACTTGTCTGCAATACTTGAAAAATGCTCATTTATATAGTTTGCTAAGTGTTGTGGATCATTTATTACCTTATCCTGCTCCCTTCGCAGTATGTTATTCTGCATTTGTTTGCCTCTCTTGATTTTCTTTTTTTATAACATCCAAGGCTGCTTTGCTTTTATTCTCTGCATTATATATTGTTTTATCATTAAATGACTTTTCTGCAGCAATCAGCACATTCTTATAGATCTTTTTGTATCTATGCTAGAAATTTATGAATTCTGGATCATTGCAAATATTTTTCTTGGAACTGAGGTGTTTAAGTGTTTGGGAGGACTTCTTAACACCTGCTGTTGTCCATCTGTTTTTGTGAGATGTTGATACAGACATGCATACTTCTGGATATGCCTTTTTAAAGTTAAATTCAAACAATTTGGAGAATTTAGAGAACTTCATATTCACATTGGTTTCCTTATACACTGCATCCCAGCTTTGTTTTTCTAGTTCTTTTGAAAAATCTTTTATTTTGATTTTTGATAGATGTTGTTTGTAGGCTTGGAGTTTAGGTAATGATTCGATGGCTGATTTTTACTACTGTTATTTGACAGAGATTTTCTGATAGTTTGAGATCTTTTACAGCAAAATCACATTTTTCCCTGTCCATATTTGTGGCCACATGGCCAATTACTGATGTAGTCATTGTAGTAACCCTTGTTGCACTATTGACCAATAGGGATATGCCAAAACTTTGAAGGATGTTTATGAAGGTTCTGCTGGATTCATCTATGACATTAGTGTTGATGTTAATGCCCCACATAGTATTATGTTGACTTTGCATTTGAAACTTCATCTAAATCTTCTGTTAATTTACTGAAAAAAATGTCCACACTACTACTGAGAGATCTATACTCACACAAAAGCATTAATTTCTTGGTGATATCAAGCCCTGTTAATTAAGTAGCTGATATTTCAAAGTGTTTGTCTTCACTTACTGTACTGAGGTCATGTCTTCATTTGAACTGTATTCCTTTTCTAATATAAATGCACGGTCCTCCACCCCTTGAAGTAGTTGCCCTTTCATATAATAATAATACTACATATTCGATTTCTGTATCTCTACACCAGTGCTCAGTAATGCAAACTACTGTGCAGTTCAAAGATTGGAGCTCGACATCTAATAGTGGTATTTTAATTTTTATTGATTGCATGTTTTGATGGAGAATTGGTAAGTCTGTGAAATGCCCCATGTTACTCTTTCCAATGGTTTATTTTTCTTTGCGACATGTGGTATGTGTGATATTCGAAGTGTTAAAATATGTCTTGTGAGTGATTGTTTCAGTATTTTTTAAACTGCTTGAGATAATCTTTATGAGGGGAACTTGGTGTCTGGATTTATTCTAAAAAAGACCTACTTTTCCTACCTATGATGACAGTTATTTGACCATGTGTGGCCCAAGATCCACTACCTATACTTTCATGAATCAGCTGTACCAATCTTCCCTTCCCAGTCCTGTTTAGGTGCAGGCCATGCCTAGTGAAACCCCATCTGTTGATAATCCCGATGGGCAGCAGAGAAACATGAGCAAAGGTGGCTGTCCTCAGAGCCATTCTTAACCCCACATTGATTCACCTCACAGCTCCATCAAGGTGTGGTTGATCATGAAGCAGGAACAGCTCAACAAAGAATACGTTGGTGCCATGAGTCAGGGTAGCTATCTTGTCCAAGTCACCACCTATGTCATATGCCTCATCCCTGTCCAAACTGTTTCCCATCCCACCCACCCTCACTACATGGTCCTCATCTGTTAAAGTCCTCACATAAAGACCATAGGTCCTTGATCAAATGACTTAGCCCTGCATTGATTGAACACACTGGTGGCCTGGTACGCTGCCCCTAAACTTTCCTTTAACTGAGGGCCTACACCTTGCCCATGGCTACTAACTAGCAGCACTTTCTTCTTCCTAAGACTTTGTACATTCCTAGGCTTCTTGGCCTTGGTTGAAGTGTGCTGCATATTTCCTGCTCCTCGTTCTACCTGGGGCTCTTCTCCACATAACTCTGGTAGTGGTAGATGCCTGTTTTTGCTGTTGACGATAAAACTGTCAGATCGCATTCTCTTTCTTCCTATCCTCCTACCAGCTGTCACTTCGCAGCCACGCTCCTCCCCCTATCTCCCTTGATCCTCATGAGTTCCTTCCTTGCTCCCTCTGATTGTGTCTGAAGGGCGTAGATTTTCCTTTCCTGTTCCCCAATCAAAATGTTCCTACTTCATACTCTGCAGTTCCAGGAGAGAGCCTCTTCTGTTCTCCCAACATTCTCCCCATTTCTATGTTTGTTGTTTACTTGTACATGAATAAATAAACATTGTTCTTTGGGCCGCACTATTGTTTATGTCTAACATTATGATGCAATTGGCGTTGAGTTTGGTGTTCACTTCATTGCGCTCAGTGTATCTGGTTTTTCTGTCACTTCTCATGTCCATGCAAGCAGTGCTGAAATCTCTCCTTTAGGCAAAGGAGGCCCTTTCAGTTGCTACCACAAATTTGTCAGCCACACTGACTGTGTAGGTAGGCTTCTATGTTGTCAGCATAACCACTACCCTTTACCCATTATGGTGTTGTGTCTGAAGACAATTGGCTTATTAGAAGTGGCTTAGGCAACACCACTTTGTTTTTGGAGTCACCAGTGCACTCATGTTTAAGGCTTTGTTCGCTTCTTAGATTTCCCCTCAAATTTACCAGTTGTTGTTCCATCTTGTCCCACTCCAGGAACCATCATCACTTTCTTTGATGAAATATGTAAGTGTGTAATTTCTCCGGTTATCACCAAAAGTACATGCATGTAATTGCAGCATGTGTTGAGTTCTATTGTTGACATAAATAACCCCATCAGTCCTACATCCTCAGTTGCAAATATCAGTTTGTTACTGATGCTTGTCAGGATTCACATGCCGATTCTATGGTCTGTGAAGCCACCATTTGATTGGATCCAGAAAGGAGGGGCATCAACACAGACTACAGTCTGATAATCTATTTTTGGCTGAAGTGTTGTATATTACTCAATCTTTTGAGGAATCTCATGCTGTTGGTGATTTGACTGAGGCTTGGTGTGATGTCACCACAGCAACTTCTGTTCCTGGTTGTTTGACATCAGTTAGTTCTTGGGGGTAGAAGGAGGGGAGGGTAGAGTATACCACTCAGGTTCCTTTCAGTATGCAGGCACAATAGCACTTTTCTTAGCAATTGTATACAACCACTCACTTGACGAAAGGTCTGCTCCTAAAGACTGGAAATAAACACAGGTCACACCAATATTCAATAAAGGAAATAGGAGTAACCCATTGAACTACAGACCCATATCACTGACCTGAATTTGCAGTAGGATTTTGGAGCATATACTGTACTTTAACATTATGAATCACCTTTAATCAAATGACTTATTGATACATAACTAACACTGATTCAGAAAATATCATTCTTGTGCAATGCAGCTAGCTCTTTATTCCCATGAAGTAATGAGGGCTGTTGACAAGGGATCTCAGATCTATTCCATATTCCTAGATTACCAGAAGGCTTTTGATACTGTTCCTCAAAAGTGATTATTAATCAAATTGTGTGCATATGGATTATTGTCTCAGTGGTGTGAGTGGATTTGTGATTTGCTCTCAAAGAAGTCACAGTTCGTAGTGATAGACGGTAAATCATCAAGTAGAACAGAAGTTATAGCTGGTGTTCTGTAAGGTAGTATCATAGGCCCTCTAGTGTTCCTGATGTACATAAATTTTCTAGGTGATAACCTGAGCAGCCCCCTTAGATTGTTTGCAAATGACACTGTAATTTTCTGTCTAGTAAAATCATCAGATGATCAATTACAATTATAAAATGATCTAGAGAGAATGTCTATATGGTGGGAAAAGTGCCAATTGGCACTAAACAAAGAAAAGTGTGAGATCATCCACATGGGTACTAAAAGAAATCCGATAAACTCTGGGTATATCATAAATCGCACAAATCTAAAGGCTGTGAATTCGACTAAATACCTAGGAATTACAATTATGAGCAACTTCAATTAGAAAGACCACATAGATTATATTTTGGGGAAGGCGAAACAAAGACTGTGATTTGTTGGCAGAATACTTAGAAGATGCAACAAACCAACTAAAGAGACAGCCTACATTACACTTTTCCATCCTCTGATGGAATATTGCTGTGCATTGTGGGATCCTTCCAAGGTGGGATTGACGGAGGACATTGAAAAAGTGCAGAAAAGGGCAGCTTGTTTCGTGTTTTCGCATATTAGGAGTGAGAGTGTCACCTGATATGATACGCGAGTTGGGGTGGCAGTCACTGAAACAAAGGCAGTTTTATTTATGGCAAGATCTATTTATGAAAGTTCAATCACAAACTTTCTCTTCTGAATGGGAAAATATTTTGTTGACAGCCACCTATGGAGAGAGAAATGATCATCATCATAAAATAAGAGAAATCAGAGCTCAAATGGAAAGATTTAGGTCTTCCTTTTTCCCACGTGCCATTCGAGAGTGGAATGGTAGAAAAGTAGCAGTGGCTACAAGGTAGCGGAGTACGTGTAGAGTGTGGGTTTTTTTGGGGTTAGAGAATTCCCTCCCTTGGGCCAACAAGACGCCTCCTAGGACGCGACAAAGTAGCAGTAGGCAAAACGCAACAGCGAATGACAATATTAGTGTGGAAATAGTAAACTGCAAGAGCGTTTATAGAAAGGTCCTACAACTGTTCTCATTAATACACAGTCACAATGCCCACATAGTACTAGGAACGGAAAGTTGGCTAAAACCACATGTAAACAGTAATGAAATTCTAAAGTCAGATTGGGATGTATACTGCAGAGACAGGCTGGACAGTGAAGGGGGAGGCGTGTTTATAGCGATAAGAAGGACAATATTATTGAAGGAAATTGACGGAGATCAGAAATGTGAAACAATTTGGGTGATGGTCACGGTTAAAGCAGGCTCAAACATGGTAATTGGATGTCTCTATATGTCCCCTGGCTCAACAGCTGTTGTGGCAGAACACCTGAAGGAAAATCTGGAATATATTTCTAGTAGATTTCCCGACCATGCTATAGTTTTGGGTGGAGATTTTAATTTACCAGATATAGACTGGGAGACTCAAACATTTATAACGGGTGGCAGGGACAAAGAATCCAATTTTTTTAAGTGCATTATCTGAAAACTACCTTGAGCAGTTAAACAGAGAACAAACTCGTGGCGATAACATATTAGACCTTCTGGTGACAAAGAGACCCGAACTATTTGAAACAGTTAACGCAGAACAGGGAATCAGCAATCATAAAGCTGTTACATCATTGGTGATTTCAGATATAGAAATATTAAAAAAAGGTAGGTAGATTTTTTTGTTTAGCAAAAGTGAAAAAAAGCAGATTTCAGAATACTGGGTGGCTCAACACAAAAGTTTTATCTCAAGTACAAATAGTGTTGAGGATTAGTGGACAACATTCAAAACCATCGTACAATATGCTTTCGATGAGTATGTGCCAAGCAAGATCGTAAAAGATGGAAAAGAGCCACTGTGGTGCAACAACCGAGTTAGAAAACTGCTGCAGAAGCAAAGGGAACTGCACAGCAAACATAAACATAGCCAAAGCCTTGCAGACAAACAAAAATTACACGAAGCGAAATGTAGTGTGAGGAGGGCTATGCGTGTTGCGTTCAACGAATTCGAAAGTAAAGTTCTATGTACTGACTCGACAGAAAATCTTAAAAAATTTTAGTCTTATGTCAAAGCGGTAGGTGGATCAAAACAAAATGTGCAGACACTCTGTGACCAAAATGGCGTTTGATACAGTTCCCTACAGGCGTTTGATGAACAAAGTAAGAGAATATGGACTATCAGACCAATTGCGTGATTGGATTGAAGAGTTTCTAGGTAACAGAATGCAGCATGCCATTCTCAATGGAAAGAAGTCTTCTGAAGTAAGAGTGACTTCAAGTGTGCCACATGAGAGTGTCGTAGAACCATTACTATTCACAATATATGTAAATGACCATGTGGATAACATCGGAAGTTCACCAAGGCTTTTTGCGGATGATGCTGTAGTATATAGAGAGGTTGTAACAACTAAAAATTGTACTAAATGCAGCAACGAATTGACGCATGGTGCAGGGAATGGCAATTGAATCTCAATGTAGACAAGTGTAATGTACTGCAAATACACAGAAAGAAGGATCCTTTATCATTTAGCTACAGTATAACAGGTCTGCAACTGGAAGCAGTTAATTCCGTAAATTATCTGGGAGTAGGCATTAGGAGTGATTTAAAATGGAATGACAAATAAAATTAATTGTTGGTAAATCAGATGCCAGACTGAGATTCATTGGAAGAATCCTAAAGAAATGCAGTCCGAAAACAAAGGTAGTAGGTTACAGTACACTTGTTCGCCCACTGCTTGGATACTGTTCACTGGTGTGGGATCCATACCAGATAGGGTTGATAGAAGAGATAGAGAAGATCCAACAGAGAGCGTCACGATTCATTACAGGATCATTTAGTAATTGCGAAAGTGTTACGGAGATGATAGATAAACTCCAGTGGAAGACTCTGCAAGAGAGATGCTCAGTAGCTTGGTATGGGTTTTTGTTGAAGTTTCGAGAACATACCTTCACCGAGAAGTCAAGCAGTGTATTGATCCCTCCTACGTATATATCATGAACAGACCATTAGGATAAAAGCAGAGAGATTAGAGCCCACACAGACGCACACCACCAATTTTTCTTGCCACGAACAATACGAGACTGGAATAGAAGGGAGAACCAATAGAGGTACTCAAGGTACCCTCTACCACACACCGTCACGTGGCTTGCGGAGTATGGATGTAGATGTAGATGTAGATGGTGGAGAGTACAGAGGAGCACATTGTAAATACTGTTTGTTAGAGTTAAAAACACTTAAACAGTCATAAACATCGCCAAACACACGATCCATTCTATAGTTGTATATTGCAGTCCACAAGCTGGTTACAAAATGCTCTTCAGCTAAGGAGGACATAAAGTTTATTGTGGTCACATGTCACATGTTTTCTGCGACCTTACAGAGGCATTTGATTCTGTGAATCACTCCATGCTGCTTCAAAAACTAGACAAATATGGCATCAGGCAAAATGCTCTGCAGTGGCTCAGGCCTTTTCTGACAAACAGGTAGCAATTGCTAATCATAACAACTAACACCATGGGGGTACATTATCACAATGAGTCCATCAAGGCTCAATCTTAGGGCCAATATTGTTTCTCTTTTACATAAATGAGTTACCTCTTAATACCACTGCCGAGCCAGTCATGTACTCCTTGAAAACCAAAATGTGGGAGAAATTCCAGATGGTGTTATAAACACACTAAACAACCTAGATACATGGTTTCAAGAAAATGGACTTAAACTTAACTTTTACACAATTTAGAAGCAACCAATACAAAATCAGTGACTTCAGTATTGTACACAAAAATCAAGTTATGGTCGAAGCTCAGTCCATTAAATTCTTAGAAATAAACTTTGACAAAAATCTAAGCTGGCAAGCAACATATAGATTATTTAACTCCAAAATTAAACAGCCTTGCCTTTGCAATGGTATAACAGATATAAGCTGCAGAAAAGTGCTGTACAATAGTTACTTTGAATCTGTAATTAGAAATAGTTTAATTTTGGGGGGAAACTCAAGCTACATGTCATGAATCCTGCTACTTCAAAAAAGATTTGTTAGAAAAATCTGTGCTGCGCTTCCAAGAACATCCTGCCACCAATTATTCAGGAACCTAAAAATATTACATATCCCTGCATTGTACATATTTGAAATTATCATCTTTTTACATAGTAAACCTGAGCTGACAGAAGAAAACCATTTTAAACATACATACAACACTAGACACAAAGAAAATTCCATGCTTTCACATCACTTAAAACTCTACCAATGGACACCTTAGTACATGGCAATGAAAATTTACAATAAACTCAAGGGTAGAGATGTACTGAGCATGGACATAGGTTCACTGAAGAAAAAACTATATGATATCCTATTGGAAAAATGCTACTATTCAATTGAGGAATTTATGAACAATGAAATTGTCTGTGACTGTTTAATATTATAGCACTGTGTATAATATCATATACATATATAGAAAGATAATGTACTGTTACATCATAAGAAAAACAATTTTATATAATTACTATGGCCATCATTTGAACAGTGTGACTGTTTCATCTTATAGAATTGTGTATAATATTGTACACATATATAAAGATAATGTACTGTCACACCATAAGAAAAACAACTTAATAATATTACTGTGGTCAATATCAACCAGTAATGGTAAAAATAGCGTTATGTAATTATGTATATCATAAGGCTAAATTTGACATATATTCTGTACAGCATGACCGGATGATCTGTAAATGTATGTTATGAGATGAATACAAACTATCACATAGCCCTTAAAAAACCCCTTGTGCACTCCACAAATACCCCTGCTACCTGAGTAGCTGCTTCCTTTGTGTAATACACCCGTGACCTGTCTAGAGGAGTCCTATGACTCTCCACCCAATAATGTAGCTCCAGAAATCTGCACCCAAGATCATCACAGAGCCAAAGATAATGGTTAAGACACTCCACTCATCTCCAAACCAAAGGAACCCAACCACCTCTGGAAACAATGCTGCAAATTGGCATCTCTGGTTGCACCCCACAGGTGAGGCCAGCAGGCTAATCCACTTCCATGAGCCACTGGCATGATTTGAGAATAGGCTTGTGGTGGCCACACCATTCAAAACCGTGAAGGGCTGAACTATGGCTCAGACTACAGAGGTAAGCGACGCCCGGCATTCACGGGTGCAGCTATACCATTATACCGAGTTTTAGCATCGATGTGTCCCACACCAGATCGAGTGAACGCGACTCCATCGCAAACATGTACGTGCGGTCCCAAATGGGGTTGCCCATTTAGCGGTGCACACTCTTCTATTGGCAATGCCTTTCTTCCTTCAAAAACATCACGCCGCCTCCGGTCGCGCCAGGAGCTGAACCTTTGGTGACACGGCTTTTGTCTCAGTCACTCCACATGGTCGCGCCAAGGCTCATCACTGGAGTGTACACCCTCCTGGATTGGTGATCAAGCTGTACCGCTAGTACAACACACCTGTACGCACGGACATTAATGATGAATGATATTTGTTACTTATTTTAAAACTAGTGAATAATAAATGTGTCACACCCAAAAACTGCCCTAGTTGTTTCTGTCACCAAGCCTCTCCCTTGAACACAGTGCGTGAGCATGGCAATACAGCTGGTTCACTGCACATCATGACTGTAAGCAGTGATACCACATGTCCCCGCTTCACTGGTGACCCCAACGTGATCCAAGGCTAAAAACACGTGGTGACAAACGTTCGTCGGTACAAGTAATGTGGAACCACAAGTAAGTTGGTGCTTACACACCTGCACCTGAACGGTGCTCCTTAGTGATAAACTTTTTTTGTGCACGAACTCTTTTTTTGTTTTTTTTTGTGCGCATATGTTTGGTTCGCGAGCTGTCTAGTGTTATTCTTTTTTGTGTGATTTCCTTTGTCACGTTATTTTGTGTGCTTTGCTCTTTAGTGAGGATTCGACTCTGAGCTAAGATAGTGACATTAGAAGAGTTGCGAAGGACTGTTGAAGACCCGCTCACATGCAACAAAGGGCTGGAGAGTGAGCTACAAGCATGGACTACACGTGCGGACGCCGCACAGCTGCAGACAGCCAAGGAGAATTTTGTAGTGCAAATCCCCCCCAACATCCACACCTCCTATGATCACCAGAACGGCAACAAGCATTGGTTGTGTGTTGATCAGGTTGCCTCCCTTTTGGGCACATGATCCTATAATGTGGTTCAGCCAAGTGGAGGCAGTCTTTATGAGGAACCACATAACCTGCAACCTCGCAAAATTTGGGCGCATAGTGAACCAGCTCGACCAGAATTACGTGGCCGAAGTGTGGGATGCCCCGCCGATGCAGTCATCATACAGACGGCTCAAGGAAGAACTGATCTGGCAGATCTCGTCGTCCAAAGAACGACGATGAGCCAAATGGTGCAGCAAGAGGAACGCGGTGACTGGAGGCCGAACTGCGTCACTTACGGAGCCTCGTGCAGTCCAACATGATGCTAGATTCGCTGGTATGCACTATCTGGGTGCACAGCCACCCAGTTCAGGTGCAGGCAGTTATAGCAGCACAGACGGAGATGCAGCTGGACACTGTCGCTAACTTGGTCGACCAGGGGCACGATGCGCTGACAACAGCGCCAAGCACCGCGGCCATGGCAGCTTACGACACCGCCCACGGACCTCAATGGTGGCACACACCTCCCACACCCACATCGAACATCGACCTGTACCAGCTAGTGCAAATTTGGCAGCACAGGTGGCAACTCTCTCGACGCAAGTTGATCGCTTGGTGCGCTCGCGGCAAGAGGGCGGCACGCATCGCAGCAGCAGCAGACCAGGCTACCGGTGGCGCAGCTTGCACAGCCGGAAATGCAGCAACAGCCACTCCAACTGTACCCCGCAGACGTCAGAGCACGCACAAAGCGGGTACTGCTGGTACCCGCGCCCATTTCGGCAACGAAGCAACCAGGTGCCGTGCTCCTTGTTCACACACAAAAATGCCAGCTGCGATTGGACCTAGGCGCACCCAGCTGCAGTATGATATCGAAGCATCTTTTTGTCGTGGAACAGGGTGCGGGCGTGAGGTACCTTGTCGACACTGGTTTGAACGTTTTGATATTCCCCTGCTCTATGTTACGAGACTGCAGGTGGGTCGAGGCACTCTCCCTCACACTGGCAAACAATTCAGCAATTAAAACTTACAGGACACACAGCCACAATTTAGATCTAGGTCTACGCTGCCCATTCTCGTGGACATTTACTGTGGCCAATGTCAATGAGCCAATCCTGGGTGAGGACTTTCTCGGCCACTACAGGCTACTAGATGATATAACAAATGGCCAGCTCATCGACGTGACAACAAATTTAAAGATAGCGGGACGGCTCTGGCAGGCCACATTCTACAGTGATAAACCTCTGAAGTGCCCCAGTCCTTACGCTGACATCCTTGAAACATTCCTCGACCTCACCTGCCCAGCCGGCACACCGAGAGACATTAAACATTGGATGGTGCACCACTTAATAACCACACCCGGACCACCCACATCGTGACGCCCACGTCTTCTTGCACCTGTTAGACTTGCAGCAGCAAAGGCAGAGTTTGAACCATGCTGTGGCAAGGCCATGGTCATCGGCGTCACATTTGATACCCAAGAAAGACAATTCGTGGCGCCCATGTGGGGACTACCACGCCCTTAATTTGCGAACAGTGTCGGACCGATACCCAGTCCCACACCTTCAAGACTTCAGTTATACTTTGGTGGGCTGCGCGGTGTTTAGCAAGATAGAGTGCGCAAAGGCATACACCCAAATTCTGATGGCGCCCAAAGACACTGAAAAACCAGCTATTGTAATGCTCTTTGGGCTTTCCGAAAGCCTACTTCTGACCTTCGGTCTTTGGAATACTGCCCAGACTTGGCAGCGGTTCTTGGATGGTGTCTTTCGAGGCTTGCCATTTTGTTTCGCGTACCTTGACGACATCTTGGTGTATTCCAAGACGTCCGAGCTCCACCGCCACCACCTAATGACCGTCTTTCAGTGCCTGAGTGAAGCTGACATCGTTATTAATGGAGCAAAATGCGAATGCAGTGTGACGGAAATCGAGTTCCTCGGACCTTTAATTACCCCCACTGGATCGACACAACTACCGGAGACAGTGCAAGCGATACTGGTTATGCCATGACTGCAGACACACAAAAATACGCCGTCACCTTGGCAAGTTGAACTTTTATCGCTGACACCTCCCCAACGCTGCTGCCGTGCAAGAGCCATTGACTAAGGCGCTACATGGTCCTACCTCAAAGGGAAAGACCCCTGTGAATTGGACAGACGCAATGGAGCAGAGCTACATGGATTCAAAGTGGAATCTCGCAGAAGCATCGCTGCTCGCTCACCAGGTACATGACATGGTCTTAGCTGTAGTCGGGGACATCAGCCACGCCGCCATCGGTACAGCGTTACAGCAGCACATCCGTGGGAGCCTCTCAGTTTTTTCTCTAAGAAGCTATACAAATCGCAACATACTTGGAGCGCTTATGACCGAGATTTGATGCGGTTTATGCAGCAATGAAATACTTCCATCCGTCTGTAGGAGCATGGCAATTTGTCATTTTCACCGGCCACAAACTGATTACGCATGTGTTCCACAACAACCACACTAACTGTTCACCGCACCAACTCAAGCAATTAGAGTTTGTGTCGCAATTTACAACATACATCCGACACATTTCGGGGATGGAAAATACTGTCGCCGATTATTTGTCTCCAGTGTGAGCCGCTATCTCACCCCCTGTGAACTTTGAGGACGTCGACCATGTACAGGAGAGAGATGAAGAACTGCACCGCTTCCGTCATGACACTTCTAGCATCCTGCAACTGGAGCTGGTGCCTGTCCCCAGCTCTGGACTGAAGATTTGGTGTGACATCTCAACTGGCATGCACCGACCGTTCCTTCCAGGGGAATTCCGGTGCAGTGGCTTCGACCATGCCCACAGACCATCAAACCCCAGCGCCAACACCACTGCGACGCTCGTGGCTACACGTTTCATCTGGACCGGGCTTTGGAAGGACTGCCGTGAATTGGCGCGCACTTGCACGGCATGTCAGCCACACCCACACACCTGTGGGTACCTTCACTGATGTGACGCGCTTATTTGCACACGTTCACATGGACCTCGTTGGCCCACTTTCTGTCTCTCAAGGCAAGTGGTATCTATTAACCATGGTGGACCACTTCACTCGCTGGCTGGAAGCAACGCCCCTCACGGACATCACCGCCGAGACCGTCGCCACCACATTCATCAACACCTGCATGCTTCAGATGTCCCAGTCATGTGACAACCGACTGCTGACAGTTTGACTGCGCATTGTTCACACACATCGCCTGATTGTGTGGCATCCGGCTACACAGGACAACAAGCTACCACCCGGTGTCAAATGGCATGGTCGAATGGTTCCACAGGACTGTGAAAGCCGCCCTAACTTGCCACGACACCTCATGGCCAGAGGCACTCCCACTGGTGCTGCTCGGCCTGTGAGTAATGCCGAAGGAGGAGATCGGGGCGTCACCTGCCGAACTCCTTTATGTCTGATGATCATGGGTGATTTCGTTGAAGAAGTACCACTCCCACATGACGCCGTGGCACCCGCTCTGGCAGAACGTATGCGCACTTACATGGCCAGCCTCTGAGCACACGCACCGATACAGCACGTTACCAGGAAGGTATTCGTGCACACTTACCTACAGTGCTGCACGCACGTCATGTGGCGTACCAAAGCACTACAGTCACCTCTCTGGCCACCCTACTGCAGACCGCACCAGGTGATTGCTGAGGTAACAAAACTCTCGTCATCAAGTGCAACGGGAAGCCATCTACAGTGTCAATCGACTGCGTCAAACTAGCCTATGTATTGCTCACTCCAGCAGCCATGCTTTTCTTTGACCCGGCAGAAGACCTGATCACAAACAAAACTCTCTCTACCAACGGCCAGACAGAGCCCGCACCCATAGCCACCAGTGACACACAGCGGCAGCCTGCTGTCATCGCACCACCACATGCGCCTAACACTACCCGGCCCAGGCAGGTGGCATGGCTGCTCAGACCGCGCCCACCACAGGTGCACCGGTTGCCACCTCCACAGCTGCCAGTGGACTACGTCACACGTGCTGTCCACTGCCTCCGATTCAAACATCAGTGCTGCATCACCAACGCGGCACGCCACCCACAACAGAAAGCACACGCCCGAGGTGCCGAACGCCGTCAGAATCTGTCGTCCACGTGCTGCCGTCTGCTGTAGAGACCCAGTCTCCAGCTTCCCATGCCTTCGGCTGGTAACCCCAGTCAAGACCCAGACAATGCCTCCTGTGTCTGTCGCAGCTCCTGGACCCTCGTGTACATACCTGTGCCTCTGCCACATTGGGCATTGAGTCCGGATTGAAATCCGTGCCAGTTTACCGATTTGCATCACCGTCGAGCTCCAGACATCCAGACATCGCGCTCTGCAACGCCCGGCTTGTCTGTATCAGCTCCTGGATCCGACTTCAAGTCACGATAGTACCATACTCACGCATAGTCTCCAGACCTCCAATGTCTCGAATGTTAAGGTCAGTTCGAGTGATCTGCTGTGTTTCCAAGACTGAGTCACTCGGCGAACTTGTGCATCATGTGAACACTTGAACCTGTCACTCTCAGTACCACTCTCAACAATGTAAATAGCAAACTTTTTCTGTAGCTCTTGTGGACACCCGACATTGTTATTAAGAAGTCAGTTCCTTAGAGATGTCACACCAAATTACTTGCATACTGAGACCTAGTGCATTGGGTGGTTTGGCAATTATTTCATTTAACACAAAAAAAGGATCTTCTTCTTCTGTAGCTGCAAATTTTGTAGTATAAATAACTGTGTTATATATTTCTACTTCAGTCATCAACATACATTTTAATCACTCTAGCAACATTAAAGTCACCTTTCTGCACTGTTTCAACATTTTCATCAACACTTGTGAACAAGTTAGCATCAGATGAATCAGTGTATTGGACATGATCAGAATCTTCAGAGCTACTGCTCCTTTCTGCCAGTATTTGGCATACTTAATTTAATTTATGCTTATTTGGCAATAGCTTTGCTCTTCTGTCTTTTGCTGCTGCCTCTGTCCATTGTTTAACTGTTGTACTGTTATGGACCGTTTATTTTCCGTTCCTTCTATGTCTCATTGTTTTCCTTGCACCTGCCTTAGAACATGGCCAAACTTATAATGTATGTGTAATTTCTGTAAACTTATCTCCTTGCTGGTGTCCAAGATTCTGAACATTGTCATCTGCAGATGTACTTGCATGTTCTCCCAGTGAATCATTTGTTATTTGTTGTCAGACTGGGAAAGGTCTGCCCGGTATTTAAGACGATAAATAATTTTGGGCATAAGATACGTGATAACTGATACGTTTGATACTACTAACACTAAAGTCTTTCCAAATGTCAGGAAGTGCTACACCAACAAGGGCTGTGTTATATAGGGTATTTTTCTTGGGCACTAGAATGTGTTTCTTTGAAATTACTCATGAAATCAGAGCCTTTAGAAGTCAACATAAAGTTGAATTTCCAGGCAATTTCTGACAGCAAGCAAATGAAACTGCATGAAAAATGGTTTTTACTTGAACGTGCAAACCTTACATTTATGTAATTTATTACATGTTTTGCAACTGTCTGGGGTTAACTGAACCAATCCACTTAACAACAAATTTTATTGGTACAGTTAACCCCACCTGCACTTTATCAACAATCTTCAACATTAAGGGAAAATGACTCCATGCACAGCTCATATTTCATGAAGTATCATAAAGCAATAAACACTTCATTTAACTCAAAAAGTAAAACTGTAGGAGATATTGTATAATGCAAAAATAAATTACTCTTACCAGTGGATTTCAGTTTTTCATCTCATTCTGCAAATGTAGCTAACACAAGTTCAGTTGTCTGTATGAAAGTTCATCTTTTCAGTGCATGTGTGCCATATTATAAGTCTTTCAGGCATAAATAAAGAAGATCGCAGTAATAATAACTGTTGCATGCACTAAATTTTAGTGAGAACAAAGTGTGTCATAGACTTGCTCTTCAGACATGACGAAACTAAAGTGATTATTTGAATATATTTTTCTCTGCTATGTGATAGACAGTAATGTCTTGTCATTAATATAGTTGGTTGCTTTTGAGAATTATGCAGTAGAGTCTTTTTTGTGTATAAAGCCAAGTAGAATGAAGTATATGAGGTATCAATGTATTATGTAACTGAGACGTATATTATAATGAATTGATGAAATATAAAGTGAATATGAAATGGCAAACTGAATGAAGTGCTTTGAAGCATACAGGGTGATACAATAAGGGATGGCCAAACTTTCAGGACACATTCCTAACACACAAAGAAAGAAAATATGTAATTTGTTCATGTTTCCATGTTAGAGCTCATTTTATTACTTCT
Source organism: Schistocerca gregaria (assembly GCF_023897955.1). Taxonomy (NCBI): domain Eukaryota; kingdom Metazoa; phylum Arthropoda; class Insecta; order Orthoptera; family Acrididae; genus Schistocerca; species Schistocerca gregaria. The sequence continues at coordinate 165,809,718 of NC_064931.1, forward strand.
CTTCAAATCACATTAATGATGGAATGGAAACACACAGCAACAGAATGAACCAGTGTGACTTCAAACACTTTATTACAGGTAACGTTCAAAATTTCCTCCATTAGCGAAAATACATGCATCCACCCTCCATCGCATGGAATCCCTGATGCAGTCCTGGAGAATGGCGTATTGTATCACAGCCATCGACAATATGAGCATGACATTTGGCACCGGGGTTGCGTAGACAAGAGCTTTCAAATGCCCCCATATTAGAAAGTCTAGAGGGTTGAGGTCAGGAGAGCGTGGAGGCCATTGAATTGGTCCGCCTCTATTAGTCCATCAGTCACCAAATCTCTTGTTGAGAAGCGTACGAACACTTCAACTAATATGTGCAGGAGCTCCATTGTGCATGAACCACATGTTGTGTCGTACTTGTAAAGGCACATGTTCTAGCAGCACAGGTAGAGTATCCCGTATGAAATCATGATAACGTGCTCCATTGAGTGTAGGTGGAAGTACATGGGGCCCAATCGAGACATCTCCAACAATGCCTGCCCAAACGTTCACAGCAAATCTGTGTTGATGACGTGATTCCACAATTGCGTGTGGATTCTTGTCAGCCCACAAATTTACAATTTGATCACGTTGGAATGAAGCCTCATCCGTAAAGAGAACATTTGCACTGAAATGAGGATTGACACATTGTTGGATGAACCATTCGCAGAAGTGTATCCCTTGGAGGCCAATCAGCTGCTGATAGTGCATGCACACGCTGTTCATGGTACAGAAACAACTGGTTCTCCCGTGGCACTCTACATACAGTGACGTGGTCAACGTTACCTTGTACAGAAGCAACTTCTCTGACACTGACATTAGGGTTATCATCAACTGCACAAAGAACTGCCTTGTCCATTGCAGGTGTCCTCGTCATTCTAGGTCTTCCCCAGTCACGAGTCATAGGCTGGAATGTTCCATGCTCCCTAAGACGCTGATCAATTGCTTCGAACGTCTTCCTGTAGGGACACCTTCATTCTGGAAAACTGTCTCGATACAAACGTACCGTGCCATGGCTATTGCCTCGTGCTAATGCATACATCAAATGGGCATCTGCCAACTCCGCATTTGTAAACATTGCACTGACTGCAAAACCACGTTCATAATGAACACTAACCTGTTGATGCTACGTACTGATGTGCTTGATGCAAGTACTGTAGAGCAATGAGTAGCATGTCAACACAAGCACTGAAGTCAACATTACCTTCCTTCAATTGGGCCAACTGGTGGTGTATCTAGCAAGTACAGTAGATACTGACGAAACTAAAATGAGCTCTAACATGGAAATTAAGCATTTCTGGACACACATCCACATAACATCTTTTCTTTATATGTGTGTGAGGAATGTTTCCTGAAAGTTTAGCCGTACCTTTTTGTAACACCCTGTATATGAAACATTAATGCTTAGGGACCCTCCCTTTGTAACAGCTTCTTTTGCAAAAGTACCTCTTCAGTCAACATGTTTTTAACAGGATAAATAAGTGGTATAATGAGCATTGATAAATTGGAAAGTGAAATGATGCACAAGAGAAGAATATTCTGTTGTTGTGATGGCATGCCTCAGTAATATGACATAACTTGTTGAGAACCTGCTGGACATTGCAGCACTGTATTCAGAAACAGAGTGATGCTTTCATGAAAAAAAGATAATAATACTGAAAATTATTTAATGTAGCTAAGTGAAGTACTAATTTATTTAATGACTTGTTGAATATAAATTGCTACAAAGTTCATTTCTATGATACTGTACTGTACACCACCTATTTGTATAATTTTCTGACAGGAATTAAAAATGCAGAGAATTTCACTAACTCAATCTTCATTTCAATAAAGTTAAGTCATAGTCAGAGGACACCAATTGAGTAAATAAAGCAGCTTCCATTCTCATTCAGTTTAAATACATGTTTTGTTGTAAATTCTGTGTGACATTATACTGATAGCTGTGTTAATTTATAACAAGTAAATGTTCAATTAATGAGTAATCATTCTTATTGGAGATATAGATATAGGAATTAGACGTGCACAAATTTAGAAAATTTTTTTGTCTTTTCATGTTAGTAAATGCTGAACACCACTTTGGATCAATACAATACAATACAATACAATACAATACAATACAATACATTGGATGTGAATGAAAATGTGAAGGAGAAATCCCAGAAATATCCTACAGCAAACCATGAGTGTGGTTTTACTGAAGATGGTGCCAATAATGAGTAATGAGCTGTGTTAACATGGTGAAACCCATGAAGTTCTCTGACATAAATGTGTTTTGAAATATTCTAATTACACACATGTATGTTTCGAAATTTTGTAAAATTTTATTTCATATGATGGCCAGGGAAGGCTGTTAGGTAACATTTAGTTGGGATACCTGATTTGAAAATTAGTTTAAAGTATTATGATAACATTGTTTCTTTTTTATGTATTTTGATACATGTAAGACTCTTATAGACCACTGAATTATCCAGTAAGCTAATTGCCATAAGTGTCTGTTTAATTCAGTTGGAGGGTTAACAGATGTAGGAAATTGTAAAATACTGCAACTGTTGTGTTTTCTGCTCATATGAATAACTAAAATTCTTTCATTTTTTCATCCTGTATCTAATGCTACCACACACATAATATGTAAGATATATAGGAATGTGTAATTTTGTTATTTATGTGAAATTTTATTTAAATTTGTGGTTCAATTGTCTGTATTTATCTTTTTGATCAAAATGATGTAGTTTTACTAGAACACTCAGCACTCAGAAATTAAAAGTTGTGGTTAATTAAAGTTCCTATGACAGCACTTAATGGGTAAACATATTGAGCTAATGGTCAGGATAGGAATTATTATTACCACTCATTCAAAAACAGACATTTCCAATTTTTCATGACCATATTTTAAATTATCTGAAATTAATTAACATATGGGATAATTGACATTAAAAGTTTGGACACTCATAATTTCAATGATCTATTGTGCTTTAATATCAATGGGATTTTGGCCTGTGATGGTATAATATTTTTGTTGCTATATTTTTTTCTGAATCACACAACACTCACTAATTAATTCAGTCATTAATTAAGATTTTGGATAACTGAGGATCACAGAATATGGATTTCAGGATAGATGCCCTACTTGTGGACATGGGATTCCAGACTACAAAAACATAATGATGTTCCACATGCTTTTATGGTTTATTAACCTGAAATATTTTTCATAAGCTAGATAACAGTAAAGTCCTTGAGTCCACACAAAATTGTAAAATGTAACCTAGCCAAATTTTAAAAAAATTAGTAATTTCATAAATCACATATTGTTCTTAAGTCTGTGAATGGTCAGCAACCAGGTAACATCTCTATGTCGAGTTAAGTTAGACTCATGGGTGCACTACCAAACGAACAATGTCAATGCATCAGAAAGTTCTGTGACACGTTAGCACTCAGAAACATGCTATATCGAAGGCCTAATATCTCATGTGAAAATTTGTGATTTGACATAATCTGCATGACACCTATGTCACATATGTAAACTCAAAGTGTTAATGTTCAATCACTATTATTTGCTGGACAGAATAATTCATGATGGTGATTGTGCAGCAAGTTATATAATGTGCACTGTTAACTGCATATTTCTGTCACTGCATATTATACCACTATGAAATTCAATAAACATTGTGACTATGATTAGTGGTTGATTTAATTCTCATCAAGATACATTTATGAAAGAGGAGGTGCATGTCTCCTCACCTGTTTAAATTGTAATATGTAAAACTTGAACTGGCATAAAACAATGCTATAGTGAAAATAAAGTAGGAGAATCCACTTTGGAATTTAACTATTCTGTGGTCTACATAATTTTGCACTATGCTTTATAGAATTGGTATTCGGCATATTATTTAAAAACCCTGAAATTTGAGACTCTGAGATACATGGAGCCAAGTGCATCAACAGGTTATGGATACGTCACAAATTATCATCACAGCAGATATGCTGTCCACAAGTGGCCATGCTAAATGGAAACAATTTTTTGATGTGTAAAGTGTGACAGTGCTCAAAAAGTAGGTATTGTTGGTGATTAGTGAGTTTGATATGGGCAGAGATCTACATCTACCTCTACATTTATACTCCGCAAGCCACCCAACGGTTTGTGGTGGAGGGCACCTTACGTGCCACTGTCATTACCTCCCTTTCCTGTTCCAGTCGCATATGGATTGTGGGAAGAGCGAAAGCCTCCATGCACACTCAAATCTCTCTAATTTTACATTTGTGATCTCCTCGGGAGGTATAAGTAGGGGGAAGCAATATATTCGATACCTCATTCAGAAACGCACCCTCTCAAAACCTTGACAGCAAGCTACATCACAATACAGAGTGCCTTTCTTTCAGAGTCTGCCACTTGAGTTTGCTAAACATCTCTGTAAAGCTATCACGCTTACCAAATAACCCTGTGACGAAACACACCGCTCTTCTTTGGATTTTCTCTATCTCCTCTGTCAACCAGACCTGGTACGGATCCCACACTAATGAGCAATACTCAGGTATAGGTCAAACAAGTGTTTTGTAAGCCACCTCCTTTGTTGATGGACTACATTTTCTAAGGACTCTCCCAATGAATCTCAACCTGGCACTCGCATTACCAACAATTAATTTTATATGAACATTCCACTTCAAATTGTTCTGTATGCATACTCCCAGATATTTTACAGAAGTTACTGCTACCAGTGTTTGTTCTGCTATCATATAATCATACAATAAAATATCCTTCTTTGTATGTATTTGCAATAAATTACATTTGTCTATGCTAAGGGTCAGTTGCCACTCCCTGCACCAAGTGCCTATCTGCTGCAGATCTTCCTGCATTTCACTGCATTTTCTAATGCTGCAACTTCTCTGTATACTACAGCATCATCCACGAAAAGCCGCATGGAAATTCCAACACTATCTACTAGGTAATTTATATATATTGTGAAAAGCAACGGTCCCATAACACTCCCCTGTGCCATGCCAGAGGATACTTTAATGTGTATAGATGTCTCTCCATTGAGAACAACATGCTGTGTCCTGTTCGCTAAAAACTCTTCAATCCAGCCACACAGCTGGATATGGATGGAGCCATCAGTGAGGTGGACGACAATGCCAAGAAGATGACACATAGGGCTGAGAAGGACCACATGAAGAAGATGGGAGAGAAGGTGTTAATGTTGTGGATGAATGAAGATAGGATATCTTGGCCCTAGGTCCAGATCATGAAAATATAGATAACAAATCAGAACCAGACAAGGTGTTAGGAGTTTTGGGGTTCTAGGAAGGATTCCTCAAGAAGGTCTGTAAACAGATTGGCTTAGAATGGTTGCAATGCGGGTGCCCATGGCTGTGCTGTGGATTTGCTTAAATACACTGACTAAAAAATATTGCAGTACCAAGAGGGAGTTGTGCAACACAAATGAAAGTTGGTAGGTGTGTTTCAGATGTCTATTAAAATTTCATGCTGGTCGCATAAGACTGCTGCTGAGGGCGCCACTATGAGGATGCAAATGAGGCTTGCTTTAAATACATGGTGTAACAACCATAGTGTTGGTTGCATTTGGGACTAAACATAATGACTTGATGACAGTCAAGAACCTCTTTAAGACAGCAAAAATGCCATTATCAGCACCTCACTGAGTTTGAGCGAAGTCATGTAATAGAGCTATGAGAAACTGAATGTTCCTTCTGTGATATCACAGTAAGACTTGGCAGAAATGTAACCACTGTAGATTATCATTATCAGGGGTGGTCATGAGAAAGTACAGTCACAAGAAGATGGGGGCTCTGGACAGTCACATTACATTACTGAGAGGGGAGACCATCATGTCTGGTGTGAGGTTCTGGCGAATTGTGCTGCATCTGCAGCAGCAATTAGCACACAGCGACACAATGAATTTTTAGCAATTGGTTGCTTCAAGGACAGCTCTGAAACAGAGGCCCTGTAGTGTGCCTTCCACTGACCCCAAACCACTGTCATTTGTGACTTCAGTGGTGTCAAGGGGCTCATTGGAGGCCAGGGCGGAGGACTGTTGTGTTTTGAAATGAAAGCTGGTTCTACCTCAGTGCCAGTGATGGCTGTGTGTTGGTTATATGGGGGTCAGTTCAGAGCCTGCAACCAACCAGTTCATGTGCTAGACACACAGGACATACATCTGGAGTTATGGTTTGTATGACACCAGGAGCAATCACGGGATTAGTCCACACATCCTGACTGTAAATTAGTATGTCAATCTGGTGATTCAACCTGTTGTGCTGCTATTCTGGAAAAGGATTACAGGGAGTATTTTTGAACAGGATCAAGCTCGCCCACGTACTGCTGTTGTAATACCACAAGCTCTACAGAGTGATGAAATGTTGCACTGGCGTACTCAATCACGAGATCCATATTCAATCGAGCACTATGGGACACCATCAGGTGACATCTCCAGTGTCATCCACAAAGAGCATTAACCATCCTTGTATTGACTGATCAGGTGCAAGGGGCTCCATCCCACAAAGAGACATCCAGCAGTTGTACAACACAATGCATGCATGTCTGCATGCTCGCATTCAGAATTCTGGCAGGTAAACTGATTATTAATGTACCAGCATTTCACATTTGCATTGGTTTATCTCGTGCTTACGTTGACCTGTGATCTTGCAATGTCAATGATTTAAATATGTTACTTAAACAAATGTATTCCTGAAATTTCAATACTCTACATTAATTATTTTTTGGTGTTGTGATTTTTTTTCCTTTCAGTGTATCTTCCTCTCAAAGGAGGATGTAATCAGTAAGGTTTAGAACAAGTGAGGTAGTGGATTGATGTCAGAAGGACATTGAGAGTCGTAGTGTTGGATGGCATCATGGTCATTGGCCTGAGGAATGATGGTGTGCAGGGAGGTGTCATCAACTGTGACAAATAAGGTTCCAGATGGTTATGGAGTGGGGATGACTGAGAATTGCCAAGTGGAGTGGCTTGTATGTTTGATATGAGAGGCTAAGCTACAGGCAACTGGTTGGTTGTGGTGGTCAACAAGAGTGACCATCTTCCAATGGGATCATAGTAACCACCTACAACTGGACATCCAGTATTGTTGGGTTTATAGATTTTAGGAAGGTTGTAATATATGTGTGTGTGGGGGATGGGGGACGGGGGGTTGTTGGAGTGAGGAGGGAGATGGGTTCAGGGAACAGCTTGTGGGATAGGCCTATGGATTTGAGTAGGAATTGAAGGTTATGTTGTTCTTCTGGGATGGGATCACTATGGTACAGATTGTGGGTGGAGGAGTTAGAAAATAGGTGGAATCTTCCTTCTGGCAGTCACAGTGCTGCCACAATTTCTGCAGAGCATTTTATTTTGACATGATCACCAACAAGCAGCCCAGAGGAATGAATGGTCATTACCTGATTACTAATGTACTAGCGTTTCCTAACCATTGTCATCTGGATCCTTCCCCTCCAACACCAGTTAACCTTGCAAAACATAATTCAATCATGTAATCCTGCAGATCCAGTCATTGCTAACCCACTGGCACAAAAACAACTAAGGTGTCCATGTCATAACTTTAGAATATCAAGAAGTAAAAGAACTTAAAATAAATTATACATTAAGTCCAATCGACTGATGGAAAGTGAGCTAAGAACAAGGACTTCCTCATGTAGAAAGGTCCACAAAATATGCTGTGGAGACAGTGGAAGTCCTGAACCAAAGATTAAATGTCCTTTGCCACATTGTTATGAAGGATAAAAACTTAAACACAGTCGACAACCCCCGCGTCCTTCCTTATAACACCGTACAAATCACACGGCAAACATATATGAGAACATAAGTAGTTAAAACAAGGACATTCGGTCATGAAATGGTGAACCATCAAATGTTGACAACAATTACCGTAAAGTGGTGGGGGATCACCACTTAACAAATGGCGATGGCTAAAACAACAATACCCAATATGCAACCTAGCTAAAATGATCTCCTCACGACCAAGGAGCTGAGATGACGTCGGCCAAGCTGCTAGCAGAGGTTTAATTCCCTGGAGCTTGTTGCAATGGAGAGTGCACCAGTGGTGATGCCAAAGTGGCACCACCTGACAACAGACAGCAACATAGAGATCATCCAAAGGGATGGAAGAGCTAGCAGACTGAGGTAGGAGGACTCCAACCATGTGAGCAGCATCAGCAGCCTGATTTCCCATCAGAGCAATGTGACCAGGAGACTGCATGACCATCACAGTGTCTCCCTCAACAGACAGCAAACGGTAGCTTTCTTGGACCCATTGCACTAAGGGATGGACTGTGTACAGCACACAGAGGTTCTCAAGGGCACTGAGAGAATCAAAATATGAGTCAATTAAAAAGCCTTTCCAGCTGCATGTATTAGGTAGTCTGATAGAGGGCAAAGAGCTCTGCTGTAAATATTGGGCGGTGTTCTGGAAGCCTGTACCTGAAATGGTCCATGTCATTGATGAAGACACACCGGACACCACAGTCAGTTTTAGAACCATTACTGTACACAAAGGTGCTGTCACTATGTTGTGTGCAGAGTTCGAGAAACTTACTGCAATAGATTCAATTTGGAGTAGTTTACTTAGGAAGTAAATGAAGTCCAAGATAAACACTGGCCATGGCAACATGCTTAAGTAGGGAAGGGTTCACACCCACTGGAAAACTGGAAAGGTGTGTGAAGATAAGTTGATGGAATAGTAGCTGAAATCAAACTCTGGGAGGTAACAGAGAAGAGGAGGGATGCACCCCATACTGGCAGTCAAGGGAGTCATCGAAAAAGGAGGTGTAGGATGGGTGGCTAGGCATAGCAGACAAATGGCAAACATGTCTCTTGAGGAGAACATCACACTGGTATAACAGCAGTTGCCCGGCAGCTTCTGCATAACACATTGCACTACCAAAAATTCAGACAAACTGTTTTGTCAGTGGAAAAGTGAAAGCCATTGTCAATACTCCATGAGTAAAGATGTTCAAGACATCGCTGAAGATGCTGCTCAAAGATACAAGTATGTGGAGAACTGCAGTACATCGTTAAGTGAGCCGTTGATGTCTGGTGGGAGACTGGCCATTATAGGGTTAATGTCTATAGCAAAGAGTACGATGCACAGGACGGATCCTTGAGACACCCCATTCTCCTGGATGAAGATGTTTAACTAGGTTGTATCCACGCATATCTCGAATACTTGGTCTTTTAAAAATTTCTGAAGGAAACAGTGCTGGCAGCATCAAAAGCCCCATGTGTATAGAGTACAAAGGATACCAGCCCTCCAGCAGGTGTCATAGGCTTTCTCCATATCAAAAAATAAAGTCAACACTGGGTATTTTGGCTGAAAATGGTTAATGACATGGGTTGACAAAGTGACGAGGTGGTTAACTGGAGAATGATGCGCTCAAAATCCACATTGTGCAAGGGTTAGTAGATTGTGAAGTTAGAGCCACCATACCAACCAGCCATTAATCACACATTCTATCATCTTACAAACACAGCTGATGAGAGAAATGGAGTGTTGGCTAAAAGGAATGTGTTTGTCCTTATTGGGCTTAGATATGGGTATGATAGTGACTTCACGTCAGCATCTGGGAAATGTGCCATCTGCCCAAATGTGATTGTGTGTATGAAGGAGGAAGTGCTTGCCCTCTTGAGAAAGGTGCTGCAACATCTTGTAATGGATCTGGGAGATGTGTTATTTTCTACCAGATTTGTTGATACCAAATCTAATGAGGGAGGTTGTAAATTTTTTCTTATGGTTTTGTCAGAATATTTTTTGTGAATTGTAATTTGCCTTATTTGATACTAATTTGCTTATATGTTTGTGAGTGACAGCACATTGATCAATATTAGTAGATGTGATGAAGAATATCAAAGAGACTGGTTACAAGTGGAAGCATGTGTTTTGTGTGAAATGTCTTTGATGCTGGAGTCGTCTTTGACCATAGTCAGTCGGCAGTGAACTCTCGTTGTGTGACAGTGGGACAATGTACAGGTCCCCATTATAATAATTTGCAAGTGACCATCAAAAATGAGTTATTGTACGGCTTTTTTTATATAAACATCAAGAAGGAAGCACATTCGGAGAAATGGTATTTCAAGCACCAAAAAAGAGGCAAACGCATTGAACCAGGACATTTCTGCAGCTGACGAAACAGCATTATGGAATCATACTTTCACTAGACGACTGATGCCAACACAAAAAATTCAAATGTCATCTTATAAACATTTCACAGAAAAGTGAGTACAGTCACGAAATATGCTAAATTCAAGTATATATAAATAGTGAGCATATTTCAATCTAAATGTGAACATTGTCGGGCTCTGTGGTGGAAGATCAGGATGAAGTGAGAGCATGATCTACTTCCCCCGTTGTAGAGACAGAATTGTAGCATTCACTCTTCTGAGAGGAGGAGGGTATCATCTGAGCCTCCTCCACTCGTTTCCAAGGGCGGAAGGTGGGGTGATATTGGGTGGAGCTCAAAATCTCCACAGAATAGCAGCCCAAGGTGTGGAGATAGCTACCAGGTCCACAATGACATCACCTGCTACAGTCATACCAGAAATCAGGTAATAGACCTTAGTCCCAAACAGATGATGGAGGTTACCCCCAAAAGGCGGAAGAGGAAGTGTAACTGTTAAAAGAATTAGTAAATGAAATCCAGCTAGCTGTTTTGATATAGTGAAGACTGCAATGACACTGCACTTGCAACTGTTTACAACAAATACAGTTCACCATCAAAGGATGATGGTTATAAATGCAGAGAGCAGGTCTTCGCACGTAACTCACATCACAGTATGCCTCAGTTCTCCTGGGGACCAGTACACAGCATGGTAGAGATGAAGTGCGAATGGAATGTTCTATGATGGTAAGGATAATGTTTATGAGGTACTATGCCTGGTCATCACAACTGGGGAAATTTTTTTTAAGGTCTGCAGGAAGGACTGAAGGCTCCAGTCAGCCTCAGAAAGCTTCCAATTAGCTTCACACATAGGTGCGACAGGAGTCAGCAAACAGATAGCACATGGGAGATGGTCACTCTAGTACATATCAGAGAGAATGGACCTTTCAGGATGACAGGAAAATTGGCCACTGGAGAATGAGAGGTCCAAATGGGAATAGGTGTGTGTGGAGTCTGAGAGGAATGTGGGTGCTCCATTATTAAGATAGAGAGGTTGAGTTGGTTGAGGTCAGCCAAGACAGAACCTCTCTGACAGGTTCTGGAAGAGCCCCAAATGGGATGGTGTGCATTAAAGTCAATGAGCAGAGGTGAGGCAGTTGATCAGTAAGCTGGAGGAAGCCTGCCCTGGCGACACCAAATGATGGAGGGGCGTATGCACTGCAAAGAGTAAAGGTTAAGCAAGGAAGGATAATGTCAACTGCAACAGCAGGCAGCCAAGTGTTCAGTAAGATGGCCTGGCTATGAATGTCATCCCAGATGAGCAATATGACTCCCCCATGAGATGGAATGCTGTCTTCTGCAGGAAAGTCAAAGCAGACCAGAAGGAAATATAAGAGGTCAGAGCGATCTCAAGGATGCAGTTTTGTTTCTTGGAGGCAGAGAAAGAGTGGATACTATGATTCGAAGAGCAGCCATAATTCCTCCTATTTGGATCTAATGCTGTGGACCTTCCGCTGGAGGTTGCATGATCGCTGTTGCAATTGATACAGCATGGAGGCGGAAGTGGCAACTGCTCTTGTGAGCAACCCTACCACAAATAACTAATTTAGTTTTGTTTCAACAGGACATGTGAATTAGGTTGTAATGTTGACACTGGTGGCAACACATCCAGTTTGGAATGTACAGTTGCATCGTGATCACTTCATAATCTACTTTGATCTTCGGTGGAAGCACTGCTTGATCAAACGTGAGAAAAAGAGTGTGTAGGCACTAAAGTTGCATCAACCTTTTTGTTACCTGATGGACTGCAGTGATGTCCTGATCAGAGAGGTAAGATTGGATTTCTCCCTTGGTCAGACCTCCAAGCAGTCTAGTGTAAATAACACCATGCAAAGAATTCAGTATTCAGTGGGCCCCAACATGAACAGGGTAGCTGTGGAGGAGTGAAGCTGTAAGCTGTTGTTGGGCCTGAAAATCACAATTATACTCCAAAAGCAAAGTTCCATTACATAAATTGTGGCAATATTTCACAGGATCTGCGATTGCAGCAAAACTTTTTTGAATAATAAACACATTAACAGTAGCAAAGGACTGACATTGTTCAGTATGTGATACCATGAGGGACCAAGGTCCCACTGGGAGATTCTTTGAATCTTTAGCATCATTCTGTTTACATTTAGTAGATATAGAAAGAAATGATGATTGGCTCATTGGGAGAAAATCCTCCATGATTGACAGTGCCTTCGATGGTGCATTTCTTCCAACTGGGGCCCTTCCAAGGGGGCCTCACCTGCCTTAGGTGATTGTTCACACCTCCCAAACTCCTGATAGAGTGACATATTGGCAATTGGGGAAGGTAACAGCTCAGGCAGTCATCCCTCCCTGCACCTGGCCTGTAGCAGGGGCTACGTGTGAACACTACCTGTTGACTTGGGGCTAGGAATAACACATTACCCAGTCACCTGTAACATTTCAAACATGTAGGCCAGCCTTCAAGAGCAAACAGGAAGGAAGAAGAAACAAAGAGGAATCTCAAATGTTGAAGCAGAGGAAGGGCAGGAGATGGCGAATGAAGAAAGAGAGGAAAAACAATTGAGGGACTGTTCTGATGTCAGGATACTAAAGCTTCAGTACGCATTCTCAAATCTAGCCAGACATATTTCCCAAGGGAGGGCAAAAAGAACAGCAGGAGGATAGACATTCAGCACAGGTGCTGCAAAGGCTTGGGCTGTACCTGACCTCTCAAGATGTTGACAGATCGTCAGGAAAGTTTGAAGAAAATAATATAGCATATTTACCTTCACACATGTGCTCCATGAAGCTGACTGGAAGCGTGTACATTGTGATAGTGATGTTGACTGTAAGGTACCAGAATTTGAGTATTCTGTACAACCATGAAGATGTAGCATTTCCAACCAAACTTAGATCTAAGCAAACTATATGGAAAATGTCTAGTAATAAATTGCTGGTGTCAGGAACACAAAACCCTTGCAGAAACAAAAGACTGCTCTATGTTCACAGTAAAACTACATAAGTTATTCAATAACTATTGCAAAGTGAACAAGTTTGTTGTGAAGCCAAGAGAATGTAGAACTGGCAGTTTATACTCAATTCAAGTAATAAATCAAAAGCTATATGGAAAGTCATCAGTGAGGCTGTTGGTGAAAAGGAAAGAAGTCAATCAATAACATGTATTAAGAATGAAGATGGTGTTTCCTCTGAGCAAAAAATTTATGTGAAATGTTCAGCAGTCACTTTATAAACATTGATGACAAACTTTCTTCTTTTATCAATCCTTCTGTACCCAGTCACTGTACAAGCTTTGTGCTGCTCCCAAGATAACTTTTTCCTTGCCCGCTCACACCTACTGAAATTTGCAATATTATAACTCAAAGCCTAACGAATAATCCTGTGGTTAGGATAACTTTGCTTATTATCTTCAAAAACCAGACTGACATCTTGTCCATTTATTACCGGCCCTCTGTTGTTAACCAGCCATAGCTGGACAGACTGCATCAAGATTACAGTAGTATTACAACAATAAACTGAATGAAAGACTGCAGTTTAAACTATGATGCTATAAAATACACTCCTGGAAATGGAAAAAAGAACACATTGGCACCGGTGTGTCAGACCCACCATACTTGCTCCGGACACTGCGAGAAGGCTGTACAAGCAATGATCACACGCTCGCCACAGCGGACACACCAGCAACCGCGGTGTTGGCCGTCGAATGGCGCTAGCTGCCCAGCATTTGTGCACCGCCGCCGTCAGTGTCAGCCAGTTTGCTGTGGCATACGGAGTCTTTAACACTGGTAGCATGCCGCGACAGCGTGGACGTGAACCGTATGTGCAATTGACGGACTTTGAGCGAGGGCGTATAGTGGGCATGCGGGAGGCCGGGTGGACGTACCGCCGAATTGCTCAACACATGGGGCGTGAGGTCTCCACAGTACATGATGTTGTCGCCAGTGGTCGGCGGAAGCTGCACGTGCCCGTCGACCTGGGACTGGACCGCAGCGACGCACGGATGCACGCCAAGACTGTAGGATCCTACGCAGTGCCGTAGGGGACCGCACCGTCACTTCCCAGCAAATTAGGGACACTGTTGCTCCTGGGGTATCGGCGAGGACCATTCGCAACCGTCTCCATGAAGCTGGGCTACGGTCCCGCACACCGTTAGGCCGTCTTCCGCTCACGCCCCAACATCGTGCAGCCCGCCTCCAGTGGTGTCGCGACAGGTGTGAATGGAGGGACGAATGGAGACGTGTCGTCTTCAGCGATGAGAGTCGCTTCTGCCTTGGTGTCAATGATGGTCGTATGCGTGTTTGGCGTCATGCAGGTGAGCGCCACAATCAGGACTGCATACGACCGAGGCACACAGGGCCAACACCCGGCATCATGGTGTGGGGAGCGATCTCCTACACTGGCCGTACACCTCTGGTGATCGTTGAGGGGACACTGAATACTGCACGGTACATCCAAACCGTCATCGAACCCATCGTTCTACCATTCCTAGACCGGCAAGGGAACTTGCTGTTCCAACAGGACAATGCACGTCCGCATGTATCCCGTGCCACCCAACGTGCTCTAGAAGGTGTATGTCAACTACCCTGGCCAGCAAGATCTCCGGATCTGTCCCCCATTGAGCATGTTTGGGACTGGATGAAGCGTCGTCTCACGCGGTCTGCACGTCCAGTATGAACGCTGGTCCAACTGAGGCACCAGGTGGAAATGGCATGGCAAGCCGTTCCACAGGACTACATCCAGCATCTCTACGATCGTCTCCATGGGAGAATAGCAGCCTGCATTGCTGCGAAAGGTGGATATACACTGTACTAGTGCCGACATTGTGCACGCTCTGTTGCCTGTGTCTATGTGCCTGTGGTTCTGTCAGTTTGATCATGTGATGTATCTGACCCCAGGAATGTGTCAATAAAGTTTCCACTTCCTGGGACAATGAATTCACTGTGTTCTTATTTCAATTTCCAGGAGTGTATATAATGAAGAGATCAACTCGATTATAATCTAATGTACAATGACAATACAACTATGAAATCAGTTCTAGAACATAGTGCACAGTTCAGACAAAATTTTAGTCCTAAATTGCTCCATTGGTAATGACAGGATACCCTTAAATAGTGCATTCAACAGTTCGAGAACCGCCATGTGGACGCCCTGTGTGTTTTTGTTAATCAACATCCAGGGCTTTCTATACTGTCTATTGCCAGTGCTGTGGCTATGAAATTTATTTCTCTTTCTATAGTGTGCACGATTTACCTCCATATGAGCAAGGCAGATTAATAAAGATTGGCTTAAACAAAGTATATTCTCTACACTAGGCCTTGGCTTTTTCTAATAGGACTTCTGCTTGTTGAAAAGCCTGAGCGACACTCTCCCTTTTTGAGAACAAATGTTATTATCTGCAAACTGCAAGGTGTGCCCATTGATGCTTATGTTACTTCCTATGGTGCACTCCATTTCAACTTCCTTTCAATGTAGTCTACTCCTTGCACTGATATTCAGGTAGGAATTAGCTCAACAGCTCCCCCAGCACCACATGATTTTACATTGCTGAGGAGGGCCTTACATGAGGTACAATTGAATACCTTACTAAGCTCACAAGGTACCAGTGCTCTAGACTCTTTTGTTTTCAAAACCCTAACATATATTTGTAACTAAGTCAAGTACTGCTACTGTCATTGACCTACCCTTCTAAACGCGATATTGTGCATCACAAAAGAAGTTACTTCCTCCAAATAACTTATCTATCTTTGAAGATTACTAAATACTTCAGTGAATAATGCATTTATTGTTTACTAAGCCACTGAAAAGGGCTGGCTTTTGTAACAGAACTATTGGAAACTCACAGGGAGAGACTGTGGTGTATGTGGTTTGATTCAATAATTGTTTTAAAATATAGCACACTGGAAGTTCATTTCAAGTTATCATCTGTGTTTTATGCCTAATAAAGGACTCTTGTTAACAAATCTCAAAATCTACATTAATTGTTAACAAATCATTCCTATGCTAGAGTAATTTAGATGAAATTCCATGTTTTAGTACCAGCTGGCCACATAAACTAGTGCCGGTAGGTTAGCTGCAAGTGCAATGACTATTGGCCTGAAGAGCTTCCTTGGAAGTTATTGCTTATTGGTTCTCCAAAAGTTTGTCTTTTTAGAAGGGGTAATGATAAATGGAGCTTTATATTCATTTTGATTAATTTTATAGTGCATTTTGTAAAAGAAAACACACAACAGGCTATTCCTCGAGCTCACAAACTTTGGCAACTATACATTACATTTGAGAAACTATGGTAGTACTGAATTAGGGGAAAATGCAGTTATAGGTTCAGATCATATCTTTTGAACAGAGTCCAAAAAGTTGTAATCACCAAACAAGTAGTGAAAGTGTTGGTTAAAGCAGTAAGCACTAAGACAAGGAATTCACACTTTGACCAATTCTGTTTATCATACTTTGCAATGATCTGTCCCTAAACATGTAGAATGGTCTATTGGTAATGTCTTCTGGTCATTCTAACCTAATATTCTCATCAACTCATAGCTCTGACTGCTGCTACAAACATAAAAATGCAACTACAAAATTCCTCACAATATGTTGATATACAGTACTCGACAGTAGGAATACTTAAAGAGAAGGCATTAAACAGACTTAGTAAAGTCATCAACACAGAAAAAGTTAAAAGTGCCTGCTTTGCAGTTGTACACTTCGTAACGTCACACTGCATTCCATTTTAGGAGATATTTCTTAAAAATATATTTATTACACAAAAGAGAAAATAATTAAATAAGTGCCCTTGTCTTCCATCACTTGACTCCTTTTAAAGAACTCAATGTTTTGCCACTGTCATGTATCTATATGAAACAGTGTGCTTAATTTTTATCAGAATTTACATTCTTCACTTCAAATATTCTGATAAATTGTTGAAAGAGTGGCTAATGAGGTATTATTTTATTTTGTTTTTCAATATTTGCAAATGTTCAGTTTTCTGCCTGCAGCCCACTGGTTACCTTTTATAGACTTTTGTACACAAAAATATAACTCCATTATGAACCCTAGAAAGGGA
The DNA here is from genome assembly GCF_023897955.1 of Schistocerca gregaria. Classification (NCBI taxonomy): domain Eukaryota; kingdom Metazoa; phylum Arthropoda; class Insecta; order Orthoptera; family Acrididae; genus Schistocerca; species Schistocerca gregaria. The sequence continues at coordinate 165,826,955 of NC_064931.1, forward strand.
TACATAGCTGACATCGGAATTATTACTTCATCTAGTTATGTGATTGTGAATTGCTGAATTCATCCTAAATTCACTCTTGCTGTTAACCAAAAACAGCACCAGGGAGTGTATACAAGTCACAATCCCTAGGTCCATAAAGAGTCTTCTATAACATGTTCAGTTGCAAAGTCTACCAAATGTACACATTTATTAATTTTATTGTGCACATTTAAGTATAGGCCTATAGTATGAATTACTGTACAATGTGGGACCATGTAGGGGCACCATCTACTCCATATAAAATACATACAGGGAATAACAGTGTATTAGTGAACAAACAAGAACAGGAAGCAACAAACAATATGAGTAATTAAAGATGCACTGCACTTGTCACACATTTATTAGTTGATTATGTAACTCCCACACAGCATTTGACCCCCCCCCCCCCCCCCCCCTAAAAGATGAGAGAGAGTTCAAATTTGACATCACAGCCAGCTTGTGTGTGGGTGGCTGGACATGATGGACATGTAACTGCAGTCAGTGACACAGCCAGGACTGTAGAATGATGGTTGGTAGGAATGCCATTGGTAGCAGACAGAGGGGGAGAAGTGTGAGGTGTAATTCCCCTGGTGACATTGTGTAGCCACTGGAAATCGGTGGTAGACATTTTCACACAATCCAATGAACTTGTGACGATATTGCAGACCAGGTCTGGTAGAGATATGGTGAACCATAGTATGTGTGCCCATGCCCTGTGATTTTACGGGCCACAGTTACTCCATGGATGCAGTTGTGTGCAAAGCACAGATGCAATGCGGAGGTGTCCTATGTTGTTCTTATGTTTTGCGGGCCACTTTGAGTTGCCTTCTGTTTCCAATAGGGTATCATTCAACACCACATTGTCCTCATGTAACTTGATTATTTCATGCCTGATTGTTACATAATCTTGTTTCATGGTATGGAGATGTAATTTCAAGTTGCAGCAGTAGGACTCCCAGTAATGTTGATGGTCATTTGAGGTGTTAGCACTAAAGTTATACACACTGGACATTGTGTACTTTGATGAATGAGCCTTTCCTGCAAGAATAGTATGACTGTGACAGAGTGTATCAGTCATTCATTTAGTAAATTGGTGGTCAGTGCAACGTGTGTGAGGAAATCAGCACCTGAAATTGGTTGAACAACATTGGTTAATTTGTAAGCCCACTTGCAGTTCTCAAAGCATCTATTTCAGCCTCTAATGTTTTGTGACCATATGCACGTATGACGGACTTGTTAACTGCCATTAAATTGGCCTTAGTGTGGCAGTGTGCTGATCTCTGATCCCATTTGATTAATAACACTAGCCCTGAATAGTGGTTGGTAATGAACAGCCTTTGTGATGTAGTGTTGTGCAGTCATTCGGTAGTCGGCAGCTTTGGAGGCATGCCGATAGAAGCGTTAGGCTGAGCAGTCCTATACTGGCTTTTCAACATAGGGTGCTAACTGTTCTAAAACAGTAGGTGCTGTAAGTGGCTATCACACTGTTGCAACCAAATCATGTCTTGGCGTTGAGGTGCAAACATAATTTCTTGCAATTCATTCCCAGGTGACCAAAATGTCTGTGGAACAGCAAACATTTGACTGAGTGGCCTCATGGCTATGAAACCACTGTAGGCATTTGCAGGGGACTCGTTTGTACTCAGCTGTCATGATCAATAGTGCAACACTTACGAGTGCTTAGTTAACCTCTTGACAGTGGCATGGGGAGTTCACAGGTCCTCGAGAACACTCTATGACTTTCAGGTACATGTGGCATGGTGGCGAGGCAGCAGCATGTTGGGCTGGTCTGTGATAGTTTGGCTTCCTTCAAAGTGAATGGACGTTATCGTGGCGGCCACTGTGGCATATGTTTTGGGCAAGGTTTGTACTTCATTGGTAACTAGTATAATGGTTGCCCTTCCTGAGCAATTAAAATTAACCTCACTTTGGTAGCAATTGTTGCCAAATGTGTAACAGTAAAGCATCCAAACTGATAATCATTCCATGCAGATGTCTCCAGAATTCAGACAGAATCATGTCATCATGCCTCTCATTGTACAGGACCTGTGTGAGCCTTTGACCCATTGATTTTGTGCAATGTGAAATAAGCACCATCATGAGGGCATTGTAGGCCTGGTGCAGGGAGCGTCATAATATAATGTCTAACACTACTGAAGTTACATGTTGATCAAGATTACTGGTCACCAAAGTGAACTATTCAAAAGAGTCACTAATTAGCTGTTACTTGAAAATGCTCTCCATTTACTGCAACTAATTTTTCAATTGACTGGTTGCAAACAGTGGGGGCTGAATTTGCAAATACAGTGTGGGAGGCCTGCGAAAGCTGATGAGTGGATATTTCTGTTGATCTCACATGTGGTACCAGTGAACGTGAAATGACTGGAAACATGTTCACTCTGAATTTGATGTCTTACGACACTGTTGTAATTATGTGTGAGGCATTGTTATGTGATTATATCACTGTGTCCAATGTCATGACCAGTGTGGTTGAAACCATGATGTTCCAAAGTGGATCGGTGTGTGGCACGAAATCTAGTGGTTTAAACACAGGAGGTGGGAAATGTAGAATCTGCATCTCATTTTTAATGACCTGGATGGCACCACTGATGGAATGTAGAAGGTTATGTGTGGTATGCTTGATGGTACTTATCTATGCCAATTGCAGCAGATAACCTAACCACGAGAGCAGAATGACTTCTTTGGGTTCACAAATTATGTAAGAACACTATCTCCTACAAATAAAATACATTCACGGACTAATGGTGTAATACACTGATGTGTCAAAAGTGATGGGTTGCCTCCTGATATGTTGGACATGCTTTTACCCAGAGTAATGTAGCAACATGACGTGGCAAGGACTCAATACATTGTTGGAAGACCCCTGCAGAAATAACGTCCAATGCTGTCTCTATAATTGCAAATGTTCCGGGTACACAAGTTTGTGCATGAAGTGACATCTCAATTATGTCCCATAAATGTATGAAAGGATTCACGTTGGGTGATCTTGGTGCCCAAATCATACACTTGAATTGTTCAGAAAGTTATTCAAACCTAGGGCGAACAGTTATGGCACGGTGACCAAGTACACGGTCATTTATAAAAATTCCACCATTGTTCCAAACATGAATAGCTGCAAATGGTCTCCAAGTAGCTGAACATAAACCCTGATCAGTTATCAGCAGACTGTGAAAATAGGTAAATGCATTTCAGTAAACTAGAACACCTAATATTTACAGAATTAATACTCTGTCAGGATGAAACACAGCTATGCACTTTTAATAAATTTATCATTCACAAAATACGTAATCTTGTCAGTTGTGACCTATTGGTGCAAACTAATATTTTTCCTTAAGATGGTCTAACAGTCACTGTTAAGATATTTATTTGTAGAGTAGAAGAAGTTGTCTACCAGAAAGTCTTTCAAACTCTGTTTAAACTGTGCTTTATCTGAAACCAAGTTTTTAATGGTTGCTGGTGATAAATTGAAAATGTGTGTTCCTGGATATTAGACCCCTTTCTGATCCAAGGTAAGAGATTTTAAGTTTTTTTTGTACATTGTTCTTATTCCTAGTACTGATACTATGTATTGAGCAATTGGTTGGAAATGGAGATATATTACTTGCAACAAATTTCATTAAGAATAAATATACTGAGAAGCAATGGTTAGGATACAAAGTTCCTCGAACAGATTTCTACATGATTTTCTTGAAATACACAACAAATGAATCTTGTGTTATGCTTTTGCTTGCTAAAAACTTTTGCTCAGCTTCGTCAGTTACTCCAGAATATGATCCCATATGACATTACAGAAAGAAAATAAAAAAATGCACGTTATTATTATATTTACTACATCTGACATCATTTTGACTGCAAATCCCATTCCAACTGCATTTATTATCGAGTTATAATCCTAGAAATTTAACACTGTCAACCTCTTTGATCTGCATGTCTTCATGTGCTATTCACATGCTACAAGGAAATCTCTTGCAGGTTCCAGTGTGTCTTTGCAGTGAATTAGTTTTCACTAGTTTATTAACGTAAGTGAAAACTTGATTAGCTGCCATTTCTAAATCTGTACTTGACTTCCTACTTATTGCAATGTCTGTACCATCTGCAATAAAACAAACTTAGCATCTGGGAATGTAATGGGCAAGGAGTCATTAATGCAAACAAGAAAAAGCAACAGACCCAAGATGGAACCTTCAGGAACACCACACGTAATCAATTCCCAGTCAGATGAAGACTGCTTAATGCTCAAGTATTTCACAATGACACCCTTTGTTTCCTGTTAGTTAAATAAGACTCAAACCATTTTGCAGCGCTACTGTTGACACCATAATATTCTAATTTACTTAAGAGAATGCTGTGATTCACACAGTAAAAGGCATCTGAGTGGTAAACACATGCAGAAAATTTCTATTACAATTGTAATTCTCTACTAGTACAGTTAAAAACAATGTTACTTTTGGGGTTATCAGTGAATGTTTCAGCAAATGGAAGGCAAGGTTGGTCATTACATTAGCAGATCAACAGTAATTGCAATTATAAATTAAACTTTTCATCAGATGAGGGCAGCCTAAGGGATCACTGTAATTTTTGCCAGATTTACTACTAGTCATACTTTAAATTCTTTCTCTATCATGTCAGAAAATGTAGCTGAGACACAATTAAACATTACAAAGGGCTTATAAATCATATTCTAAATACATACTTGTACTGCACTATGTGGTAATCTACTTGACTGTGAAGTTTACACAAAGATATTGTTATTCCATTACTAGAAATTTAAAGCCCCATAATGAAATTTAATTCACAATTTCTATTGACTGTTTTGATGAGATGAAATTTTCTTTCTAGATTAGATTAAGTTTTTGTTCCATAGACCCAAAAGTGACACGACTCTCATGGGCGTGGAACATGTCAGAAAGTATAACATAAAAATTATAGAACATATGAATGCAACACTCACTTCCCCAATCATTTGTCAGGAGATTGTCATAATATGTGAACATATTACAATAAATTGGAACTGCTAATATTTACAGAATTCATACACTATCAGAATGAAACCTAGTTATAAATATTTGATAAATTTATCATCATACCTAATCTTAACTGTTGTGACTAAGTGTTGCCAAAACAGAAATTTTTACATAAGCTGGTCTAACTATCCCTGTTAGGATATTCGTCTACAGAGTAGATGAGTTTCCTACCAAAACGCCATTCAAACTCTGTTTAAGCAGTAGTTCATCTGAAACAAAGTTTTTAATGGTTGCTGGCAGTTAACTGAATCTATTTGTTCCTGAATATTGGGTGCCTTTTTGGGCCAAGGCACGTGATTTTACGTTTTTATGTAGATTGATCTTATCACTAGTATTGATACTATATATTAAGCTATTCGTTGTAGACACATTACTTTCAACCAGTTTCATAAAGGAATAAATATACTGAGAAGCAGTGGTTAGAATATCCGATTCCTTGTGTCCACCACTACAATAAATTTGTCTCGACTTCCAAACTAAAAAAGCTGTCGTTACGTACTAACAAGTCCTTTGGCGCTGTTACACTGACAGATAACAGCAGGAATTGGCACAAGCGCGGAGGGTGTGCAAGTTATCCATTCGTAAACTGTTACATTTTGCTGTTGTAAGAATAGGGACAACCAGGAAAAGTTTTATTCAATAGGAACGGTTATGCCCAGAAGCATTTGCATTTCGGTTTGATTGGGGAAGAGCCAACATTCCTGCTTGTTACGCTCGTTGAAATTGTGTGGGTTAATCAATATTATTATTATCGTAGTCGTCATTACGACTATGGTCCTAAGCTCAAAAGGATCTCTCCAACTATCTTATGTCGATTCTTTTACGGCTTCCCTGTCGCCAACCCTCCTCCTTTCTCCGGGCTTGGGACCGGCAACAGCAACTGCAGAGCTACTTAATTCACTCGAACAGTAACTGCAGGCGGAGTTAAAGTGGTTTCCCACACCGACATTTCAATTTCTACGTTCACACTACAAAAAAATTTACGACAAGTACTACTGATTACAATTCCACTGTACTTTACATTTCTCAATAGACTGAAACGCCGAAGAGCCGCTATTTATAGGCTACAAGTTCGACGCGCACAACTATCGATAGTTAACGAGTATCGAACCATTGCAAAGTAATTTATTACACTTGTATTTCCATGGACCCAGCTTTCGTTGAATTAGTCAATTTACTTTGTTTTGCAATATTTGTAAATATGTAATAAAGCGATACAAGTACAGTGTTTGGCGGTGAATCGCACAAGACTTTAATGATAGCGAAACAAGGAGAAGTGATATAGTTCTCAGAAGTTACCACACACATTTGAAGGCGTTGTGAGTATGAACTTTGAAGACGAAATTTTTGGCCAGCGGGAAGATCTTTGTATGGGCGGAGGTATGTTATTGTTTTGGTCAAGATAGTATATGCTTCGTGGAACTGCAGGCTTTGTGCTGTTCCGATTTATGAGATACGAAAAGCAGAACGCAAAATGTGTTGCAAAATTGTTGGAGAGAGAATAGGAAACCTAAGATACATTGACAGTCTGGGAGTTAAGTAAGTTTATCAGTTAAAATTATTGTGGTTAGCATATCGTATTTTCCCGTAGAATATAAATGTATAGGATTTATTTAATACTGTGTCGTATGTGCTCAAGCTGCAAGTACAGCGTTGTACTGAGAACGTTATAAACTGCAGATTTAGTTTCATAGTTGTAAGCTTATATTAAAGAGTACAAAGCTATGTTGTATGCAATTTAGTACTGTTTATATGGTTGTTGGAAGGCTTCTTGAAAGTTAACTCTCATTCAAACATTTTGAGTTGTTAAGTAGTGAAGTTCTTGAAGTTTATTTTCAGTCACTGAAGCGTTTAACGATGAAACTTGCTAAAAGCAGAAGGTGACGTGCAACTAAACAGTAGATAGTGTGAGAGATTTGCATTTGCAAAACAGGATACTGAGGTAGCAGGTAAGGGTTTATGCGAATGTCTCGGCTTACATTCAGAAAATCAGCGTCTGTTTCTTATTAATCTGAAGTACCAGTGGGGAGTAAATGGTTTAGGGTGTAAGTATATGAATCTCAGTGTTAGAGTAAACAATTTTTAAATCTTAGCTGCGCTGATTAAGAAGAATATGCTGTAGGACAGATTGAATAAGACTGTGCTGTCAGTCTTGTTTGTGGGCCGGTACAGTGAGAAAGATTTCTAAATGCAAAGCAGGCAGTGCTGACCTTTTTGGGTTGTACAAAGAAGATGCAAACATTGAAAAAATGTTCCAACAGTAATAAAGCTTCTTTCTAGATAAATTAGTCCTGTTTTCTTGCCAATTGGCAGTCATTGCCTCATCAATATTTGTGAGGCGGAAAGCGAAAACGTACCTCGTGTCGAAAATTTAGGAATTTGATTTTTTGTAGTTTTTACATTCAGCATTAAATTCTGAACAACCTGTAAAAGATTTTTATTTCTATCTCTAAATTTGAGGAAGTTATGGCAGGTTGAATATTTATTATATAAAAGAGCTGTTTCACTTTATTATCATTTCTTAACTTTACATATTTAAGAAACAAATTCTGCATATATATTACACTTAAAATGTCTTTTGTCAAGTGGTTTGGAGTTTTTTTTAATTGACACTTCACAATCTGTGGATTGCTCCCAGAGACCAATATCGCATCAGAGTGTAAATACATTTGAAACCAAATTAATTGGCCCCTTGTTGAGAAAAATATAGCTAGCCCCGTGCTTATTTTTTTGGCATAATATTTATATTTTTACACTATGTTATGTATTCACAGCAACTTCACTTATTTCATTTCCAACAGCAACAGCTGAGTTAACATGTGTTGGATCCCATTGTTGTTCATACACTTTCTGGGAGTAGATAGTTTACTTGTTTGTTCACAGTCTCACACATAACCTCAAATATTCCTATTCCGAATGGAACCAAGAACTAAATAGGTCCAGGCTGCAACGGGTTACTGTGTATGTGAACCTGCTGGGCCATGTCAAAACTGTAGTGTGCACAACTTCTATCACCATCTTCAAAATTTTCCGTAGTCTTTTTGATAGTTCCCTTATAAAACACTCTTTCTTTTGCAACAAGTTGTAGATGGGACCTCATTTTTTCAATAGTTTCCATTTTAGTTGCTTCAGGCACTGAAACCATTGCAGTTCCTGAAGTGAAATGCTGTTGACAAAATGCACAGAGATCTGATTTGGGCTTCAAGACAACTATTTTTGGACATATCTCTTTCCAAATATTACAAAACACTACTTGATACTGGTTTTACAGGCATATTATTTGTAAAGGAAGCCATATAAGTTTCAAAAATTTTGGCTTTATCATCACTTGAAGGTAGAAGCTTGAAATTTGCTTTGTACTGAGTGCTACTTCTGCCTGATAAAATTATGGCATGTTGTTCTGAGTGATTGTGTAAAAACCTTACAACAAACTCTGAATCAGAAAAAGAAGTCACATTCTTAGTAAGTTTTCTTGCATTACCATGAGCTTTGACAATCAGTCCTGTAACATTATACATTTTTGTTACAGCACTTTAGTCTTGTAATTTTAATATTGTTGGAAAACATGTAAGTGTTTGTACAAACTTGCCGACCTTTTACTAAGTATTTACTTTTTGATTGTTTCCTCTCAGTTTGTACTTTATGTTTTCGAGCTGCCAAAGAAGAATCTGAAGTGACACACCTCAATTGGCCTAAAAGTACTTGATCTAATGTGTTGACAGTGTTCTCATAATGATCAGTCTCAGCACATTAGTGACACATTTCCAAATATTCATCAACTGAACAGCAATTGCAACATTCTTCTTTGCACCCGCAACCTGCTTTTAAAAACTCTGAAACGAGAGCATAGTCTCTGTCAGCATCAAAAGAGTCAATTAAATTTATGCAGTCATCAGTTACTACCAGGTCAAAGTCTTCAGCACCATCATTCTCATCTACAATGTGATCACTATTAACATTTCGTTCTATTTCAATAATAACATTATCAGTAACATTATCGTTGTTACCTAAGGCTTCATTAAACTTCGGAATGTCTTGTAATAAAGAAATATCAAATAGGTTAACTGAGTCATCACCTTGAGATTCCCGTTCCTCATCACTTGATTCGTCTCTACTTGGCATTCTTTCAGAAAAATAATCTTGAAATACTTTGTAAATTTTTATCATATAAATCACCACCAAGACCAGTATCGTTTAGTGCTTTCACAATTCTATCTTCACACATTGCATACTTTAAACTGAGCAAGCTGTAAACACGAATTTGTAACGTCAGCTGTCGGCTGTTCTTTGAGGGCTACCAACTATACATTGGCAATATCTGTAGGCATTCGCAAAAATAGGACCGTGTGTGTTGTTTGGCATTATTGAAATCACAAAACAGTTTTCTTTTATACGAAATTACTCTGAGCTCCTTAAAATGCTTCTAAAATTTAATAGATGCTATTTTGTGAAGTACTGCATGTATAGCTGCGATATTTAGAAAAGGGACCTCTTGTCGAACCAATGTTATTTTCCGATATCGACAAGAGGTCCCTTTTCCGAAGACTGACATTGATTTTTTTAATGATATAATTGACTTTTGTTGCATTCAAACAAGTTTCAAATCAATGTGAGCGTGTTCAGAATGAAGTAAACTGTTATAATATATTAAAAAAAAAAAACGAAATTTGATATTTTACACATTATTGAATGTTTTTGCCTGTACTGAAAATTTTACTCTTCCGACAAGAGGTCCCTTTTTGCTTTCCGCCTCACATTTACTATCTGATGCTACTGTCACGTTATTTGCTCAAGGTCAGGTGCTGATGCTACACCCATCTGCTTAGACCTGTTACATACCTGTGATGCGGTGGTAATGTCATGGTGAGGTTTGATGTTTCTGAGTCTGTCTGTGTTTGTAGATGGTGTGTTGTAGTATTTAGGGGCGCTCTCTTGTGCTAGAAGTATGTTAGTGAGTTGTTTGACATGAATTGAATGTTTCAGGTTGCTATTGGAAGAATTTCTGCTGAGATAGATTGAATTTTCACATTGTGGCTGATGGATTCATTTTTATGTTTGGAAATATTAGTGGAATGTGTTTCTTATGGTCAGAGATTTAATATTATTTTTTTCTTTTTTTTTCAATTGTGAATAAGATACAGATACTTATGAGTAGGTCATTACTTGTTGCAGTGGGAGATATTTTTGCTTTTGTTATATGTTTTATGATGGCGATGAACGAGTCGTCGCCAGTGTTGGCTGGTGGCCAGTGCTAAATAGAAACACACAAATCACAGCAGGTTTGTCAGTAATGTCAATAAGGTGCTGGCTGCATGGTCTGGATCTGCAATGACTAAAATAATGAGAAGTCGCTGGAAAATATTACATATATTGTATTTAACTGATTGTTCAGGATTCTTCTTGGCTTCATACATATAAGTATAAACAGATAGCTATTGAGGCCTCAGTTAAGCCATACGTTACTAAGTGCCTTGTTAGAGGTTGCCTCCTATCAGCTGAAGGCTATGCTACTTTACTACTTGACATTCCGAGCAAGAGTGGACGAGAGCTTGCTAGAAACTTGATACAAGCCGCAGAGCAGCGCTGGCCATGACTCATGGGTACAGTGACACCAATACGGACCGCAATCGATAACTTCAACCCCTGACAATTGTGGTGTCATACGTTGATATCACATTCCTCCCTCACAAATCTGCGAACGGCCGTTGAATATGGCTTATGACTGCCACATGGAGGACGCCATGCTGATGTAATCGAGGAAGTGGGTAGCCTGACTGCAGGTGAGGCATGCCCACCTACACCCTGCCATTCCGGCCAACGGGAGACTGGAAACGCCTGGAAACCTACTCCACGGTGCACGTCAACATGAGGAATCTGCGCTTCTACAACTATGGGAGCAACCGAAGGGTCGACCTCCATTGGGTCAGGCCACCCGACCGGCAACAAAGAAGGAAATCAGTAAGTGCAGACTGTTATGCGGCATTGGATGGCATTGTAACTGGAATTTCACTGTGCCCTATCACAGTTGAAGGCACCTGGTCCATGTGGTCATGTGGTCCCCGCAGCGTTGCTGGCACTGCGATCAACTCCACTGTGAGACAGGGTATCCGCACTGGCGCATCATCGCATGTCAAAGGCGAAGCTACGGGCGCTGGCACCCAGGGGTGTGGAGAGCAAGGAAGAGGGCCCTGCAAGGGCAGCCCCGACGGAGCCAACACTGGAAACATAGGGCAAGTGGCAGAGACCCCACAGCTAATGAGACGCATCTGCTTCCGATGCCTGCATGCCTCACCAGATGGACCTGATATGACAAACATGGCGCAACCAAGATGGCGAAGGATGCACCCTTTCAACCATCGGTGATTGCTGTGGGAATGACGAAAATAGACAATATCATCTGGCAAGAATTTGTGGGTCTGCCATGGCAAAGAAATATGGTGTGGGGGGGATGCAACAAGTGCAGATTTCTGTGAGGATGGCGTTGCAGTGATTCAACTGCGAAGCACCGCCGCATGGCTGCGATTGGTACGTAGACAAAAACAACAAAAGAGCATCCTCATGAGAATGAGAGTCAATCAATTTAGACATTTGCGACTTAAATGTCCGAACGAATCTTTCAGCGGCTCCATTCGATTGAGGGGAGAATGGTGCTGAAGTTAAATGCTGAATACCATTAGCTTCACAAAAAGTTTTGAACCCTGCAGACACAAATTGAGGTCCATTGTCGGTGACAATGACTTGTAGCAATCCTTCTATGCTAAATATAGAAGACAAGTATTTGATGGTAGCAGACGATGTTGATGACATGTGGACAACAGATGGAAAACTGCTAAAAGAATCAACAAGAATTACCATCGTGCGTCCCAAACAGGACCAGCAAAATCTAAATGTAAGCTATTGTGTGGCAAAGTTGCCTTAAGCCAAGAGAAAACTTTCTACGGTGGTGCGGATTGTTTTCTGCACACAGGGAAGAAGAACAACAAATCTTGGGTGTGTCAGGAACAATACCAAACTAGGTACAGTGACGGCGAGCTAACTGTTTTGTCTGTACGATACCCTAATTACCTTTTTGAAGAAGTCGTAGCACAGTGACTGCAGAGAATGAAGAACAATAAGACGAGACTGATTGTTCTCCGTGCAGAGCAAGATGACGTCACATTGGACAAAAAGTCGTCTGCACAAAAAAAAAAAAGACGAACCAATGGTTCTTCGATCCAAATTTTTTGACAAAGGCTATTGCTTAGTGACATGACGCAAAACGACACTTAATACTAGGTTGTTAACTGTTGCTGTGGTTATACGACAAAAGTCAGCAGGAAAACTTTCTACTACATCATCATTTTGCACACCAGGTAACATACAAGCCTGTTCAGAAGAGTCAGACAGCAAGTCTTCAGCTATTGGCAATCTGGATAGTGTGTTGGCATGGGTTTTAGTGACTCCAAAAATCAAAGCAAGAGCTTCCATCTAGATCTGCAAGTAGTTACGTTGTGCAGGGGAGAGTAGCTTTGAAGCAAATGCGATCAGGCAATTGCGCAAACCAATTTTGTGAGCAAGAACAGCTCCGATCCCAAATTCGGAAGCATCAACCGTGAGGCCAAAAGGTTATGTACTAGATAACAATGCAGATTTAAGCTGCTGAAGGGCACATTCGCATTCAAGCGACCAATTGAACGAAACGTTCTTTCAACATAGTCGATGTAATGATGCTGCAAGAGATGATGCATGAGGCAAAACCTCTTGATAATAATTGAACTTTCAAAGGATGGATTGTAATTATTTAACTGTCTTGCATGCTGGTAGCTCTGATATTGCTCTTACCTGATCCAGACTTGGATGGATGTCTTGAGAGTTTATTACATGTCCTAAGTAGGATAACTGTTCAGAAAAAAATGTACACCTGTCCTTATTGAGTTTAAGTCCATTCTCATGTAACACTTCAAATAACTGTCTCAAATTATGCAAATGTTCATGTTGTGTAGAACCTGAAGCTACTATGTCATCTAGGTAATTGCACACTGAAGAAATCGAGGCACAAAGAGCCTGTAAGTACTGCTGAAATAGTGCAGGTGCAGAGGCTCATCCAAACAGAAGCCTCTTAAATTTGTAGAGACCTAAATGCGTTTTCACGACGAGAATCTTGTGGGATTTGTCATCCACGGGAATTTGAAGATATGCATCTTACAAATCTAACTTGGAAAAATATTTACTTTGACACAATTTGTCAAACAAGTCTTCTGGAAGTGGCAAAGGAAATGTTGAAACAACAATTTGAGGATTGATGGCGGCAATTTGCCTGATGGTTTTGTTAAGATAACCAACAGTGAAGCCCATAGTGATGTTGTCACTGGTTCAATCACTCCTTGTTCCTCAAGTGCATGCAGTGTTTTAGCAACTTCATCTAGAAAGTGCATGAAGGAACTGTGTGAGAGCGGAAACATTTAGGCTGTGCATTGTCCTTCAATTCAAGTACGCGTCTGAAAATTTTTCTTGCTCCCTAAACCTGGTGAAAAAAATGTCAGCAAACTCTTGACTTAGTTCGGAAACACTGTTGGTGGGAACACGTTTAGTGACTGTTAGTATGTCATCGTGCATAATTAAGGAGAATACATCAAATAAATCAAGATCAGAAATGTTTACAGATGAGGGTGAACACAGTACATGAAAAGAAATCACTTGAGTTTGCAGTCCTAAAACCTGGATACTTTGACCACTGTAGGTAGCTTACGTAACATTTGCGTTACTCAATGGAGGTGAACCAAGCAATTCAAAAGTTTTATGATTCATGAGTGTAACAGAAGCTCCAGCGTCCAACTGAAAAGAAATCATATGATTCCGAACGTTCAAGTTTACAAAAAGTTTGTTCTGCCATCAGCAAAAATTAGCATTCTGAGAAGCATTGGGCACTGGCTTGTGTTGACAGGCAGATTGTGTGTGACGAGTCTCCTTACGTCGGCTTGCACTGGCATCACAAAGAAATTCACACACTAGGGTAATGGCACAGGTACAGGAGGCGAATGTACAACATTTATTGCCATTGCTTATGGCTCATTGTGATAGGAAGTCTTATTTTGGAAACCATTCTGGTGGAAGCTACTTTGTCTCAAAACGTAATATGGAGCATTAGATTTTTGTCTTGAGGCACACTGCCTGGACATGTCCCTTCTTGTTGCAAAAATGGCACACGGCCTTGCACGATGGGCATGAGCGCAAAGCAGGTGACGTCTTCCGGCGCATAACTTGTGTCTGTCTCCTGGAAGTGAATTGGGCAGGCGTGCGCCGGGCCGGTATATTATCATGTATGTGTGATGCGCGTGCAGCCAGCTTGCTAACCTGACAGACAGTGGGAGGCGATTCAAGAGAATTTGCAGCAAAATCCAAAGTGTCTTGCCTGTCCAAAATGTGCAACACTTGTTCTAAAGTGGGGTTGGATAATTTAAGAATTTGCTCTCTAATGCTTGTGTTGGACACGTTCTGCACAATAGCGTCCTGTACCCTTATGTCAGAATACGATATGCCACAAGAACATGAAAAGCCACAGTCGCAAGTGAGGCCTTGCAAATTGGCTACCCACTCATGGTAATTCTGATGAGGTACCCGTTTTGTGCGGAAAAATTTGTACTGCTGAGTGACAACATTGACACTTTCCTTGTAATAATCAGTTAATTCCTGAACAAGTTCTTCGAAACTGTGCTGATATGGAGAACTTCTCGGGAATAGTTTGAGGAGAATGAGGTACGATGCTACGCCAACACAAGATAAAAGCATATGCAGCTGTGTTTTACGTTGGATGTCATATGCAGCAAGGTGGTGTGAAAACTGCACATGTCGCTGCTGCCATCTTTCCACGCAGAAGTCAAATGTGCGGAACGGCGGGACTGTGACCCGCTGTGCAGCCGGTACTTATGGCACAGCTTGTTGTTGTCCCTGGACGAGCGGTCCCAATGTGTGCAGTAGTGCGTTGGGCTGCTGATTCTGTAATCATAACAGTTCTGCCTCTGGATTTGCCATCACAACGAAAGCAAATAATCAACAACGGGAGTAGGAAAAAACGTCATGCACTCGTCAATCACACCATGTGGAGAGGATGGGTGGCACAGCCGGGTATGTAGTCTGGAAACATGTATAAATAGTGCTGCTTTCACTGTTCCACGTTCCAAAAAATCTGTACCTTCAACCTTTTCGCCAATTGTTATGACGACGATGACGACGACGAACGAATCGTCGCCAGTGTTGACTGGTGGCCGATGCTAAATAGAAACATATAAATCACATCAGGTTTCTCAGTAATGTCAAAAACATGGTGGCTGAATGGTCTGGATCTGCAACGACTAAAATAATTAAAAGTTGTTGGTAAAAAAATAATATATATTGTACTTAATTTGTGATTGGTTGGTATCATGATTATTGATGTACCATTAGAATGTGTTTCTGATATTACTCATGTGGGCATGGTTTGGTTTGTTGTACTGTGGTCTTTGCTTTAGGTAGAGTAAATGAAAGTGTGGAAAATAGATTTTAGCATTTGAGTGTGTTGCTTTGTGTACAGTGGGATTTGTTTTTTGGTGCTATATAGGTCAATTTGTGTCATCGGGTTTTGGAGTTGGGTGCAAGTTCACGATATCAAGACCTTTGCTTGAGGATTATGGGTGAAGTGAAATTTGCAATACCGTGTTTTAAAGTTGTATGTTGGTTCCTGGTATCGAGGGCTTTGTTGGAGCTATGTAGGTGAAAATTGTGGTGTTGAGGTTTTTAATTCTGTATGGGTTGCTGGTATTGTAGTCCTCATTTGAGATATCGAAATTTACAGTGCCAATAGATTTTGTTTTTGTAATTTTTTTGTGTTAAATTTTGATGATTTCATGTCCTTGATTTTTGGGCAAATATTTGTTTTGTTGTAATGTCATTATTCTTACTGTTGTATATTTGTCTGTGCCCGAAACCACCTCCGTCATTCTGTTCTCCTGTCAGTTTCATTCTGTTGTTGGAGTTAAATACTTCACATGTTATTTATGTTTGTTTGCAGTTGTAATAAGTGATGTCATGGTCACCGTATTGTATGTGCTTGAAATAGTTTAAACCATGACATCACTGTTCAAAACAGGTGGATGGAGTCATGATTTTTTTTTGCCAATCTACCTTTTATAACAGTTAGATCAGTAGATCCCTTTATATAGACTGAATTTGTTCTTCAGATATAGTTTGTGTGTCTAACTAGAAATAATGATATGTTTCAAGGATCATTGGTCTGTTGTACCAAAATGGTGTAGGTTACATTGGTTTTACACTCTGTGTCTTCTGTGCCTACATACTAGCTACTTACAGATTACCAGCAAGCTCAATGCCTGAAAAGTAGTAATAGTGAACATATTGGTCTCCATCACTGCTCATGTTACTCTGAAGGAATATTGGCATCTACTTCTAAATAGCCCAAGCAATCGTAGTCTTATACCACAAGGTTTTTGTTAAATACCTCTCTTCAGGCAGATGTTGCCAGAAGAAGCAATTTCAGTTCAGGTTTAAAATTGTGTAAAGGTTTGCAGCAGCCAGGCGTCTTTGATTTTATTCTTCAGTTTCTATTTACCATGGCCGGTTTTGAATTCACAAGCGATTTATCATCAGATGGGACATATTTATTGCATATTTCCAGCATTGCTGTGGCTCATGTAGCTATGGCCAGAGAACAAAACATGTACACACTGAATGTAGTGAGAAGTATGTACTATTCACGCCTGGCCACAGCTGCACCTCTCCAGCAGTGCTGCAAACATGTACCATCTGATGATAAGGCAACAGTTGGCTCTCCCCATCCTGTGCATCATACTGCACCTGAGAATGCTGTCTGGTGGGTAAAAAAAATCAGTCATTATAGTGGGTATATAGGTGTCAAGAAATAACTGTAGTGTGGCTGTGAAAAATCAGTTCAAGCTGAACTGTGTTCGGCACTGTCAATACAAGACAGGAATCTAACTTAGGAATTATATCCTATGGTGTGAAGATATTTAAGAAGTTCCCATCTAACATACAGCAAGTAATTGGTTATCTCAGCCAATTGAAAACATTCCTGGTGATGACTGCTTCCACTGCTTATCTTAATGCAAGGGTTTGATTCCTCCTTAATGTTGAAACACCTCATTAATAGGTTGCAGGCAACATCAGCATATTGCTGCAATAGTTTCCATTGAATATCTATGAGCAGTAAAAACCTAACTAGGCAGTTCTTGCAGAATAATACGATATGTGTGACACTATTCCTCAAATAAATTGAACATTGTCATAACACACTGCTTATTTGTGTTACACTTATTCCACTGTTAAGTTGATGGATTGTTGTTAATTTAACAAATACATAATTCCTGTCTGAAACTCGGCTGTGGGCTGACTGTCTCAGCACCAAAAATCAGTTTTTTTTTATATCCTCACAATAATAGGCACTGAAGCTTTACATTTTCACTGTTTGAGTTACAGAAATTACAGTTAAAATTTAACTCATTCAATCAAACTCATAACTCATTCTTTTTAGTAGTTCCTTCTACCAGAAAGATTAGGCCGAATCATTTGTTTAAATAATGAAATTAATATAGTTTCACATACAATACTTTTGACAAACCTGGTAATTATTTTGGAATTACCTAAGGGCTGACTTTGATAATATGTTTTTGAATAGAGCCAAATAGATACTTTAAGAATCTGACTAGTTTTTCTTCCAAATGTTTATATTAACTACAGAACTTACATTTATTTATAAGTCAACAATAGAATCTGTCACAAAACAATTACTGATTTCACCCTATAACAAAAATTTAACTAGGAATGGTCAAAATAAATTAGGGAATTAATTACATATACAAAAGAAGGCACAGAATGAGACCTTGTGCTATATTCCTTAAGGTGGAGGGCCAGCATTTCTCTTTTATGGAAATGCAGATTATATTCATACATGTAAAAGTAACTAGGCAGAAATTAAAATAAAAGTAATTTAAGGAGGCAGGTGGAAAAATAAGAGATGAAGTAAAGAGATCCCAGCTTGCTTCATCACAAATGCTTAAGGCCTTCAAGATGCACCTATAAAATGACTCTTGGTAAACACTAGCATCACTGTCAGCAGCTGCCCATTTACATTGTGAATGCAACATGTTGTCAGATTAGCTGATTATATGCTTCACCATTTGACAGCTTAATATTTGCTGAAATGCAGCAGTTTTCACTTCATAGGTGCTTCATTGGCAATGGAGTGGTGTACTCTACACAGAAAATTCATGTTACTAATCAGTACATACTTAATTCTTTTCTAATTTGACATACAGTGATGTTATTCTACTTATGTTTGTTCTTTCCACTCATTCAGTGTATCTTTGATTTATTTTCAGGAACGCATCGCAAATTCGGTAGTACCACAACAGAATGACTACAGGAGCGAAATGTACACCTCGCCACTCTAAATTGGGGCCCAGCTCATTGCCAGACTGCAGAAGAACGTCTCTGTGAGATAGGATACCCTGGACCATATCTAAGCTCTTATGGGGCGTGGTGGTTACAGAAACATCCGCCAGCTTGTCACAAGCTATTAACATTGGTGACTGGGCTGAGGATGCTGTTTTGATCAAGACTGACCCACATCTCATTTTGGACAATCCCTACACCTCTCCAAACTAGTACTCCAAATGCTCCACAAAAAACTGAGGCTTCATCATCATGAAAGATTGCCCATCAGCTCTCGAACATACAAGGTACTGTGGCGAATAAGTTCCACTGCCATCCTTGGCCTGATGTTCCTTCCATGGTGTGGCCAAGGAGGGGAACGATTTGGGGTCGCACTTCTGTGCGTTGAATTGAACTTGTGATAGCTTAGAGACTAATAGTGTTTCACCACCACCAACAAGAGATGACGGACTGTGATTCATCGCGTGTCATTCTCCCTGATGCCACCCACTCAGACCAGGGGCACTACCCACAGGCGCCACCTAGCCACAGCAAAAGCAACCTGGTAGGACGGCCATTGCCGGGAGCCCTGATGCCGCAGGGGGATGGGTATATACCCCTTGGCATACGTTGGGAGTTACCGGTGCTGGCATGAGCAGAGCGATCCCTGTGCGGTCAGGGGGCTACAACCAACACGGTACATGGCGCCCCCACCACAACGGACTGGCTAACGTGCTGGATATCAGGTGGAAAGAAATCCATGGTCATCGTCGACACACAAAGTGACACAGCACAATGCATCCAGGAAGGTGTCCTCGCCCAAGAGATAGGGAATGAGCGGGACTGCGATGCGACAATGAGGAAGTGGGCTAAAGATTTCAATGCATGATGGACATTATGCACCATGTAAGGCTCCCTTCCCCAGTTGGCTTGATCTTCGGGAAAGTTTTGAAGAAGGGAGTTCAAAACCCTACAGGGGACCGTCACAAAGGCCGAAACATGGGAAACTCCTTTTAATCGCCTGTTATGGCAGGCAGGAATACCTAGGGCGTATTCTTACCCCCGGATGTGCAGGGGGAGAACCATCAGTGATTTCACCATACAGGCAAAGCAGAGGTGACTGATGTGAATCTACTACTTACTATCTAAACATTTTGGGGATGGCTAGAAGAGCATATAAGATACAGATTTCTGTGCGAACTCCATTGGTGCAGTTCCTATTGTAACTGCCAATGAGGAAGAGGTTTGTACATCAGCTTGTGGTTGTTTGAAAGGAGCACGAGAACCTTACCAGATATTAAGAGAAACCAAAAGAATGGCCATTCTCAAGATTCTATAAATCAAAATATTTACCAGAAAGACATACTGAGTTTGATATGAAATGATTTATTGTGTAATAAAAATGTTTTCAAAGACAAATGGCACCAAAAAGGACATCATTAACACTACTATTCTACAATAGTAACAAAAATAAATACTTAGTTATGTATTTGCCTCATTAATTTTTTTTTTTATTTGTATTTAGTCATGGCGTATTAAGACAGACACATTTTCACATTTCTAGAAGTACATTTCAAACAACTTCACATTTTAAAATTTGTGAAAAATTTCCCATGTTACATGTAATCAGTTTTTTTGTCATTATGCAATTTGAAATGATGCTCCCCAGTTACACATTCTGGACAATTTCGTAAGACAATGAATTCACGGGCAATGAACGTAAGTACATTCTCTCAAAGAATGCATTTTGGACCTTGTGCATTAGTATCTAACTGCATAGATAGTAAACTGAGCCAGATATAGCTTACTGTTGATGCTATTTTTAATGTTACTGGAAAATATTACTGTGTTACCTACAGGTAAGTTCTTAAATGTGCATGGCAGTGTTGTTCCAGTTTGATGGGCATTTGGATGCCAATTTGAATTTAATTCGTCTCCTGCAACATCAACCTCAATGACATGCAGAGAATGCATCTACATCATAATTACCTAATAAATAAGATGTTTCATGAGACATTTAGGGGTGCAACTGAATGGGATGAGGGCTTGTGGGAAGGAATCATCACAAATAGTTAAGTAAAATTTCCACAAGCATGATGAATTAACCCCATGCTGATATACAAATGGAGTAACCAATTTCAAATGAGATGTTTTTCCTGTTTTTATTTTTCAAGGTAACTGTCACAAGATGTACATTCTTCCCAGACTGCAGTTATTTCTTGCAGTTCTGTTTGTCTGTAAGCACTGACAACTCTATGCCGCATTTGTCAAGAATGTACACCGAGTTCCTTTAATACTTTGTTCTTATCTTACTCCCTCATTCTTTCTTCCTCTTGCCTACTAACAGCTTATCTTATTAAGAAAGAAAATGTATGCACTGATACACTGGAATCTCCATTAATATGATGACTGCCATGAGGTCATAGCACAGCCTCATCGTTAACACTGTGTGCCTAGTTTGGCGTGGTGTTGAAACATCCATCACTATGCATGTGGCAGTCAACATGTTAAAGTCATTTCTTCCCCTTCTCTCCCCTCTCCACCTCTAAGGAACTATACATCTCTTAGGAGAAGTTCTTTAACATTTTTGCAACTTGTCCTAATTTTCTTACTAACATTTATGGCAGTGAAATGGATGATCTTGAAACCTCCACCACCAATAAAAATTTATTCACAGTGCTAGAAAAAAAAAATAAAACAACAGTTTACAATGCTTGCACTTCACGATGACAATCACTTGAAATGATGTCATGTAACTGACTACACATTTCATGTCTTAAAGAAGTTAGACTTCACATCTTGCAAGACTGGCACTGAACTTCAATTAATTTCCTCCTGAATTTGGTCCTTCATTTCTTGGATGGTGTTTGGTGGGTCCACTGGAAGATCTGAGATTTCAAATGACCCCAAAGGAACAAATCACATACTGGAAGGTCAGATGACCAGGAAAGATGTTCTGTAGCATGTTGATGGAATGCTGCAAGGTATGGTCTTGTTGGAAGAATGTGGCTAAAGTTACAGGAAGTAGTCACATTAGGGTGTGTTTCACTATGTGAACATAATGTTTTGTATTCATAGTACCGGCATTAGCACAGTTGTCTTAGAAAATATAGCACCCAACAGTTCCAAACATTAATATACTGCACCACACCACCACTTTATGACTGAAGTTGTGTTTCATGAAGCATTTCAGGATTTTCACATGATCAGTTGCTGAAGTTTTGCTTGTCAGCAAAGCCTGACACCTCATCATTCATGGTCAGATTCTGGTGAAAGAATATTATCTTCAGGAGCTCATTTGCAGAATATAGGTAGTTTTGCAGTTCTTTTTGCTATATTCACCACACACTGCAATCTGTTGCGTCAAGTTCCAGCACATGCTTTTGTGCAGAATGCCTGGAATTTCGGCTGAAGGCTTCTTCCATTCCTTTGAGAGTGCAACAGTGGTGATGCCAAAGTGGCATCACATGCCAACAGACAGCAACATAGAGATCATCCAAAGGGATGGAAGAGCTAGCAGACTGAGGTAGGAGGAATCCAACCTTGTGAGCAGTGTCAGCAGCCTCATTTCCCATCAGAGCAATGTGACCAGGAGACTGCATGACAATCACAGTGTCTCCCTCAACAGACAGCAAACGGTAGCTTTCTTGGACCCATTGCACTAAGGGATGGACTGTGTACAGCACACAGAGGTTCTCAAGGGCACAGGGAGAATCGAAATATGAGTCAATTAAAAAGCCTCTCCAGCTCCATGTATTAGGTAGCCTGATAGAGGGCAAAGAGCTCTGCTGTAAATATTGGGCAGTGTTCTGGAAGCCTGTACCAGAAATGGCCCATGTCAATGATGAAGACACACCAGACACCACAGTCAGTTTTAGAACCATTACTATACACAAAGGTGCTGTCACTATGTTCTGTGCGGAGGTTGAGAAACTTACTCCAATACATTAAATTTGGAGTAGTTTACTTAGGAAGTAAATGAAGTCCAAGATAAACACTGGCCACTGCACAATGCCTAGGTAGTGAAGATAAGCTGATGGAATAGTAGCTGAAATCAAACTCTGGGAGGTAACAGAGAAGAGGGGTGCACCCCATACTGGCAGTCAAGGGAGTCATCAAAAAAGGAGGTGTAGGATGGGTGGCTAGGCATAGCAGACAAATGGCAAGCGTATCTGTTGAGGAGAACATCACACTTGTATAACAACAGTTGCCCGGCAGCTTCTGCATAACAGAGTGAACTACCAGAAATTCATACAAACTGTTTTGTCAGTGAAAAAGCCAAAGCCATTGTCGATACTCCATGAGTAAAGATGTTCAAGACATTGCTGAAGATGCTGCTCAAAGATACAAGTATGTGGAGAACTGCAGTACATCGTTAAGTGATCCAGTGATATCTGGTGGGAGACTGGCCATTATAGGGTTAATTTCTACAGCAAAGAGGACGATGGACAGGACGGAGCCTTGAGACACCCCATTCTCCTGGATGAAGATGTTTAACTAGGTTGTATCCACACATACCTTGAATACTTTGTCTTTTAAAAATTTCTGAAGGAAACAGGGCTGGCAGCATCAAAAGCCCCATGTGTATAGAGTACAGAGGATACCAGCCCTCCAGCAGGTGCCATAGGCTTTCTCCATATCAAAAAACAAAGTCAACACTGGATATTTTGGCTGAAAATGGTTAATGACATGGGTTGACAAAGTAACGAGGTGGTTAACAGCAAAATGATGCGCTCGAAATCCACATTGTGCAAGGGTTAGTAGATTGTGAGGTTAGAGCCACCATACCAACCAGCCAGTGATCACACATTCTATCATCTTACAAACACAGCTGAGGAGAGAAATGGAGTGTTGGCTAAAAGGAATGTGTTTGTCCTTATTGGGCTTAGATATGGGTATGATAGTGACTTCATGTCAGCATCTGGGAAATGTGCCATCTGCCCAAATGTGATTGTGTGTATGAAGGAGGAAGTGCTTGCCCTCAAGGGAAAGGTGCTGCAACATCTTGTAATGGATCTGGGAGATGTGTTATTTTCTACCGGATTTGTCGATACCAAATCTAATGAGGGAGGTTGTAAATTTTTTCTTAAGGTTTTGTCAGAATATTTTTTTGTTAATTGTAATTTGCCTTATTTTATACTAATTTGCTTATATGTTTGTGAGTGACAGCACATTGATCAATATTAGTAGATGTGATGAAGAATATCAAAGAGACTGGTTACAAGTGGAAGCTTGTGTGTTGTGTGAAATGTCTTTGATGCTGGAGTCGTCTTTGACCATAGTCAGTCGGCAGTGAACTCTCGTTGTGTGACAGTGGGACAATGTACAGGTCCCCATTATAATAATTTGCAAGTGACCATCATAAATGAGTTATTCTACGGCTTTTTTATATAAACATCAAGAAGGAAGCACATTCGGAGAAATGGTATTTCAAGCACCAAAAAACATCAACATATTGCTGCAATAGTTTGCCATTGAATATCTATGAGCAGTAAAAACCTAACTAGGCAGTTCTTGCTGAATAATATGATATGTGTGACACTATTCCTCAAATAAATTGAACAGACATTGTCATAACACACGGCTTATTTGTGTTACACTTATTCCACTGTTAAGATGATGGATTGTTGTTATTTCACGAATACATAATTCCTGTCTGAAAAATCGGACATGGGCTGACTGTCTCAGCACCAAAAATCAGTTTTTTGTATATCCTCACAATAATAGGCACTGAAGCTTTACATTTTCACTGTTTAATTTACAGAAATTATAATTAAAATTTAACTCATTCAATGAAACTCATAACTCATTCTTTTTAGTAGTTCCTTCTACTACAAAGATTAGGCTGAATCATTTGTTTAAATAATGAAATTAATATAGTTACACAAACAATACTTTCGACGAACCTGGTAATTATTTTGGAATTAATTAAGGGCTGACTTTGCTAATATGTTTTTGAATAGAGCCAAATAGATACTTTAAGAATCTGAGTAGTTTTTCTTCCAAATGTTTTTGTTTACTACAGAATTTATATTCACTTATAAGTCAACAATAGAATCTGTCACAAAACAATTACTGATTTCACCCTATAACAAAAATTTAACTAGGAATGGTCAAAATAAATTAGGAAATTAATTACATATACAAAAGAAGGCACAAAATTAGACCTTGTGCTATATTCCTTAAGGTGGAGGGCCAGCATTTCTCTTTTATGGAAATGCAGATTATATTCATACATGTAAAGGTAAGTAGGCAAAAATTAAAATAAAAGTAATTTAAGGAGGCAGGTGGAAAAATAAGAGATGAAGTAAAGAGATCCCAGCTTGCTTCGTCACAAATGCTTAAGGCCTTGAAGATGCACCTATAAAATGACTCTTGGTATACACTAGCATCACTGTCAGCAGCTGTCCATTTACATTGTGAATGCAACATGTTATCAGATTAGCTGATTATATGCTTCACCATTTGACAGCTTAATATTTGCTGAAATGCAGCAGTTTTCACTCCTAGGTGCTTCATTGGCAATGGAGTGGTGTACTCTACACAGAAAATTCATGTTACTATTCAGGACATACTTAATTCTTTTCTAATTTGACATACAGTGATGTTATTCTACTTATGTTTGTTCTTTCCACTCATTCAGTATATCTTTGATTTATTTTCAGGAACACATCACAAATTCAGTAGTACCACAACAGAATGACTACAGGAGCGAAATGTACACCTCGCCACTCTAAATTGGGGCCCAGCTCATCGCCAGACTGCAGAAGAACGTCTCTGAGAAATAGGATACCCTGGACCATATCTAACTCTTTTGGGGTGTGATGGTTAGAGAAACATCCGCCAGCTTGTCACAAGCTATTAACATTGGTGACTGGGCTGAGGATGCTGTTTTGATCAAGACAGACCCACATCTTATTTTGGACAATCCCTAAACCTCCACAAACTTGTGCTCCAAATGCTCCACAAAAAACTGAGGCTTCATCGTCATGAAAGATTGCCCATCAGCTCTCAAACATACAAGGTACAGTGGCAAATAAGTTCCGCTGCCATCCTTTGCCTGATGTTCCTTCCATGGTGTGGCCAAGGAGGGGAAAGATTTGGTGTCGCACTTCTGTGCGTTGAATTGAACTTGTGATTGCTTAGAGTCTGCTAGTGTTTCACCACCACCAACAAGAGATGATGGACTATGCTTCTCGCGTGTCATTCTCCCTGATGCCACCCACTCAGACCAGGGGCACTACCCACAAGCGCCACCTAGCCACAGCAAAGGCAACCTGGCAGGAAGGCCATTGCCGGGAGTCCCGATGCCGCAGGGGGATGGGTATCTACCCCTTGGCATATGCGGGGAGTTACCGGCATAGGCATCAGCAGAGCGATTCCCGTGCGGTCAGGGGGCTACAACCAACACGGTACATGGCGGCCCCACCACAACGGACTGGCTACCATGCTGGATATCAGGTGCAAAGGTGCAAAGAAATCCATGATCATCGTCGACACAGAAAGTGACACAGCACAATGCATGGTGGAAAACACATCCAGGAAGGTGTCCTCGCCCAAGAGATGGGAAATGAGTGGGACTGAGATGCGACAATGAAGAAGTGGCCTAAAGATTTCCATGCACGATGGACATTATGCACCATGTAAGGCTCCCTTCCTCAATTGGCTTGATCTTGCAAAACCCTACAGGGGACCGTCACAAAGGCTGAAACTCCTTTTAATTGCCTCTTATGACAGACAGGAACACCTCTGGCCTATTCTTATCCCCAGACATGCAGGGCGAGAACCATCAGTGATTTCACCATACAGGCAAAGCAAAGATGACTGATGTGAATCTACTACTTACTATCTAAACATTTTGGGGATGACTGGAAGAGCATAGGAGATTTAGATTTCTGTGTGAACTTCATATTGTAACCGGCAGTAAGGAAGAGGTTTGTACATCAGCATGTGGTTGTTTGAAAGGAGCATGAGGACCTTACCAAATATTAAGAGAAACCAAAAGAATGGCCATTATCAAGATTCTATGAATCAAAATATTTACCTGAAAGACATGCTGAGTTTGATATAAAATGTTTGATGTGAACATATTTATTGTGTAATAAAAATGTTTTCAAAGACAAATAGCACCAAAAAGGGACATCATTAAAACTATTATTCTACAATAGTAACAAAAATAAATACTTAGTTATGTATTTGCCTCATTAATTGTTTTTATTTTTATATTTGTTTTTAGTCATGGCGTATTAAGACCGACACATTCTCCTTATATATGAAGAACAGAATTGCAAAATGGATTTCACATTTTCACGTACATTACAAACATAACTTCACATTTTAAAATTTGTGAATAATTTCCCAGGTTACATGTAATCAGTTTTTTTGTCATTATGCAATTTGAAATGATGGTCCCCAGTTACACATTGTGAACAATTTCATAAGACAATGAATTCACGACAATGAACATAAGTAAATTCTCTCAAAGAATGTATTTTGGACGTTCAGCATTAGTATCTAACTACATGGATAGTAAACTGGGCCAGATATAGCTTACTGTTGATGCTATTTTTAATGTTGATGGATAATTATTCCAGTGTCACTGACAGATAACTACAGGTAAGTTCTTAAATATGCATGGCAGTGTTGTTCTAATTTGATGGGCATTTGGGTGCCAATTTGAATTTCATTCGTCTCCTGCAACATCAACCTCAGTGACATGCTGAGAATGCATCTACATCATAATTACCTAATAAATAAGATGTTTCATGAGACTTTTAGGGGTGCCAGTGAATGGGATGAGGGCTTGTGGAAAGGAATCGTCACAAATAGTTAAGTAAAATTTCCACAGGCATGATGAGTTAACCCCATGCTAATATACAAATGGAGTAACCAATTTCAAATGAGATGTTTTTCCTGTTTTTATTTTTCAAGGTAACTGCCACAAGATGTACATTCTTCCCAGACTACTCACCATGCCGTTTCTTCCTGTATGGACTTACAGGGCAAAGACCATATTCCTTGATTTCTAACAACCAATTTGAGAAAGTAGACCACCACAGTTAATGAAAATGGTAGACTGTATCTGCTAGAAAGAACTCGGGGAGGGGGGTAATGGGACTAAGAATTCAACACCGGTGATGTTTCTAATGGGTCTCATACCTGGTACCTCACACATTTCAAATTATAATGTTAGGATAACATATTTCTTTGTTTATTTTAGGTGATAATATGGTCTTCCAGAACTTCCAGTTTCTGTTCACCTTATACACTGAAGTGAAAGAAGTCCTGGGATACCCCTTAATATATTGTCAGACCACCTTCTGCCTGACATAGTGCAGCAACTTTCTGTGGCATGGATTCAGAAAGTCATTAGAAGTTCCCTGCAGGAATATTGAGCCATGCTGCCTCTACAGCCACCTATGATTCTAAAAGTGTTGCTGGTGCAAGATTTTGTGCACAAACTGACCTTTTAATTTTGTACCATAAGTGCTTGATGGGATTCATGTCAAGTGATTAAGGTGGCCAAATCATTTGCTCAAATTGTGTAGAATATTCTTCAAACCAATCATGAACAACTGTGGTGTGGTGATATGGTCAATTGTCATCCACAGAAATGAAGTCCATAAATGGTTGCAAATGGCCTGCAAGTAGCTGAACATAACCATTTCATCAACCATTGGTTCAGCTGGACCAGAGGATCCAGTCCAGTCTATGTAAACACCAGTCCACACCATTATGGAGCCACAAACTGCTTGCACAGTGCCTTGTTGATAACTTGGGTCCGTGGCTTCATGGGGTCTGCACCACACTAGAATCCTACCTTCAGCTCTTACCAACTGAAACAGGGACTCATCTGACCTGGCTACAGTTTTCCAGTCATCTAGGGTCCAATCAATATGTTCGTGAGCCTAGGTGAGGCACTGCAGTCTATATCGTGCTGTTAGCAAAGACACTCTTGTCGGTTGTCTCCTGCCTAGCCCATTAACACCAAATTTCACCATGCTGTCCTAACATACATTCATCATGTCCCACAACAATTTCTGAAGTTATTCCATGCAGTGCTGTTTGTCTGTAAGCACTGACAACTCTATGCCGCATTTGTCAAGAATGTACAACAAGTTCATTTAATACTTTGTTCTTATCTTCCTCCCTCATTCTTTCTTCCTCTTGCCTACTAACAGCTTATCTTTGCAAAAGTGAAAATTAAGAAAGAAAATGTATGCACTGAGACACTGGAATCCCCTTTAATATGACGACTGCCATGAGGTCATAGCAGAGCCTCACCCCTAAAACTGTGTGCCTGGTTTGGCCTGGTGCTGAAACATCCGTCACTGTGCATGTGGCAGTCAACATGTTAAAGTCACACACACTATTAAGACTTCTTTTCATTTCTTCCCCTCCTCTCCCCTCTCCACCTCGAAGGAACTATACATCTCTTAGCAGAAGTTCCTTAACATTTTTCCTCATCCTTGCCACTTATTCTAATTTTCTTACTAACATGTATGGCAGTGAAATGGATGATCTTGAAACCTCCATCACCAATAAAAATTTATTCACAGTGCTAAAAAAATAAAACGACAGTTTACAATGCTTCCACTTCAAGATGACAATCACTTGAAATGATGTCATGTAGCTGACCACTTATTTTATGTCTTAAAGAAGTTATACTTCACATCTTGCAAGACTGGCACTGAACTTCAATTAATTTCCTCCTGAATTTGGTCCTTCATTTCTTGGATGGTGTTTGGTGGGTCCACTGGAAGATCTGAGATTTCAAATGACCCCAAAGGAACAAATCACATACTGGAAGGACAGGGGATCTTGGAGGCCAGGAAATTTCCCTACTGTTGGAGATCAGATGACCAGGAAAGATGTTCTGTAGCATGTTAATGGAATGCTGCAAGGTATGGTCATGTTGGAAGAATGTCTCTAAAGTTACAGGAAGATCAGGAAGCTGTCACATTAGGGTGTGTTTCACTGTGTTAACATAATGTTTCGTATTCATGGTACCGTCATTAGCACAGTTGTCAAGGAAAAAGTAGCACCGAACAATTCCAAACATTAATATACTGCACCACACCACCACTTTATGACTAAAGTTGTGTTCCATGAAGCATTTCAGGATTTGCACATGATCAGTTGCTGAAGTTTTGCTTGTCAGCAAAGCCTGACACCTCATCATTCATGGTCAGATTGTTGCACAGACGTGGGTGGTTGTTCATGAACCGCAAAAACTTCTGGTGAAAGAATAGTATTTTCAGGAGCTCATTTGCATCAGTCTTTTGCACTATCTGAATTTTGTATAGGTAGTTTTGCAGTTCTTTGTGCTATATCCACCACACACTGCAATCTGTTGCGTCAAGTTTCAGTACATTCTTTTGTGCAGAATGTCTGGAATTTTGGCTGAAGGCTTCTTCCATTCTTGCAACATTCTCTAGTGTACACATCCATTTTGCACTTCCATCCCTCTTTTGCACCTCATCACCCATTTCCTCAAAGTTCTGTTACTGTACTTTGATAGCATGTGCTGATGGGATGGGCATGACTTGCGAGTTTGTAATGAGTATGAAAAACAAACTGCATAACTGCTTAGTTGTCATTTTTGTAAATCACCTTCGTGGCAACAACACATTTTTCACTGGCCCATGATGGCATCTCCACTGAACATAAATATCAGGGTCAGTGGCATGACTAGTGTTTTGTGATTCCTACTTCCAGTGTTGCCAAATATCTCATTTCACTGCCACACCTGTTGTTTGTTATTTTATCATATCCAAAGCTAAAGAACCCATGCATGTGCATATGAAATTGATAAGTGCAGTAAGTGATCTTCAATGGTTTCAGTTGTAGTTTTCATGTTCATGTTTCATTAATATTCCTAACGCACACTTAATTGTGAGTTCATAATGCAATGGACAATATGGAGATACTACTATAACTGAAAAATAAACTTACTTACTTCCTTACTACTTTATTTTCCAAGAGGCTTAATTTCTGCTTCAAAATAATTTTACAAGCAGTTATCAAAGTTTGTGTTAAATGTTATCAAACCGTGCTTTTTCCAAAGATTGTAGCCAATGGATTATACTCTCAGCAATGTTGCAACTTATTTGTACTCTCTGCATAGGACATTACATTACTATGAAATAAACACAAGTGACCATGCTCAACTTACATTACTCTTCCTTCTTCTCTGACTTTTGAACTATGAAAATGAAATGTGCATATGGCATATTTTTCAGTAACAATTTCATGAATTACTGATAAGTGCGATTTGCAGAAATTTCATAGCAATTCAGGGAGTTTGTCAGTTGTTGACTCTGCTGGTAATCAAATCCAATATGCTTAAAATAAATAGACATCACTTTTGATTATAGATCTTCACAGTTATTAATTTATGAGGTATGTCCACAAAGCAAGTTCCATTTGGTTATATAAAACAAACGTGCACAGACACAGAAAAAATATTTCTTGTAAAAATCTACATCTGTTAAGCTACTTTTTTTACATAGCTTCTAAAATTTTGTAGACACTTGTCATATCGTGGCACAAGTTTTTGTATGCCTTCTTCATAAAAGCTTGCCACCTGTGTATTCAACCATGTGGTTACATATTCTTTTAGCTTGTCATTATCATTGAAGTGTTGACCACCAAGGACAGATTTTAGTTGTAAGAAGATAGCTAGGAGCCAGGTCCAGGCTGTACAGAACATGATCAAATGCATCCCAGTGAAATTCCCATAAGAGCTGTGAGGTTGGGCATTATTGTGGAAAAAAACACCTTTTGACAGTAATCCTTGGCGCTTGCTCTGTATTGCACAGCACAATTTCTTGATGGTCTCTCAGTAACCATGTGCATTGATTTCTTACCGCGGGGCCAATCAATCAACAAAATGCCTTTTCTGTCCCAAAAAATGGTGCACATGACTTTTAGAGGTGTCACGATTTGCTTAGGCTTAACCTTTGTTGGGGTGAAGTGTGCCTCCATTCCACTGATTGCTGTTTTGTTTCAGGGGTGTCTTACATTACCCAAGTTTCATCCCCCATGACTATCCGAGAAAGAAAACCATCGATTTCTTCATTGTAGTGTGTCAAACACTGAAGTGCACTGCCCATCCCTTGTTTTTTGTGTTGCTCAGTAAGAAATTTGGTACGCAATATGAGCAGTTCCTGAAATTTCCGTTTTTCTGTAAAAATTTCATGAATTACTGAGATTTGCAGAAATTTCATAGCAAGAGCACTAAGTGTAAACTTATGGTTGTGCTTAATCTTATCTGAACCACAGACGGGCATTCACTCATCTTCTAACCATTGAATGACTCATAGTATTTTGTCCGTAAACCTCACAGATTTGCCAATCAATTTCCTTTGGTTTAACTTTCTTTGCATTTAGAAAATGAATCTCAGATCTGATTACACATGCGATGGCATTTTCAATTACGGGTGACATTATAAAGAAGCACTACAAAGCACATGTCGGCAGTAGTAATTTGAAAATGGCTTACATGTCTTCTCATTGAGTCAGAGTAACTGCCGCGCTTGCTAGGAACTGCGATTGTAGCACTGCCGCAGATAGAAATAGAAACGGAACTTACTTTGTAGACTACCGTCGTATTATTCAGTGTGGTCATTTACAGATACGGAATGGATGAAATTTTCATGACAAGACTTTTGAAAGTGTATTTCTGATTTATTTGAAACAACTCTGTATCTTTATAGTGATTCTACTTTTCTAATAAAAATAAGGAAATGTGATTCTTGGGTTATCTTAGAAGAGAAACATTTACAATGAGCACTGTAACTACACACACCTCAAATGGAGGGTCATTACTACAGTAGCACCACCAATGCCTGAGTGATAAATTCTGATTTATTAAATTTTTTAAATTTAAAAAAATGAAAAAGTGATTTTTGATTAACAGTCAATATTAATCAGCAAAGAAAATAATATTTCAATAATTTACTTGAATTTGCAAGAAAAGCACTAAACTTCTGCCTGATACACAATACCCACAGTTGACAAATGTCACAGTACAGATTATAAACCAATACATAATAATAATAATAATAATAATAATGACAATAATAATAATAGTAATAATAATAAGAATGAAAATAATAATCTTTCACACAAATAAGGAGATATAAGTAATGACATTACATGGCGTAAGAGCAAAAAATAAAAGAATTAGAAACTATCAAAGCAAGTTCATTTCCCCTCCCCCCTTTCAATAGGCAATATCATTTTAAAATCAAAGGTATACTGTCAGTCATGAATCACAGCAGTTTGACAGCCTCCAGATTGTCATGGCTTTCCAAAGTTGCTAAGGCTGCATATGATATCACTGCTTTCACATGGATAACAGCGGTGAGGTGACACATAAAGGCATGTAAGCAGTGAGGTCTTGGTAGGTCACTGTAGGGAGCTGGCAACATACCTGCACACCCAAGGCACCCGATTTCCAAAAATTCCTGGGAGGGGTGCAATGAGCTCTGGTGCCACATTCAATTGCATCCCAGCTGTGTTAAATCAGGTTCAGATCTGGCTAGTTCGGGTGGCTAGCACATCAATTGGAACTCACCACTGTGTTCCTTGAACCATTCTGTCACACTCATGGCCCTGTGATGTATCACATTATCTTGTTGAAAAATGCCACTGCTGTCTGGAAACATGATTGTCATGAAGGGGTACATGTGGTCTGCTACCAGTGTACGATACTCGTTATCCATCATGGTGCGTAGCGTAAGCTCCACTGGACCCGTGAGTGTCTACTTTAATGTTCCCCAAAGCATAATGGAGCCACTGCCAGCTTGTCTCCATTCCAAGTGTAGGCGTGAAGGAGATGTTCCACTGGAAAATGACACATTTGCACCCACCCATTGGCATGATGATGATGATGGCATTGGGATTCATTAGACTATTCAATGCTCTGCCACTGCACCAATGTACAGTGCCAATGGTCACTTGCTCTTTTCAGTTGTAGTTGTTGATGTTGTGGTGTTAACATTGGCATATGCTTGTGTCATTGGCTGTAGAGGCCCATTATTGCAAGTGTTCAACGCACTGTGTGTTCAGACATACTTGTACTCTGCCTAGTATTCAAGACTGAGGATTGTTTTACTACAGTTTACTGCCTGTCCTGTTTTACCAGTCTGCTGAGCCTACAACGTCTGACATCAGTTATGACTGGCGGTCCCTCAACCCCATGACGTTTGGATGTGGTATCACCACATGTTGAAGGCAATCACGACAGCACTTCTCAAATACCCGACAAGTTGTGGAGCCTCCGATATGCTCATGCTGAGCCTGGGGCCATTACCGTCTGCCCTCACTGCCCTCAGTCAAACTCAGGTAGACTGCGCACGTTCCCCATTCCACACACACACACACACACACACACACACACACACACACACACACACACACACACACACACACACACACACCGTGTGTGGCAGTCATTCCTCACAAGGTGACTGCTATTGATGGACAGGTTTATATTGGTAGTAGGTTGGTGACCATACTGTTCTGGGTGATCAGTGTCTATTCTATATTGAACTGTGCATGTCAACCAGTAACTTGCAATGGTCAAATTACATTATCATGGCAAATCCCAACAACTTAAAAATTATATTATTTCTGACAAAAATCACTTACACATACAGAGAACAGACAGAAAGGAGTTAACTTGATTTCTTTATCATCATCACAGTAATTTCTTTTGTATAGTTGATATGGATATTGTGAAAATTTTAACTAATGTTTAAAAAGATGAGACCATACTGACTGATACCAATATGAAATGAAACAGACAATCCATTTTTAAATATCCTTATCAGGGTACAACTCCTTATTTACCTTTTAACATGAAATTTACATCTATCATTTATATATGTGAACTGACTTAGTCTGATTAGAAATCTCTAGCTAAATAATAAGAACAAAGGCCTGCTGGAGGCCCATTATGCATGCAGTAACTAGTACAAAATTGATACTAAAAACCAGTCATATCTGTAAATCACTTGCACATAGCAGATCTGATATTCATTTACATGGCAGTACTGGCCAGAAACCAATTTCATATAATATCCTCCAGACACCTACTTATATTTGTACTGTTCCTTTACAGATAAACCACATTATGATTACAACCAAGTAATATGGCACTCATCAGTGGCTGAAAGTAACTTGCCACTAGAAAATAAAAAAAATAGATACCCAGTTGGCAGGAAATGAGGAATGACTGCAAATGAAAAACAAAATCATCCTGAAGTTAATCATAAAATTTTACCTAAGTGTTAATAAGGAACAGATGATGCCGAAGAAGCAGTATAAGAGGAAGAAGGTGGTGAGATAAACAGAATACCAAAGATACGGTTGAAGTTTTTCTTTCTTTCATATCAGGCAAAAGAGGGGATATGAAGGAACAATAAATGTACTTGAAAGAAAAATGACTATGTTATCTATTTCAGTTTCTTATCTATCAGATGACAACTTTTTATTTCTCTGTCTCCTGAACCCTATTTTTCTTGAAAAAAGTTTAACAAAAAGGAATAATAGTCTAGTAGTGCCATGACATTTAAATAAACCATCATTGTGGGGAATTAAGTGAGATTAAAACACTGCTCCACATAGTATATACACATCCTTTGACTTGTAGAACGAGGTTTTTATTTCACAGATAGAGGATGAAAGTGACAGTTGTGTTACAAGTAAACAGAAGTTGTCATGACAATATCTGCTTTTACATCTACAAATATTTGTCGTTGCCAATATATTAGGACATTATACACAGCCAAACACACACAATTCCACCCCTTCCCCTCCCTGCCCCTCCCTCCACTCACACATGAAAGCCAAACATTAACCACATAGTTCAACAAAAGCCATATGTACACAAACTGCAAACATTTTAAATAATTATAAAAGATATTTTATATATAATATTTTTGATGAACAAAAAAACTGTAAGGAGGTAGATTAACATTATAACAAAATATTAAGAATGAAATGAATATTAAAGTGAAGGAATAAAGAAGTTTAAATTTATAGGATGCTGATGACTGTTTAGCATTAAATACATAAGTCATTACAATTTTTACATTTATTACTTCAGAACCCAGATCTCCAGAAGGAGTAGGGCACATTTCTCTTTTCCTGATGAACACTACTCTCACAAGTTTAAACTTTCTTTAGCATTGGTAGGTTCAACACCTCTGGTACTTCTATATCTTCAAGATTGATTTTTGATGGATTAAAAGGAAATCTTGCTGGGAACATGAATTTTGTGCCCATCAGCAATGTGGCCTGTAAGAGCAACAAGGTTATGCAAATAGTGATGAATAAAATACACAACATGAAACAGTGCACTTTCATAGCAAAACACCCATGTACCCACTATATATATGTTGTGACAAACTTCAGGGGGAGATGGTGTATTCATTTACCATAATGAGCAGTTATGGGCACCAGGAAATGCCCACGGCATGCGGCACCACATTGCACATCATCAATTCACAGTTAACATGTGGGTGGGTTTGGTTAGTGAGTGCTTCATTGAGCAGTACCTTTTACCATCCCACTTATTGTCAGACATTTCTGGAACAGGTTCTTCCCAGTTTGCTTGAAAATGCTACAGTAAATGTGAGGCATAGCATATGGTTCCAGCATAATGGGGTGCATGCTCATTTTGGATTGGCTATTTGCAGGTGTTTGAACAGGTCTTTAATGCATCAATTGATTGGGCATGGTGGACCAGTTCCCTGGCCTCCATGGTCACTGGATTTATTGAGTCTTGGTTTGTTTCTATGAGAGCCATGAAATCTCTCATGTATCGTAAGCCTGTGTAGTCTGAAATTGATCTCATCACAAGAATTTTCTTTGCAGGTGTTGTAATCAAAGAAACTCCTGGTGTGTTTGACTATGTCTGGCAATCAGTGCATACTTTGATTTCATCATTGTTGAATGCTGAAATTATACTTTTATACTTGATGCTTGCCAATCAAATGAAATAATGTGGAAACAATACACATATGTCATAATCACCAAATAGCACTTAACACTGTACATTAATTCCTCACATTGGTGAAGAGCATTCACACTTTATTTTTATGTATTTGTTAAATTTCCTCAAAACATACCTGGCTGAAGTTCAACTGCTTGAGTTTTAGTACTCCTATAGCTACATGTCAACTTTTGCAGCCCATCCTTAACATATGATAATCACATTTGTTTGCCCTGTACTTTTTACTCTTTTTTATACTCACGGTTAAAGACAGTTTATTTTTCTTATGAATTACTAGTGAACGCAACTCCCACTAACATTTGTATTTATTAGGACCATGTGAAAGGTCCAGGCAAAGCTTTGGCCTAGTTGTACACCATGGATGTGTATGTGAATAAACCACAAGTATAGGTGGTAAAGGCAAGGACTCCACTTCAGACAGAAGAGATCAGAGAAAGCTGCACTTGTAAGCCCTGACCTGGGGTTCCAATGTGGGAATGAACCCCTGTGCACGCCTAACCTTCAATGGAGGGTCTCCGGCCTCCACCAGGAAGCTGGTCACAGGACTCGTCCTAAAACGTTGCTAGTTGACCGCCATGATGGTGTACTCGGCCGAGTAACGCAATGCTGGATGCACCGGTGAACCATAAACCAGACTCCCATATTCAAGGCAGGATTGAACAAGGTGTCTATAGAGCTGCAGCAGCATAGATCAATCTGAATCTCAGTTGGTGTTCCACAGGCAGCAGAAGGCACTCAGGTGCTGCCAGCACTTCCGTTTCAGCTGATGAAGATGAGGAAGCCTCGTCAGTCGGGCATCAAAAAGCCAGTCTTTAGAATCTATATGTCTCCTCTACAGTGAGTGGATCATCATTAAGTTAAAGATCTGGATGAATGGTATGACACCGACAGAAGTGCATGATGCACGACTTCGGGGCTGAAAACTGGAAGCAGTGGGCTACAGCCCATGACAGCACCTTGGGAATGGCTCCCTGTTGGCGCTGCTCGTAACACCACTACTGGAGGAGCAGTATGAAATGCGAAAGTCGTCTGCACACACAGAAGGTGAGACCAACGCCCAACAGCTGCTGCTAGACTGTTAATAGCCACTAAAAAGAGAGATACATTCAATACAGAGCCCTGCGGGATCCCATTCTCCTGGATATGGGGGAACTATGGGAGGTGCCAACTTGGACATGGAAAGTACTTAACGATATGAAATTTAGGATACAAATCTGGAGTGGGCCCTGGAGACCTCAGTCATATAATGCAGCAAGGATATGATTTTGCCAGGTCGTGTTGTAAGCTTTTCATAAATCAAAAAATTCGGCAACCAGATGTTGGTGTCTGGAAAAGGCTGTTCAGATCACAGACTTGAGGGAAACTAGATTATCAGTGGAAGAGTGACCCCGGTGGAAACTACCCTGGCATGGAGCCAGTAGGCCACATCACCACAGAACCTAACACAAATGCTGACTTACCATACGTTCTAACAGCTAACAAAGAACATTGGTGAGGCTGATGGACCGATACCTATCCACATCAAGCGGTATTTTACTGGATTTGAGCACTGGAATGATGGTGCTCTCCCACCATTGTGATGGAAAGATGTCATCGCACCAGATCTGGTTGAAGATGACAAGAAGATGTAGCTTGTAGTCAGACGAGACATGTTTGATCATCTGACTGCAGATCTGATCTCGCCCAGGAACTGTGTCAGGGCAACATGCAAGGACACAGAGGAGCTCCGACTTTGTAAATGGAGCATTATAGGGTTTACAGTGATATTGAGTGAACGAGAGGGCTTTCCTTTCCATCTGCTGTTTCAGGGTGCAAAATGCTGGGTGATAATTCTCCGATGTGGAGGCTGGGGCATAATGCTCAGAAATTGCGTTTGTGTCGGTAGGTAACATGCCATTGATGTTAATGCCAGTAGCACCTGTCAGGGTCTGGTACCCACAAACACATCTGATCTTCGTCCAGACTTGAGTGATGTATGGCACACAATGGTCGAGGTGTACCTCTCCCAACGCACCTGTTTCCATCTTTTTATAAGGTGGCAAATGTGAGCACGGAGCTGTTTTAAAAGCTATTAGGTGATCTAGGGAAGGGTGCTGCTTATGTCGCTGTAGAGTTCGCCGATACTCTTTAATGGCCTCAGCGACACTTAGTTGAATTGACAGCCGTGAGAATTGTACTATTTATCGAGTAATCGAATTCCAACGGATTTCTTCTGGAACTCATGTGGATCACCTCACAATTTTCGTTATTTAGCGTCAACTGCCACCTGCCACACCATACAGCAATCTTTTCTAAATCGCTTTGCAACTGATTCTGGTCTTCGGATGACCTTACTAAATGGTAAATTACAGCGAACAACCTAAGAGAACTGCTCAAATTGTCACCCAGGTCATTTACATAGATCAGGAACAGCAGATGTTCCAGGACGCTTCCCTGGGGAACACCTGGTATCACTTCAGTTTTACTCGATGATTTGCCGTCTATTACTACGAACTGCGACCTTACTGACAGGAAATCACGAATCCAGTCTCACAGCTGAGACGATACCCCATAGGCCCGCAGCTTGATTAGAAGCCGCTTGTGAGGAACGGTGTCAAAAGCTTTCCGGAAATCTGGAAATACGGAATCAACTTGAGATGCCCTGTTGATAGCGGCCATTGCTTTGTGCAAATAAAGAGCTAGCTGCCTTGCACAAAAACGATGTTTTCTGAAACTGTGCTGATTACGTATCAATAGATCGTGCCCTTCGAGGTGATTCATAATGTTTGAATACAGTATATGCTCCAAAACCCTACTGCAAACAGACGTCAATGATATAGGTCTGTAGTTCGATGAATTACTCCTACTAACCTTCTTAAACACTGGCGCGACCTGCGCAATTTTCCAATCTGCAGGTACAGATCTATCGATGAGCGAGCGGTTGTATATGATTGCTAAGTAGGGAGCTATTGTATCAGCGTA
This sequence comes from Schistocerca gregaria, assembly GCF_023897955.1. Lineage (NCBI taxonomy): Eukaryota > Metazoa > Arthropoda > Insecta > Orthoptera > Acrididae > Schistocerca > Schistocerca gregaria. Next base: position 165,866,426 of record NC_064931.1, read on the forward strand.
ATCTGAAAGGAACCTAATCGGTATACAATTCGGACCTGAAGACTTGCCCGTATCAAGCGATTTGAGTTGCTTTGCAACCCCTAAGGTATCTACTTCTAAGAAACTCATGCTAGCAGCAGTTCGTGTTTCAAATTCTGGAATATTCCATTCTTCTTCCCTGGTGAAGGAATTTCGGAAAACTGCGTTCAATAACTCCGCTTTAGCAGCACAGTCATCGGTAACAGTACCATCGGCACTGCGCAACGAAGGTACTGACTGTGTCTTGCCGCTTGTGTACTTTACATACGACCAGAATTTCTTCGGATTTTCTACCAAATTTCGAGGCAATGTTTCGTTGTGGAACCTATTAACGGCATCTCGCATTGAAGTCTGTGCCAAATTTCGTGCGTCTGTAAATTTTAGCCAATCTTCGGGATTTCGCGTTCTTCTGAACTTCGCATGCTTTTTCCGTTGCCTCTGCAACAGCGTTCGGACCTGTTTTGTGTACCATCGGGGATCAGTTCCATCTCTCATCAATTTATGAGGTATGAATCTCTCAATTGCTGTTGCTACTATATCTTTGAATTTGAGGCACGTCTCGTCTACAATAGCATAGTCAGTTCGGAAGGAATGGAGATTGTCTCTTAGGAAGGCTTCTAGTGACACTTTATCCGCTTTTTTAAATAAAATTATTTTGCGTTTGTTTCTGGTGGATTTGGAAGGAACGGTATTCAGCCTAGCTACAACGACCTTGTGATCACTAATCCCTGTATCAGAAATGATGCTCTCTATCAGCTCTGGATTGTTTGTGGCTAAGAGGTCAAGTGTGTTTTCGCAGCCATTTACAATTCACGTGGGTTCATGGACTAACTGCTCGAAAGAATTTTCGGAGAAAGCATTTAGGACAATCTTAGAAGATGTATTCTGCCTACCACCGGTTTTGAACAAGTATTTTTGCCAATATATCGGGGGAAGGTTGAAGTCCCCACCAACTATAACCGTATGAGTGGGGTATTTATTTGTTATGAGACTCAAATTTTCTCTGAACTGTTCAGCAACTATATCATCGGAGTCTGGGGGTCGGTAGCAGGAGCCAATTATTAACTTAGTTCGGCTGTTAAGTATAACCTCCACCCATACCAATTCGCACGGAGCATCTACCTCGACTTCACTACAAGATAAACCACTACTGACCGACACAAACACTTCACCACCAGTTCTGCCTAATCTATCTTTCCTGACCATCGACTGAGACTTCGTAAAAATTTCTGCAGAACTTATTTCAGACTTTAGCCAGCTTTCTGTACTTATAACGATTTCAGCTTCTGTGCTTTCTATTAGTGCTTGAAGCTAAGGGACTTTTCCTGTACAACTACAACAATTTACAACCACAATTCCGACTGTTCCTTGATCCAAGCACGTCCTGTATTTGCCATGCACCCTTTGAGATTGCAGCCAACCCCATACTTTCCCGAGGCCTTCTAACCTAAAATACCGACCAGTCCACGCCACACAGCCTCTGCTACTGGTATAGCCGCCAGATGATTGTAGTGAACTCCTGACCTATTCAGCGGAACCCGAAACCCCACCACACTATGGCGCAAGTCAAGGAATGTGCAGCCAACACGGTCCCAAAACCGTCTGAGCCTCTGATTCAGACCCTCCACCTGGGTCTGCACCAAAGGTTCGCAGTCGGTTCTGTCAATGATGCTGCAGATGGTGAGCTCTGCGTTCATCTCGTAAGCAGCCTTCACCAAATCAGATAGCCGCTGGAATCCAGAGAGAATTTCCTCAGATCCAAAGCGACACACGTCATTAGTGCCGACATGTGCCACCACCTGCAGTTGGCTGCACCCTGTGCTCTTCATGGCATCCGGGAGGACCCTTTCCACATCAGGAATGACTCCACTTGGAATGCACACGGAGTGTACACTTGATTTCTTCCCCTCCTTGGCCGCCATATCCCTAAGGGGCCCCATTACGCGCCTAACATTGTAGCTCCCAACTACCAATAAGCTCACCCTCTGTGATTGCCTGGACCTTGAAGGCTGAGAATTATCATCTGAAACAGGGCAGGCATCTGCATCTGGCTCAGCCAGAGACAGTGCCTGAAACCTGTTTGTCAAACACACCGGGTAGGCTTTCTGATCAGCCACCGGGGACGTCTTTTGCTGCCTGCCACGCCTTGGGACGACCCACCAATCAACCACAGGTGAGGGCTCCGCCCCACTGCGGGCAGCAACCGGGGCAACCACAGTGGCAGACCGATCTGGGGACAGACAGGACGAGGTTGACATCCTTGTGATACCCAAGTCCAGCACCCCACAGTGGTGCCCATTGGCAACAGCCTCAAGCTGGTCAACCGAAGTCAGCGCCGCTTGAAGCTATGAGCGAAAGGATGCCAACTCAGCCCTCATCCGAACACAGCAAACACAGTCCCTGTTCATTCTAATCGATGTTAAACAACAGTTACTGAAACACGAGTCCGTGCCTCGATAACACAAGGGAAACAGACAAAGAATGTATTAACTAACTGGTACAAATGTCTAACGACTGCGCTACAATCTGCCTGAATTTACGATTACAGTAAATAAAACTCGAAATTACACCTCCTATACGAAACTCACACGCAATTTAAGTAAGAATCTACGAAATAAACACTAAAGCGCGATGCTACAACTCTCAAATACTATAATACGCCCGAAATGTATGAATTAAACAATGCAAGTACCCCAAAACACGCAAAGAAATTAAGAATTAAACTATGTAACAAATAAGTAAGCTAGTGGTATACGACTTGCTGCTGGCAGCTGCTTATCCAACGGCGGCAGGGAGCACACTGGCTGTCACCAACAGACACTGGCCGTTCAAAACAAAAACAGAAGACAGACGACTTCGTGAATTTACACTATTCAGGTACTAAAGCGCGATGCTACAACTCTCAAATACTATAGTACGCCCGAAATTTATTAATTAAACAATGCAAGTACCAAAAAACACGTCACGAAATTAAGAATTAAACTATGTAACAAATAAGTAAGTTAAGAGTGTACGACTTGCTGCTGGCAGCTGCTGATCCGACGGCGGCAGGAAGCACAGCAGAACGTTGCTTTCGGAAACCGCATTGGGCAGGTGTTAAAAGACTGCACGACTCCAGCCACTAGGCTAAACGGCAATTCACCATACGCTCCAAAACCTTACATACACTACTCATGAGAGAAATGGGGCGATAGCTAGAGGGGAGATGTCTGTCTATTACAGGTTTCGGAACAGGAATGACGATAGCTTCCCGCCATCATCTGGGAAAAATACTGTCGGTCCAAATTTGATTATAAAGGCGAAGGAGGTAACGCAGACTATGGTATGATAAATGCAGCAACATTTGTATGTGGATACCAACCGGTCATGGTGCGGAAGAGCGAGAAGAAGAGCGTGCATGTTGGAGTTCCCGCATGGAGGAAACAGTATTGTAGCTTTCGCGATTTTGAGAGGAAAAGGCAAGAGGTTGCACTTCCGTTACACGTTTCTTCGGGAGAAACTCTGGCGGGTAATTTGAAGAGCTCGAAATCTCAGCAAAGTGTTGACCCAATGAGTTAGAAATTGCAACGGGGTCCACTAATTTATCATGCGCGACAGTGAGCCCAGAGACCGGGGAGAAGCTAGGTGCTCCAGATAACCGCCGAATCCGACCCCAAACTTCAGAGGAGGGAGTGAAGGTGTTAACGGAGCTAGTAAAGAAGTCCCAGTTTGCCTTCTTGCAATCGCGGATGACGTGACGGCATCGCGCACGGAACTGCTTATAGTGGATACAGTTGGCCAAAGTAGGATGGTGTCTGGAAACGCGAAGAGCACGTCGCCGCTCACGTATTGCGTCACGGCATGCCTCGTTCCACCAAGGAACTGGGGGGCACTGGGGCAATTCTGAGGTGGGAGGTATTAAACGTTCTGCAGCTGTAAGAATAACTTTTGTAATATGAGTGACCTCATCGTCGACGCTAGGAATGTGACGGTCATCGAATGTCGCTAGAGACGAAAAAAGTGTCCAATCGGCTTGGGCAAACTTCCAGCGTCGCGGGCATATATATGGCAGCTGTAGCTGCAATCTAAGGACACATGGAAAGTGGTCACTCGAGTGTATATCAGCAATGTCGAACCATTCGAAGCACCGAGCTAGCGGAACAGTACCAACCGAAAGGTCCAAATGAGAGAAATTTGTCGTGGAGGCAGAGAAAAATGTAGGATCCCCAGTGTTGAGGCAAACAAGATCTACTTGGTGGAAGACGTCTGTCAATAGTGAGCCACGCAAACAAGGATGTGGAGATCCCCAAAGCGGGTGGTGGGCATTGAAGTCCCCAACCAACAAATACGGGGGTGGAAGCTGACCAATAAGATGAAGGAGATCAGCTCGTGCCATTGGTGTGGACGACGGAATGTAGACAGTACAAAGAGAGAAAGTGTATCCAGAAAGGGAAAGACGGGCAGCAACAGCTTGGAAGGGAGTGTTTAAGGGGATTGGGTGATAATGGAGAGTAACATGGAGAAGAATCACGAGTCCTCCATGTGCTGGAGTGCCTTCAACAGAGGGGAGATCAAATCGGACCAACTGAAAATGGGGGAAAACAAAGTGGTCATGGGGCTGCAGCTTTGTTTCCTGAAGACAGAAGATGACCGGCTTGTAGGAATGTAAGAGGATCGACAATTCATCCCGATTGGCGCGAATGCCGTGGGTATTACAATAGATAATGGACATAGGGTGGACAGGAAATGGAAGAATGTGACCAACTAAAAAACTGCTCAGCGCTTGAGACCGACAGCGTGGAACGGCATTCAGCCGAAGGTAGAAGATCCTGATTCATAGGTTGTTCGGGAGCAGCTCCTGCCACCAGCGATCGGCCAATTGATCGGCTGCCAGCAGTGCGCCTCAGCGACACAGAAGACGGCCGAGGGCGGTTACCGCCAGGCGGTGCTGTAGGTGAGACACGCCGTGACAGAGAAGGAGAGGAACTGGTTTGCTTATTAGCCTTTTTGGAAACAGAACATTGAGATGGAGGAGGGACCGTTGGTTGAGAAGTTGGGGTACATAAAAAATCTTCACGAGTAGGCTCTTTTTTGGAAGTCTGGGTGTCTGATTTTGGGGCTCGAGATTTAGCAGAACCCAGTGAAGGGTGAGCCATAGAGTGAGCAGGTGAGAGTGGGGAGGTTGAATGGGTGATCTTTGCACTGGCCGATCTGACGACTGTGGCACTAAAGGTGAGATCACAAGTCTGAGTGGCTGCCTCCTTTGTTGGCCGAGGAGAGGCAAAGACAGTGCTGTATTTACCTGTGTGAGGCACAGTGGGCTTTCGAGTGGCGAATAACTTTCGAGCAGCAAAGGTCGACAACTTTTCCTTCACTCTGATTTCCTGAATGAGCCGTTCATCTTTAAAAATGGGGCAATCTCTAGAGGAAGCAGCATGGTCACCCATACAGTTGATGCAACAAGGGGATGGAGATGGACAAGCACCCTCATGGGCATCCTTGCCACACGTAATGCATTTGGCCAGACTGGAACAGGATTGGCTGGTATAATTGAACCCCTCACACCGATAGCAACGCGCAGCGTTTGGGATATAAGGGCAAACAGAAATTATCTCATAGCCCGCTTTTATGTTCGATAGGAGGTGAACTCTGTCAAATGTCAAGAAGACAGTACGGGTTGGAACGATGTTCGTGTCAACCCTTTTCATGACTCGATAAACAGCTGTGATGCCCTGGTCAGACAGGTAGTTTTGAATTTTCTCGCCGGTCAATCCATCGAGGGGGCATGTATAAACGACCCCACGTGATGAATTTAAAGTGCGGTGCACTTCCACCTGGACAGGGAAGGTGTGTAGCAGTGAAGTATGCAGCAATTTTTGTGCCTGTAGGGCACTAACTGTTTCTAACAACAAGGTGCCATTTCTTAATCTGGAACAAGACTTTACAGGACCTGCAATTGCGTCGACACCTTTCTCAATAATGAAAGGGTAGACTGTGGAGAAGTCGTGACCAAGGTCAGACTGAGAAACAACAAGGAACTGTGGCAACGATGAAAGAACTGTCTGTGTCTGAGACTTATTGAACTTCCACTTGTGAGCAGACATGGCGGAATTATCCCTCATGATTACCGGCGTCTCCGATGGCGCGCTCCTTCCTTGTGGGGCTCACTCTGAGGGCACACCCGCCTTAGGTGATTGTTCACACCTCAGGTCACATCTCCCGAGAATTGGATGGAGGGACCAATCGGCACTTTCGGAAGGTATCAACTTGGGTAATCACACCTCCCTGGGCCTGGCCGTTACCAGGGGGTACATACGCATTACTCCGTCACCGGCTATGCATAGGAATGCGTGTGTCGGCCTTCAGACATGCACAGGGAGGAAAAAAGAGAAAGGGAAAAACAAAGAAAGGGAAGGGAAACGAAAGAAGAGATGTCTCAAACGCAGCAGCGGAGAAAAGGGTAAAGAGAAGAGGTAAGGAAAAGAGAAGGACAAAGGAAGGACAAAGACTTGCCAGCAGAGAAAGAGAAGAAGAGAGACTGTTTTACATTTTAGAGCATCCATCTCCGGACGTAGGCAGAAAACATACTCGCAGAGGGGGAGAAAGGGAAGAAAAGAGGCGGAGGTGTGGTGGGGGGGGGTGGCAGAGAGGGGGGATGGGGAAGGATGCGGAAAAGGAAGGTATGCAGCCCAGAAAGGAAGGAGGGCCATATTAGCTTGGGGTCATATGCTCGCTACGCACGTATCCACAAAAGAGTTGTGGACCTCCTGGGGAGGTCTCTTCTTTCTGTAGCCCTAGGTTCCTCGCATGGTGTAGTGAGGGAGGGAAACGATTTAGTGTCATATATGTCAGCATTGTACTCGATCTTGCCCTTCATAGAGACTGCTGGCGATGTATGGACACCAGCGAGAGATGACTTAGTCCACTTCATTGCAGGTCATGTGCACTGATGTCACCCTCTCCGATCAGGGGCTCCCCCACGGGCGACAACCAGCCACAGCAAAGACCACCTGGCATGATGACCATTGCCAGGAGTCCTGATGCTGCAGCAAGACAGACATCTACTTCTTGGCATACATGGGGAGTTTACAGTTCAGGCATCAGCAGTGCGATCCCTTTGTTGTCAGGGGTCTACTACCAAATGGGTACATGATGGCCCCACTACAACGGACTGGCTACCATGCTGGACAGCGGGTGCAGAGAAATACAATACTGTCATGGGGGTGAAAGAGGACAGGAGACAACGGAAACAGATGACATACCCCGTAAAGTGTCCTCGCCCAAATAGTTGAGTTGCAGGTGGAGATGCAAAGCCATAGCAAGTGGTTCAGGAGATCGAATCTAAGGGCACTATGGATAACTCTTGTACCACGTAAGGTGTCCTTCCCCATATGGCCTGCATTTCTGTAGAATTTGGAAAGTGGTAGGTCCAACCATAAAATGGGACCTGAACGCATACGGCCAAAAAGTGTGAAATTCCTTTTAGTCACCTTTTATGACAGGCAGGGATACCTCGGGCGTATTCTAACCCCCAGAGCCATTGGGGGATCTCTGAACAGTCAAAGGGACCGTGTCTGTCATACAATATCCACAGTCAACATCTATCTTTAGGAGTTCTGGGAACTTGGGTGATGCAGAACTTTTTTTATGTTTGTATAATCAGAACTAGCCAAACACAAACGTTGTTAAGACAAGTCTGTGCATTTAATCTGTGGGGTGGAGCAACTCATTGTGAGCTACATATAGTATGGTCAGGAACTAGATTAAAGCACTGCTATGCTACTAAATGTCTAGGTTCAAATCAGGTAAATCTGGTGGTAAAGACATCAACGTGAGTTAACTGTATTGCCCCCTGGATCACTACAGCATGTTTCCAGGCATGAGACATGGGCAGTTATTTTCGAAGATGCCATAACTGGCAGAAAGAAATCAAGCATGACAGAATGTAAATGGTCTACAACAGTGTCCATATACTCCATAGCTTTAATGTGTCTTTGATTATTACCATACGTCCCATGAAAAAACAAGGTGAATGACCAGCAGAGAATAAAAATACTTCCATTGGCCTGCATACTTTGTGCAACAAATGATTCAAACAGCCATTTGCCTGGATGACTGTACAACTAGACACAATCACTGATCTTGTGAAACAAGAAATGTGATCCATCTAACTAAGCAAGACATTTACACTGATTCATGGCCTAATCTCTCTGCTTCTGTGGCCACTGCAATCACAACTGGCAGTGTCATTGGGTCAACATGTAAACACACAAGGGTTGTCTGTTGTGGAGGCTTATTTTCAATAATGTGCACGAAACTATGTATCCCTTAACACTTCTGCCTGTTCAGCACTGTACTATGTCATCAGATTTACCACTGAGCACTCACTGTCTGCCTTTACAGAGCTGGCAAGTTTCTGACCTCCACATTCTACGATCAGCCATGGACATTCAGCATCTTGTCACCTACCAGTGCTTTTGCCATCCTTCAACCACCACTTTTTGTAGGTGCTCATAACAGTTGTATGTTATAGGTGACCTTGGGGTGGACAGTTGGCTATGGTGTCAGGATGGGTGACAGTGGGGAGTTGAGGCTGGTTAGTAGGCTGGTGAAGGACGAGAGAGAAGAAACTGTCAACATTAATGTTTTATTTTGCACCGTTATATTATCACTGTATCTATTCTGCGAGATGGCCTTGCCCCATTCTATGGGCGTCAGCAATGCATGAAGGTGGAGAGTAATCTTGCAGAGGTAGCCAATCCTGCAAATGAGTTACTGCACTCAGGCAGCCTCTGCATGTGGCACAGAGGCATGTCCACTGCAGTGGTGAGAAACAGCTGCTGTGCATGGACTGCAATTTGTTGCCTCGTTGCCCTCATGACAGGAGTTGGGCTGCTGCTGGTGTGAGCCACAAGGTCTGCTGCACTGTGGTACTAAGTCTGAAGCACAGACTCCATGTCGTCTCCTTGTCTGCTATAGCCCTGTGCCCATGTGCAACTGGTGGCTGAGTAAGACTGCTACAAAGTTGATGACACTGATGGGGGAAAAGAATCGCAACACCAAAAAATAATTGTATGCTCTATAAATATTTATTTGCACTTTGCTACCTATACATGTTTGGTTGGGTGAACGGACCAAACTACTAGTCATTGGTCCCTTGTTCCTAATAAAATAATGCCAAAAGTGTGAGAATGAAACGGACAAAACATATAACACAAAACGGAAAGAAAGGAAAAGCCACAAGAATGAAATGGGAGGCAATGAAGACTGAAAGGAAAAAAAGAGGACAAGGAAACAACAGAGGTGCTAGAAACAGAAGAGAGTAAAACATGAAAGCAGATTACAGTGGCTAGCCAACCACAACAATAAAAAGGGAAATCAATCATTCTGCAATACATTAAAACCTCCACCCTAAAAGCACTAGGGTGGAGGACACAAAGGGACAAAGGACATGCACTAAAACCTAGATAGAAGTATAAAACCCACTCTCATGGATAAAATGTAAAACTGAAGCTGCTGTGGAGGCATTGTTGCCCAACACCAAAAGCTGGGTGCTGGGAAAGTTAAAAGTCTGCTGCAGAGTGGCTAGAAGTGGGCAGTCCAGCAAGAGGTGGACGACTGTCATTTGGGGCCACAGTGACACTGAGGTGGGTCCTCGCAATGGAGTGACCATGCGTTAGTCACGTATGGCCAACGCAGAGCCGGCAGAGGACAACTGATTCCCTGCGAGAGGCCTATGAGGAAGAATTCCACACATTCATAGTCTCCTTAATGACATGCAGTTTATTGTGTATGACGTTATCCATTCCGTCTCCCAAAGCTGGAAAACCCTATGGTGTAAGACAGAATGCAGGTCAGCTTCGGAGACGCCAATCTCCAGAAGCAGTTTCTGCATTGCCTGTTTGGCTAGCCTGTCAGCAAGTTCGTTGCCCGGGATTCTGACGTGTCCTGGGGTCCACACAAACACCACTGAACAGCAGGTCTGTTCCAGAGAACAGACAGACTCCTAAATGGACGTCACCAGAGGGTGGCACTGGTCGATAGCTTGTAGGCTGCTCAGTGAGTCAGTACACAGGAGAAATGACTCGCCAGTGCATGAGTAGACGTACTCAAAAGTATGAGGTATGGCCACCAGCTCTGAAGTGAAAACACTGCAGTCACCTGGCAAGAAGTGCTGCTCAACATGTCCTCCACGAACATATCCGAAGAATATGTGACCATCAGCCATTGAGCCATCAGTGTAAACCGCTTCAGAGCCCGGAACACGTCAAGGGTTTGAAGGGGCACAGTTTCACTACAGATTGAGTGTAGGACATAAACGCAAACCCCACCTGACACACTATTATCGTCACTATGGTTCCTGGAATACCCCTTCTGGCTGCAGAGGGCAGGGATTTGCGTTGCTGGGAACCAGGTTTCCTGGAGGGCAATGCAGATAGCAGGTGTAAGGCTTAACAATTGGCGTAGCTCAGCCAGTCGGTGGAAAAACAAGCCGCAATTCGACTCGAGGATAACATTTTGAGACTGGGAAGGTAGGGAACATTCAATGAGGCAGTTTAAGCCTCAATAGTCACCTGCTGCAACTCATTTATAGCCTGAGCAGTCTATAACCATTGTGTCTGAGGGACTGGCGAGATCTACGACCACAGCGGACACCAAACATTCCCCCCCCCCTTTCCTCAGCCACAGAGCTTGTAGGTAGCGGTGGTGTGGGTGGCACCACAATTTCCTTGGTGTAGACCAACACCGACAACGATAGTTCAGGTATACATGCCGACGTCGCGAGCTGAAGATGAACAGATAGAGAAAGTGTATGAGGATATTGGAAGGGTAATGCAGTATGTAAAGGGGGACGAAAATCTAATAGTCATGGGCGACTGGAATGCAGTTGTAGGGGAAGGAGTAGAAGAAAAGGTTCAAGAGAATATGGGCTTGGGACAAGGAATGAAAGAGGAGAAAGACTAATTGAGTTCTGTAACAAGTTTCAGCTAGTAATAGCGAATACCCTGTTCAAGAATCACAAGAGGAGGAGTTGTTCTTGGAAAAGTCCGGGAGATACGGGAAGAATTCAATTAGATTACATCATGGTCAGACAGAGATTCCGAAATCAGATACTGGATTGTAAGGCGTATCCAGGAGCAGATATAGACTCAGATCCCATTATAGTAGTGATGAAGAGTAGGCTGAAGTTCAAGACATTAATCAGGAAGAATCAATATGCTAAGAAGTGGGATACGGAAGTTCTAAGGAATGACGAGATACGTTTGAAGTTCTCTAACGCTATAGATACAGCAATAAGTAATAGCGCAGTAGGCAATACAGTTGAAGAGGAATGGACGTTTCTAAAAAGGGCCATCACAGCAGTTGGGAAGGAAAACATAGGTACAAAGAAGGTAGCTGCGAAGAAACCACGGGTGACAGAAGAAATACTTCAGTTGATTGATGAAAGGTGGAAGTACAAACATGTTCCGGGAAAATCACGAATACAGAAATACAAGTCGCTGAGGAATGAAATAAATAGGAAGTGCAGGGAAGCTAAGACAAAATGGCTGCAGGAAAAATGTGAATACATCGAAAAAGATATGATTGTCGGATGGACAGACTCAGCATACAGGAAAGTCAAAACAACCTTTGGTGACATTAAAAGCAATGGCAGTAACATTAAGAGTGCAACGGGAATTCCACTGTTAAATGCAGAGGAGAGAGCAGATAGGTGGAAAGAATACATTGAAAGCCTCTATGATGGTGAAGATTTGTCTGATGTGATAGAAGAAGAAACAGGAGTCGATTTAGAAGAGATAGGGGATCCAGTATTAGAATCGGAATTTAAAAGAGCTTTGGAGGACTTACGGTCAAATAAGGCAGAAGGGATACATAACATTTCATCAGAATTTCTAAAATCATTAGAGGAAGTGGCAACAAAACGACTATTCACGTTGGTGTGTAGAATATATGAGTCTGGCGACATACCATCTGACTTTCGGAAAAGCATCATCCACACAATTCCAAAGACGGCAAGAGCTGACAAGTGCGAGAATTATCGCACAATTAGCTTAACAGCTCATGCATCGAAGCTGCTTACAAGAATAATATACAGAAGAATGGAAAAGAAAACTGAGAATGCGCTAGGTGACGATCAGTTTGGCTTTAGGAAAAGTAAAATCACGAGAGAGGCAATTCTGACGTTACGGCTAATAATGGAAGCAAGGCTAAAGAAAAATCAAGACACGTTTATAGGATCTGTCGACCTGGAAAAAGCGTTCGACAACATAAAATGGTGCAAGCTGTTCAAGATTCTGCAAAAAAGTAGGGGTAAGCTATAGGGAGAGACGGGTCATATACAACATGTACAACAACCAAGAGGGAATAATAAGAGTGGACGATCAAGAAAGAAGTGCCCATATTAAGAAGGGAGTACGACAAGGCTGTAGCCTTTCGCCCCTACTCTTCAGTCTGTACATCGAGGAAGCAATCATGGAAATAAAAGAAAGGTTCAGGAGTGGAATTAAAATACAAGGTGAAAGGATATCAATGATACAATTCGCTGATGACATTGCTATCCTGAGTGAAAGTGAAGAAGAATTAAATGATCTGCTGAACGGAATGAACAGTCTAATGAGTACACAGTATGGGTTGAGAGTAATTCGGAGAAAGACGAAGGTAATGAGAAGTAGTAGAAATGAGAACAGCGAGAAACTTAACATCAGGATTGATGGTCACAAAGTCAATGAAGTTAAGGAATTCAGCTACCTAGGCAGTAAAATAACCAATGACGGATGGAGCAAGGAGGACATCAAAAGCAGACTCGCTATGGCAGAAAAGGCATTTCTGGCCAAGAGAACTCTACTAATATCAAATACCGGCCTTAATTTGAGGAAGAAATTTCTGAGGATGTACGTCTGGAGTACAGCTTTCTTTGGTAGTGAAACATGGACTATGGGAAAACCGGAACAGTAGAGAATCGAAGCATTTGAGATGTGGTGCTATAGACGAATGTTGAAAACTAGGTGGACTGATAAGGTAAGGAATGAGGAGGTTCTACGCAGAATTGGAGAGGAAAGGAATATGTGGAAAACACTGATAAGGAGAAGGGACAGGATGATAGGACATCTGTTAAGACATGAGGGAATGACTTCCATGGTACTAGAGGGAGCTGTAGAGCGCCAAAACTGTAGAGGAAGACAGAGATTGGAATATGTCAAGCAAATAATTGAGGACATAGGTTGCAAGTGCTACTCTGAGATGAAGAGGTTAGCACAGGAAAGGAATTCGTGGCGGGCCGCATCAAACCATTCAGCAGACTAATGTCCAAAAAAAAGGGTTTTCTTTTTTGGATTTCTCTCGCTGGTCCTTGTGTTTCCCTGGCTGGGCGGACTTCACTGGCTCAGTCGCTGGGACTGAGGATGAATGTGAAGCACTACGACCAGCTGTATTTGGTCTTTTCAGCCACTGGCGGGAGTCACCTTCCCCTCTAGAAGAATCCTGGGAAGGGAGTGACCCAAGGGACCTCTTCCTAGAATTAAGCTTCTCTGGCTAAGAAGTGGGGAAGGGTGTCCCCAATGGTTGGGGGGGGGGGGGGGCGTGATGCTCCTGAAGTAGGTGGTGCAGGAGCAACAGGAAGGGAAGTGCCCTCCACCATCAAGGGGGCGGGCAGGTGTAGTGTTCCGCCTCTCAGAGGTGACCTTGGTTGGCGGAGCTGATGGTGCCAGAACTGTTGTAGCGGCGGCGTAAAACAATGTCATGTGCACAGGATACAGGTGTTCAAATTTCCTTTTAACCTCAGTGTAGGTCGGTCGGTCAGTCCAGGGTCTTGTAACCCAAGATTTTCCTTTCTTTCTGGAGAATCCTGCAGTCAGGCGAACAAGGCGAATGGTGCTCTCCACAGTTGAGACAGATGCGAGGCAGGGAACATGGAGTATTGGGATGTGATGGGCGTCCACAATCGCGATATGTGATGCTGGAAGTACAGTAGGAAGATATATGCCATATGCCAGCATTATAGCACCACATCAGGGGAGGAATATAAGGCTTTACATCACACTGGTAGACCATCACCTTGACATTCTCGGGCAATGTATCACCCTCAAAGGCCAAGATGAAGGTACCAGTGAGAATTTGATTATACTTCGGACCCCGGTAGACATGCTAGATGAAATGTACACCTCACGGATATGAATTGGCGTGCAGTTCATTGTCGGACTGCAAAAGAAGGTCACTGTGAAATACGATACCCTGGACCATAATGAAGCTCTTAAGGGACATGATGGTTACAGGAACATCTCTCCAGCTTGTCACAAGCGAGTAACTCTTGTGATTTGGCAGAGGATGCTGTTTTGATCAAGACTGATTGAAATCTCATTTTGAGTAAGCCCTCTACCTCCCTGAACTTGACCTCTAAATGCGCAACAAAAAACTGAGATTTCATTGTCATGAAAGATTCCCCATCAGCTTTCGAACATACAAGGTACTGGGGTTCCAAATAACTTCCGGGAATTCAATCAGGTAACACTTTCAGCGACCGCCGATATTTCGGCGGGAGAACACCTCGCCATATTCAAGGCAAACTGCAACGGACATGCGGCGTACACACAAATTTAATACCTCGATTCTCAGACAGTAGCAGGAAAGATAACACACACACACACACACACACACACACACACTGAACACTAGTGCCAGCAAAGATGACCAAAGTCAGAGCTATAGATAGTGAGACTATGAATTCGCAGGTGAGGCAGCATTGACTCTCTCCCTCTGTTTTTTGACAAGGGAGAGAGCCGGATTCCAAACAGAGTTTAAACAGCAACCTCCATCCCTGTTAACGTGGTTGCTTGCTAATTTAATCTCAACTGCCTCCCTAATAACACTGTCCCAATAGATGGACATGCATGCCAATATCTCGGTGTTATTATATAACATGGGGTGACCAGTATCCAAGCAATGTTCCACAATAGCAGATCTATTTGGCTGCTGTAATCGTGTGTGCCGCTTATGCTCAGTACATCGGTCCTCCACGGTTCTGATAGTTTGACCAATATATGCCATGCCACAGCTACAAGGAATACTATATACACCCACCTTACACAGTCCAAGATGATCCTTAACGGAACTCAAAAGTGTTCTAAGTTTAGATGGAGGTCAGAAAACACATTTCACATCGTATTTCCGTAAAATACGACCGATCTTGTTGGGCGTGTTTCCTACGTACGGCAAAAAGGCAGTAGACTTAGGTGTTGACTCAGAATTATCATCAATCCCCGATGTACAGTTGGTCGATAGTGCAACGCACATTCAATCTATCACTATACCCATTTTGACGAAATGTAACTTCAAGATGGGACAGCTCAGCCTGAAAAGACTCAACGTCAGAAACGACATGTGCCCTGTATACCAAGGTACAAAGTACCCCTTCACGCTGAGCAGGATGGTGACAACTATTAGCTTGTAAGTACAAGTCTGTGTGAGTACGTTTCCTGTAGACTACATGTCCCAATGATCCATCATTCTTCCTCCTAACCAACACGTCGAGAAAGGGAAGGCAACCATCCTGTTCCACCTCCATCGTGTTACCCCATGCTATATAATAACACAGAGATATTGGCATGAACATCCAGCTATTGGGACAGTGTTATTACGGAGGCAGTTGAGATTAAATTAGCAAGCAACCTCGTTAACAGGGATGGAGGTTTCTGTTTAAACTCTGTTTGAAATCCGGCTCTCTCCCTTGTCAAAAAACAGAGGGACAGAGTCAATTCTGTCTCACCTCCGAATTCATAGTCTCACTACCGATAGCTCTGACTTTGGTCATCTTTGGTGGCACTAGTGTTCAGTGTGTGTGTGTGTGTGTGTGTGTGTGTGTGTGTGTGTGTGTGTGTTATCTTTCCTGCTTCTGTCTGAGAACCGAGGTATTGGTTCAAATGGCTCTGAGCACTATGGGACTCAACTGCTGTGGTCATTAGTCCCCTAGAACTTAGAACTACTTAAACCTAACTAACCTAAGGACATCACACACATCCATGCCCGAGGCAGGATTCGAACCTGCGACCGTAGCAGTCGCACGGTTCCGGACTGCGCGCCTAGAACCGCGAGACCACCGCGGCCGGCAACCGAGGTATTAAATTTGCATGTACGCCACAAGTCTGTTGCAGTTTGCCTTGAAAATGGCGAGGTGTTCTCCCGCCGAAATATCGGCGGTCGCTGAAAGTGTTATCTGGCTGAATTCCCGGAAGTTATTTGAAAGTTGTAGTTACCAGGAGAAACTCAGGTCCCACAAGGTACTGGGGTGACTAAGATCCACTGCCAACCTTAGCCTGATTTTCCTCCCATGGTGTGGGTAGGGAGGGGAAAGATTTTGATTTGTACTTCTATGTGTTGAATTGAGCTTCTCATCGCTTAGAGACTGCTGGTGGTTGACCACCTGCAAAAGATGAAGGACTATGCTTCATCGCGTGTCATTCACTCTGATGGCACCCACTCTGACCAGGGGCCCTCCCCACTGGTGCCACCCAGCCGCAGTAAAGGCCACCTGGCAGGATGGCCATTGCTGGGAGTTCAGATGCCCCAGGGGGATGGGCATCTACCCCTTGGCATATGTGGGGAGTTAACGGCACAGGCATCAGCAGAGCGGTCCCTGTGTGGTCAGGGGGCTACAAACAACAGGGTACATAGCGGCCCCACCAAAATGGACTGGCTACCGTGCTGGATATCAGGTGCAAAGAAGTCAACACAGAAACTGATACTGCACAGTGCATGGTGGAAAACACACCCAGGAAGGTGTCCTCATATCTCAATGCACAATCGACATGATGCACCTTGTAAAATGCCCTTCACCAATTGGCTCACTCTTTGGGAAAATTTTGAAGAATGGAGGTCAAATCCTACAGGGGACCATCACATCAAGGCCAAAATGTGTGAAACTCTTTTTAGTCATTTCGTATGTCAGGCAGAAATACCTAGGACCTATGCTAACCCCAGACCCACAGGGGGGATTTACATGTTTGTTATCTTGATATGGGTTTTATATTTTGGAAAATACCATTTTGACAATCTGTGTAATTTGAAAATGTATCCCAAGCCAAAACTTGTCAATGAGTAAATGAAAGTGAGATTTTTAATTTTGTCTGTTTTTCCATTGTATTGAATATTTGTTTCATTATTCTGTCCCAGCTCATATGCATGTACAATGACCTTGCATATTCTGTTGGTATATCCTCTATGGCTTTCAATGCCTCCTTGTAATAGGTCTCAATCATTCCTGAAAGAACATTGCACAGCTCTGCTTCTTGTACCTCTTGAGAAACCCCCAGTTTACCTGCTCAGACATTTATGATTTCTTAATGACTCTGTATATCCCACAGTAGTTTTCAATTCTTCCACTAGATGTAATTTTGACACCCACAACAACTGAACATTGGACTAATCATCAATACCTGCTGACATCACTGGGTCCTCAACAAAGACCACCTCATCCTCAGATGACCTTCCAGCAAATGGGGTCGAGCAGCAGCTGATCTATAACTTGGTCTGGGGCCTGGAGCAATGCCATTTCCTCATCCTTAACTACAGTTTGCCCCCATTACTGTTTTATCTGCTGACAACTGTACTACCTTTTCTTTCAAAAAATTAACTGCCTTAAGCTCCAAAATGCATCATGTTTGCCTGCCATTGCAACACCTTTACTCCTCATCCACACACAATACCCAAGGTATAAATATGCAACATTTCACAACCTGAAAAAGTAAATAACAAATTACAAACCATACCTTATCATTAACACTCTACACTCCATATATAGCCTTGCAACATGACCATATTGTAGCATGTAAAGGAAGTTACATATACTCATTCAGCCCATACTGCAGAATTCCCAAGCAGATTATATTGTGAATACCAACAGGATCCAAACACTGAGCCTTACCATTGTCCTGATACTCAGGCACATTATACAGTTGCTCTGACCTAAACCAAATAACTTCAAGTAATTTAAAGGGGAGGGGGGGGGGGGGCGAGAGCGAGGGAGGGCAAGAGCGAGGGGTGGCTAGAGCGAGGGGGGCGAGAGCGAGGGGGGCGGAGAGAGGGTGGGGGCCGAGAGGATGGGGGGCGAGAGGATGGGGGGGCGAGAGGGCGGGGGCCGAGAGGGTGAGGGGCGAGAGGGTGGGCGCAAAGAGGGAGGGGGGAGAGGGAGGGAGAGAGGGTGGGGGAGGGGGAGGGGGAGGGGGGAGAGTTGGGCAGATCATGTAACCATTGTGGTGGCATACCCCTCCTACTCAATAGCAAAAGTACAGGACTAGTTTCCTATGATCTTCAAGGATTCCTGCTGCAACACCTATGAAGGGAAGTTTTTAACTATGGATGGAGAAACCACTCTGGATGACAGGAGGGCTGTCGCTGAAGAGGAGACAGACTTCAGGAATACAGTCTTCAGTGTTACCCAGCAGCAGTTTTTGGTTACACGGATATGCATTTTCAGACTGCTTTTATTTTGCTAATTGCTTTCTTTCCTGGTAAATATTTTTTCTTCCCGAAGGCTTATTCTTCCACTTCCTGCTCCTGTAGAATTCTTACCCATACATATCTATAGGTATGAAGGTGCTGAAAAACGTTTTTTTGTCTTTTGGTAATGATACACTAGCACAGCAATTTAACAGCTAGGGTACTGCAGAGACTGTTAGACATCATATTATTCTTTCTAAATCTTTAATATTTATTAGGTACTTACCATCTGCAAAGGGTAAACAGTTAGATGGGATTGAATATGGATATATGGCATTCACAACTAAGTATATTATAAACAAAAAAGATTCTAAACCTATGTAGCTAACAAACTTTCAGCTGTCATCCTTAGGGAATCGATTGGATGTCTTATCGTTCAACCATCTTGCTGATCAGTGATACGAGGGCTGCTATATATATTTCTGGCCTAGGCAACACTAAGTGTTCCCAGGTGCAATCTGACATTTCCATTGGAAATTTTGACATTTTTTAGCATAAATGTACTCAGAACTTTTTGACTTACGACAATTTTTTTTTCTTTTACAGGGACTTGAAGAAATCAATTTGGCACAAAAATGGAATTAACTCGTGAACATTTTCGTGCGATCATTTTTCACAACTTTCGACGTGGATTATCACGACAAGAGTGCATCGATGAACTTAAATCTTTGTATGGCGACGAAGCACCATCCTATAGCACTGTGAAAAACTGGTACAACGAATTCAATCGTGGCCGACGCTCGCTCAAAGACGAATTCCGTGAAGGTCGTCCAAAAACAGCCATTGTGCCAGAAAACATCGATGCCATACGTGAACTGATAATGCAAGACCGTCATGTGACATACCGTGAGATAGAGGCATGCCTAGGCATTTCTCCCACCAGCATACATTCGATATTGCATGAACACCTGGCCGTAAAAAAGGTTTGTTCTCGTTGGATCCCGCACAATTTGACAATCGCTCAAAAGAAAGCTCGTGTGGATTGGTGTAAAGAAATGCTGAAAAAATACGATCGCGGTGCTTCAAAAGACGTTTATAAGATCGTCACCGGTGACGAATCATGGATCTATGCGTATGAGCCCGAAACAAAACAGCAATCGACCGTGTGGGTCTTCCAAGACGAGCCAAATCCAACGAAAGTTGTTCGTGGAAGAAGCACTTCGAAGCAACTGGTCGCCTGTTTCTTCGGCAAAACTGGTCATGTGGCGACTGTTCCGCTTGAGCAACGTAGGACGGTCAATTCTGAGTGGTACACCACCATTTGTTTGCCTGAAGTCTTCGGAGAAATTCGAAAAATGAACAAGAGAAGACGAATCATTGTGCACCATGACAATGCCAGCTGTCACACATCGGCTCAAACCAGCGCCTTTTTGACCGGCCAAAACGTCGAAGTGATGGGTCATCCGCCGTACAGCCCTGACTAAGCACCCAATGACTTCTTTTTATTCCCACACATCAAGAAAAAAATGCGTGGTCAACGATTTTCGTCGCCAGAAGATGCTGTTGCAGCATTCAAAAACCATGTTTTGGAGGTGTCTCAATCGGAGTGGAAAAAGTGCTTCGAAAATTGGTTTGAGCGCATGCAAAAGTGCATAAATCTTGATGGAGAATATTTTGAAAAACAATAAACCATTTTCGTTGATAAATATTCGTATTTTCATTATTAGGCCAGAAATATATATAGCAGCCCTCGTATGACACACAAAATACTAGATAGTGAGCAATAGTATAGGTCAGGGATGAAACTGTGGGAGATGTGACTGTCAAAGCTATCAAGGTGGTCAGTCAGGAAATGGAATACTCCCCTCAAAGAGCTCTCCAGGACTAATTAATTTTTCATTGGACTACAAAAACATCATACTGCTGAGCAGAATTAAAATGAAGAAGGCTAATTGTGGTACCTTTGTCAGTGTAGAAAATGCAACACATTACATGGTTTATAGATGTCTAACAATTTCTCTAAAAGGTTCAGTAGTTATGAAACATTGCAAGAGCAGCAATTTGCTCTCATTTCTCCATACCTGTTTCTGCGGTTCACTTCTTTCCAACAGCTTGGCCTGTATTCTGTGAATAAAGCTGACAGGAACACATTCTTCAGATTCATCAATGGTTGTATACAGATTGAATATCTTGATTATCTGCAAAACATGTGTAGCAGTTAGAACTATAGAAAATAAAATGCAGTAATAATTACAGAAGAAATACTAATTTCAATTAATGGCTGTACTACTACTACTACTACTACTACATTTGCAATGATTATGTATGAGTTTTGTACTAAAATGGCAAGTTTTGTAAGGATGTCAACTTTCTCCTAACTTCAGTATCTGATAAAATGGAGACAGACAAAACTGTTCCTCAAAGAAGAATTTTAGAAGGAAGAACTAATTGTACTTACAAATAGTACATGGTTTAGAGACAACAGCTGATACTCATTAAGACTTCAAGCGCATAAAATTCTGATGATATTCTGTCTGCAAGTATCATGTCACCATATCTGACATAACAAATTCCAACACATTTGTGTTGTGATACTGACAATGGCAAATATCGTTAGCTATGAAAGCCCCATGTCTTTGTCACAGGATGAGACAATTCTATTTACTAATATAGATGGATGCTTGCAGTGCTGTGTATGTCACAAAGTATTTAATTTTGTCAATATGTATACTATACAACATGATTGTATGAAGACATCCTGAAAAGCAATGCCTCTCAATTTTCTACATGAAAACTCTAAGATTCTTAAATAAAACATATGTTCTTAGCAGTCTGTATCTCTGTTCTCAGCATAGTCATCCTGTTCCTCAAAGAAGAATTCCAGTAGGAAATCTCTGTTCTCAGCATAGTCATCCTGGTAACACATTTCTCCCCGAGATGAAAATTTCTTGGTACAGTCATTGCAGAATATTTGACTTGGTAGCAATATGTGTGGTAGCAGATGCATAATATTTGTTTCCAAAGGAATTGCAGAGAATTTAAGGAGTTTCCTTTCCCAACAAATTGCAACTCGCTGGAACTTGGACATGGCAACCATGGTAGGAGAAAGATACGGATGCAATGTATGAGGACATACCAAAGCACACTACAGTTAGCTTGATTGGTAACTTCTTGTTAACTACTTTCACATTTGTGAGCAATCTTTTCCTTTTGACAAAGAGATAGGGAAAGAAGAGTAATATCTGAAAGATTTAAATTGTTTATCAGAGCTAGCATTCCTGGCAGACATAAAAATACATCTGAACAATTGAAATTGTTACTGCAGTGGATGGAGAATTAAATGATTGACGTGCAAAACAAAATCTGAGTGTTCTTGAAAAAGCTACGTTTGAGACACAAATGTGAAACTGCAATTTAACATTTTTCGGTCACCTGGCTTGTATAAGATTACTAGTTTTACTGATTACCAAGTCAAGAAAAAACCAGTTCAGCATGTCTTTAGAATGGGGACTGCAGGAGCTCAATATTTTGGAAATGGAAATTAAATTATTCAGCAATCCTTTCCTGGTTTCATTCCATGGTCTGTCACCATTACGAAAGTTAAAATCTGTGAATCTAGTATTTCTAACTTCACTGAAAGAAAGATACCACAGCACACTGACATCGTCATTGTGGGATTTTTCGTTACAGCAAAAATGTTTCACAACCTATACAAAAATATGGTCATGATCATGTGCATGTTTGGGTATATATACTGATGTGATCACTTTTTTTGTCCATAGCAAGAGAACAAAGCAAAGAAAGGAGTTTTCTTTATGAGATTACGGTGAATTTTCCACAGTAACACTGCAGACACTTTGATTCTCAATATTTCCTCTTAATATGGAAAAACCTCAACTTCAGAAACCCAATGAACATATTACATACTATTAATAGATTTCCTTATTATTTATTTCCTGTGCTTTCTGCATTTTTTAGTTAATGTAAAACTCCAAATTTGTTGTTGACAATAACATAATGTGCACCATTTATAGTAGTCAGGTTACAAGGTGCTGCTGTGCAGGCTAATTCAATTCCTCACTGACACCAACACTGGTTGGAGCAATCCACAAATTACTACGAGCACATAAGCTGGAACAACCTATTTTAGCTGCAGAGAATTACATCATCAGTTGCTGTATAATATACATATGAAGCACCAAGAGATGCTAATTACTTTAATGAAAAAATAACTGTAGCTCACAAGTATTTATAAATATGTTTCTTCCTAACCCATATGGTATATAAACCAGTCTTGAACATGAGTGGATGCATACTATGTAAGAACCATCACAATGGGCAATGTAATCATGTGGAAAATTAATAAATCAGTTATAAGTGACACCAATTTTAAACAATGATACAGTTAATTTTGAATACATACCTGCAACATTGAAAAATTACCACACATATTGCATACATCCTGAACATTCTCGTCCAGCTTACGAGCCTGTAGCAAGTGGGCAGCCTGAATTATGGGCTGTAATGTGCTTGGCACATCAGTATACTGGAACAAATGTGATAATTAACCATTTTAAACACTGAATTTTGCTGCATTTATAATTATTAAGAGAACACCAAGTGCTATGTTTTGGTCTGTATTGAACAGCAGAATTGAATAGACATCTACAAGAGAAATCTGAACTCTTCAGTTTACCAAATGTGGGCACTGATATAATCAAGTTATGTGTCATAAGTGGACCGCTGCTGGTGATAATCTAAAGTACCATTTTATGTAAAAACTAATGGAATATGGAATACTGGTAAAAAGACCTATGTACATTCCCATTTCCTTTCAAATTTTGATGCTCTGTTGATAGTAAAGCCAGGAAAGGGAGGAACACTTATGATAAAGTGAAAGGGTCAAAAAAGAAATCAGTGGTGAGGAGTAAAAAATTTAGGACTGATCCTGTATGAAATTCCATAAACAAACACAGATGAATGATTTTAGTGCCACATGAACATCTTTGATTATTATTCACAAAAAAAAGGGTAGCAGTCTGCAACACAAATGTAGAGTGCGGTTCCTACTAATGATGGCTTTTCTCCTATAAAACTGTATTCCCTACAGGAGTACACAGATCCACTTCATTGCATTATTAAATCACTTAACTCAGTCACAAATGGGAAACTGGCATGGCTGGTGCAGTTATTCCTACTCACTGAAATGAATGGCTACAGATGACAGTGATAGACCACCAATATGTTAGAAATAGCAAGAAACTGCCAAAATAATACCGATATTCATACATTGCTACTGTACACTGATATTTTTCTCACTATACTGGCCTTTCATAATTATATTTGATACACGTTTTTATTGGATACTGAATGAAGTAATCACTGTTTTTCAGGTATCCCTGTTAGAGGGACTCGGTACAATGAAGACTCATTAAGTACTGTTAATACCAGATTGATATGACATATAATAAAGAAGATTAGAGATTGTTACATTCATAAAATGACCAGTAAATGTCAATGATTCTTTTAAATAAGTAATGTGCAAAGCATGGTGTGCTCAGAAATATTTGTGCTCTCATCAGTGTTGCACTCTGTTGTTGGATCTTTCTTAATCTGTGTTACAGAGCAGACAAACTTTCACTCTCCATGTTCTTTGGTGGGGCGCAAACGTCCAACAATGTCACCTACTCATACTTTCACTGCCATTCAACCATTTTCCATGGATACTGATAACAGTAGCACACAAAGAGCTAACTAACTTAGGTTTCCCTTACTCATGTCACCAACGTATACTTTGTTGAGCTGTTCCTGCTTCATGATCAACCACACCTTGATGGAGCTGTGAGGTGAGTCAATGTGGGGTTAAGAATGGCTCTGAGGACAGCCACCTTTGCTCATGTTTCTCTGCTGCCCATCGGGATTATCAACAGATGGGGTTTCACTAGGCATGGCCTGCACCTAAACAGGACTGGGAAGGAAGGATTAGAACAGCTGATTCATGGAAGTATAGGGAGTGGATCTTGGGCCACACATGGTCAAATAACTTTCGCCATAGGTAGGAAAAGTAGGTCTTTTTTTAGAATAAATCCAGACACCAGGTTCCCTTCATAAAGATTATCTCGAGCAGTTTAAAAAATACTGAATCAATCACTCACAAGACATATTTTAACACTTCGAATATCACACATACTAGATGTCACAAAGAAAAATAAACCATTGGAAAAAGTAACATGGGACATTTCATAGACTTAACAATTCTCTGTCAAAACTGGCAATCAATAAAAATTAAAATACATCTATTAGAAGTTGAGCTCCAATCTTTGAACTGCACAGTAGTTTGTATTGTTGAGCACTGGTATAGAGACACAGAAATCAAATATGTAGTATTATCATTGTATGAAAGGGCAACTACTTCAAGGGGTGGAGGATCACGCATTTATATTAGAAAAGGAATACAGTTCAAATGAAGACATGACCTCAGTACAGTGAGTGAAGACAAACACTTTGAAATATCAGCTACTGAATTAACAGGGCTTGATATCACCAAGAAATTAATGCTTTTGTGTGAGTATAGATCTCCCAGTAGTAGTGTGGACATTTTTTCAATAAATTAACAGAAGGTCTAGATGAATTCTCAAGTGCAAAGCTCAACATAATTCTGTGTGGGGACATTAACATCAATACTAATATCATAGATGAATCCAGTAGCAACTTCATAAGCATTCTTCAAAGTTTTGGCATGTCCCTATTGGTCAATAGTGCAACAAGGGTTACTACAATGACTACATCTGTAATTGACCATGTGGCCACAAATATGGACAGGGAAAAATGTGATTTTGCTGTAAAAGATCTCAAACTATCAAACAATCTCTGTAAAATAGAAAATCAGGCATTGAATCATTCCCTAAACTCCAAGCCTACAAACAACATCTATAAAAAATCAATAAAAGAATTTTCAAAAGAACCAGAAAAACAAAGCACTCAACATCTCACTCATTGTGGAGGAATACTGATTCAGTTTTTCAGGGTAGCAAATGGGAAGTTGTGGTACAAAAAATGGCCCATGTGCAGTGACTGATAGTGAGATATCACTGAACAGTGTGGCATTTCATTATTTAACAAGTTATTTGTAAAAGTAAAGTATTCTATACCAGGAGTAAATCTAACGATTGTCTCTCACTTATTTTAAATTGTTCTAAACTTGTAAATACTTTGACATGTCCAATATACTTGTAATAAGAGATCTACGGATGAATAAATCTGCTGTTGCTGCGGCTACTACTACTACTACTACTACTACTACTACTACTACCACAAATGGCAGACCCTAGGTCCTCTATCAAATGACTTAGCCCTGCATTGGGCTTGAAGATACTGGTGTCCTGGTATGCTGAGCCTAAACTTTCCTTTAACTGAGGCCCTATACATTGCCTCTGGCTACTAACTAGCAGCAGCACTTTCTTCTTCCTAACACTTTGTACATTCCTAGGCTTCTTGGCCTTGGTTGAAGTGTGCTGCATATTTCCTGCTCCTCGTTCTACCTGGGGCTCTTCTCCACATAACTCTGGTAGTGGTAGATGCCTGTTTTTGCTGTTGATGATAAAACTGTCAGATTGCATTCCCTTTCTTCCTATCCTCCTACCAGCTGTCACTTCCCAGCCACCCTCCTCCCCCTATCTCCCTTGATCCTCATGAGTTCCTTCCTTGCTCCCTCTGATTGTGTCTGAAGGGCATAGATTTTCCTTTCCTGTTCCCCAATCAAAATGTTCCTACTGCATACTCTGCAGTTCCAGGAGAGAGCCTCTTCTGTTCTCCCAACATTCTCCCCATTTCTATGTTTGCTGTCTACTTGTACATGAATAAATAAACATTGTTTATGTCTAACATTATGACACAATTGGCGTTGAGTGTGGTGTTCACTTCATTGAGCTCAGTGTATTTGGTTTTTCTATCACTTCTCATGTCCATGCAAGCAGTGCTGAAATCTCTCCTTTAGGCAAAGGAGGGCCTTTCAGTTGCTACCACAAATTTGTCAGCCACACTGACTGTGTAGATAGGCTTCTATGTTGTCAGCATAACCACTACCCTTTACCCATTATGGTGTTGTGTCTGAAGACAATTGGCTTATTAGAAGTGTCTTAGGTAACACCACTTTGTTTTTGGAGTCACCAGTGCAATCATGTTTAAGGCTTTGTTCACTTCTTGGATTTCCCCTCAAATTTACCAGATGTTGTTCCATCTTGTCCCACTCCAGGAACCATCATCACTTTCTTTGATGAAATATGTAAGTGTGTAATTTCTCCAGTAATCACCAAAAGTGCATGCGTGTAATTGCAGCACATGTAGAGTTCTATTGTTGACCTAAATGACCCCATCAGTCCTACGGCGTCAGTTGCAAATATCAGTTTGTTACTGATGCTTGTCAGGATTCACATGCTGATTCTATGGTCTGTGAAGCCACCATTTGATTGGCTCCAGAAAGGAGACTACAGTCTGATAATCTATTTTTGGCTGAAGTGTTGAATATTACTCAATCTTTTGAGGCATCTCATGCTGTTGGTGATTAGACTGAGGCTTGGTGTGATGTCACCACAGCAAATTCTGTTCCTGGTTGTTTGATATCAGTTAGTTCTTGGGGGAAGAAGGAGGGGAGGGTGGAGTATACCACTCAGGTTCCTTTCAGAGTATGCAGGCACAATAGCGCTTTTCTTAGCAATTGTATACAAACACTCACTTGACGAAAGGTCTGTTCCTAAAGACTGGAAATAAGCACAGGTCACACCAATATTCAAGAAAGGAAATAGGAGTAACCCATTGAACTACAGACCCATATCACTGACCTGAATTTGCAGTAGGTTTTTGGAGCATATACTGTACTTTAACATTATGAATCACCTTTAATCAAATGACTTATTGATACATAACCAACACTGATTCAGAAAACATCATTCTTGTGCAATGCACCTAGCTCTTTATTCCCATGAAGTAATGAGGGCTGTTGACAATGGATCTCAGATTGATTCCACATACCTAGATTTCCAGAAGGCTTTTGATACCATTCCTCACAAGTGACTATTAATCAAATTGTGTGCATATGGAGTATTGTCTCAGTGGTGTGACTAGATTTGTGATTTCCTCTCAAAGAGGTCACAGTTCGTAGTGATAGATGGTAAATCATCAAGTAGAACAGAAGTTATATCTGGTGTTCTGCAAGGTAGTGTCATAGGCCCTCTACTGTTCCTGATGTACATAAATTTTCTAGGTGATAATCTGAGCAGCCCCCTTAGCTTGTTTGCAGATGACACTGTGATTTTCTGTCTAATAAAATCATCAGATGATTAATTACAATTACAAAATGATCTAGAGAGAATGTCTATATGGTGGAAAAAGTGGCAACTGGCACTAAACAAAGAAAAGTGTGAGATCATCCACATGGGTACTAAAAGAAATCCGATAAACTCTGGGTATATGATAAATCGCACAAATCTAAAGGCTGTCAATTCGACTAAATAGCTAGGAATTACAATTATGAGCAACTTAAATTAGAAAGACCACATAGATAATATTTTGGGGAAGGCGAAAAAAAGACTGCGCTTTGTTGGCAGAATACTTAGAAGATGTGACAAACCAACTAAAGAGACAGCCTACATTACACTTTTCCATCCTCTGATGGAATATTGCTGTGCAGTGTGGGATCCTTACAAGGTGGGATTGACGGAGGACATTGAAAAAGTGCAGAAAAGGACAGCTTGTTTCATGTTATCGCATAATAGGAGTGAGAGTTTCATCTTATATGATACGTGAGTTGGGGGGGGGTCAGTCACTGAAACTAAGGCAGTTTTCTTTATGGCAAGATCTATTTATGAAAGTTCAATCACCAACTTTCTCTTCTAAATGCGAAAATATTTTGTTGACAGCCACCTATGTAGAGAGAAATGATCATCATCTTAAAATAAGAGAAACCAGAGATTGAACGGAAAGATTTAGGTGTTCCTTTTTCCCACTCGACATTCGAGAGTGGAATGGTAGAAAAGTAGTATGAAAATGGTTCGATGAACCCTCTGCCAGGCACTTAAGTGTGATTTACATAGTAACCATGTAGATGTAGATGGCAAGTTTCCCAGTGGGTAGGGCACATGGCCTGACATGCTACTTGAAACAGTGTGGGAAAGATGGGTGAGGTGGTTGGTTGTCATTTGTTGCTGTCCATGAGGGTGCAGAAGCTGCATGCACTATACAGGGTGTTATGAAAAGGTATGGCCAAACTTTTAGGAAACATTCCTCACACACAATGAAAGAAAATATGTTATGTGGACATGTGTCCGGAAACGCTTACCTTCCATGTTAGAGCTCATTTTATTACTTCTCTTCAAATCACATTAATCATGGAATGGAAACACACAACAACAGAATGTACCAGTGTGACTTCAAAGACTTTGTTACAGGAAATGTTCAAAATGTCCTCCGTTAGCGATTATACAGGCATCCACCCTCCGTCGCATGGAATCCCTGATGCGATGATGCAGCCCTGGAGAATGGCGTATTTTATCACAGCCGTCTACAATACAAGCATGAAGACTCTCTACATTTGGTACCGGGGTTGCATAGACAAGAGCTTTCAAATGCCCCAATAAATGAAAGTCAAGAGGATTGAGGTCAGAAGAGTGTGGAGGCCACGGTATTGGTACACCTCTACCAACCCATCGGTCACTGAATCTGTTATTGAGAAGCGTACGAACACTTCGACTGAAATGTGCAGAAGCTTCATCGTGCATGAACCATATGTTGTGTCGTACTTGTAAAGGCACATGTTCTAGCAGCACTGGTAGAGTATCCCGTATGAAATCATGATAACATGCTCCATTGAGAGTAGGGGGAAGAACATGTGGCCCAATCAAGATATCACCAACAATGTCTGCCCAAACGTTCACAGAAAATATGTGTTGATGATGTGATTGCACAAATGCATGCGGATTCCCGTAGGCCCACACATGTTGATTGTGAAAATTTACAATTTGATGATGTTGGAATGAAGCCTCATCTGTAAAGGGAACATTTGCACTGAAAAGAGCATTGTCACATTGCTGGATCAACCATTCGCAGAAGTGTACCTGTGGAGGCCAATCAGCTGCTGATAGTGCCTGCACACACTGTACATGGTACGAAAACAACTGGTTCTCCAATAGCACTCTCCATACAATGACGTGGCCAATGTTACCTTGTACAGCAGCAACTTCTCAGACGCTGACAGGGTTATCGTCAACTGCATGAAGAATTGTCTCATCCACTGCAGGTGTCTTCATCGTTCTAGGTCTTCCTAGTCACGAGTCATAGGCTGGAATGTTCCATGCTCCCTAAGACTCCGTTCAGTTGCTTTGAACGTCTTCCTCTTGGGACACCTTCATTCTGGACATCTGTCTCGATACAAAGGTACCGTGCCACGGCTATTGCCACTTGCTAATCCATAGATCAAATGGGCATCTGCCAACTCCGCATTTGTAAACATTGCACTGACTGCAAAACCACGTTCTTGATGAACACAAACCTGTTGATGATACGTACTGATGTGCTTGATGGTAGTACTGTAGAGCAATGAGTCGCATGTCAACACAAACACTGAAGTTAATATTACCTTCCTTCAACTAGGCCAACTGGTGGTGAATCGAGGAAGTACAGTACATACTGATGTAACTGAAATGAGCTCTAACATGGAAATTAAGTGTTTCTGGACACATGTACACATAACATCTTTTCTTTATTTGTGTGTGAGGAATGTTTCCTGAAAGTTTGGCTGTACCTTCTTGTGACTCCCTGTATATAATATTTTGCATGTGTCATTCCCAGCCCTGTTCTGCAGGTGTTAATTGTGTATCTCCAATGCTTATGACTTTTAACACATTGTTTATTGAAGTGTGAGTAAAAGACAAAGAGTTCAGGCAACAAGTGGAGACAAACATGTAGCTCTGACATTGCTGAACTTGTGAACCTATGTTGATTTGGTATGTTTGGCATTGTGTCTGTGTACTTAACATCTGGCGAGTTACAACTGAACAACGTATTCCAGTTTTGGGGCAATTTTCAGCTTGCACTGTGTATAAATCTGTGGTTCATTCCTTAACTCTTCTGGTAGTGGATGATGCTCGTGCCAACAATTTATTTGGTCTGCATGCTTTCCATGTTTCTGGTTTTTTATTGCAGATGCAGTGCACCTTGCTTCTGATGAGGTCCCCTTAGCAGCAGTTAGATTTGCAGATTCTGAGTTCAGATTTTTTTATGTTTTAGGTGGTGCCACTAATTTTACAGCCCACATTACCTTGAAACCTACTGCACAGCCACATTTTTACATGCGTGCTCTATTCCTGTAGCTTTGAACAAACTAATGAAATCAGAATTGTACAGGCTGATGATTTTGGGGTCTTACAGCCTATTACAACAAATATTTGGCCTACCCTCACTGTCTGCTAAAAAATCAAATGCTGAGTAGTGCCTCTGCAGTGACTATAAAGTTTCCAATAATACTCACACTATTATTGACACTCATCCTTTGCCCCATTAGGATGAGTTGGTGGCCAGACTCACAGAAGGCTAGTTATTTGCTAAAACTGAATTATCTGAAACCTTTTTACAGGTTGCATTGGATGAGGATCCAAAAAGGCTCCTTGTGATTGGGACGCCCTTTGGGATATACGAAAATCAGTGCCTCCCATTTGGTGTGGCTGGCACACCTGTGATTTTTCAGCATTTTTGGAACAATTGATGATGTCTGTTCTGGCATGCATCAACTATCCTGATGATATTGTCATGATGGGTGCATCCAAGGAAGAGCATTTATGCAACTTATCCTACTTTATCATGGCCTTACATACTGCAGCCATGAATTGCGTATTTGGGGTTTGAGTTCTCTCAGGATAATGTAAAGCAGGGTTGATCAAGATTTCAGCTCCCAGGCCGCACCCAGGCGCAAGGGCCAAAGTGCTCAGCCTCCCTTCATGTTTCCTCTATTGCCATGCCACACTGTCTCAGCACAAGGTGGGGGAAGAGGGGGAAAACGGAACACACAGCATTTAAATGGGAGTGCAAGCACACTGCAAACTATGTGGTTTTATATTTCACATGTCCCAACAACATAACCCGCAAAAAAAAAATTTTGAGTATTATTTAATTATTTTTGGCTCATTGAACACATAATAGTACCAACTGTTGATATATGGACAGATGCAGACAATTTCACAGTTTTGCACTCATGTTGCCACATAATTGTGACTTATTTAGTTTCATAATCAAAAAAATATGGTGATTGAAACATTGTAGCACTTTCGTATTCTCATTAGGATGACTTTGAAACTCTACCTCGTGAAAGTAATATAGACATTCTGGACAGTTTTAATGCAGAAAGATTTGTAATTAAAACTAGAATTATAAGGCAGCTCAATCAATTACATCTGCATAAGATTAGGAGCACCTTCAACAGAAACCAAGAGTATAAGAAAACTGATGTACAATTGACACTGTCCTCAAAATCTTTATAAAACTATCCTTGTAATTCTTGGAAGGCCACAATGGTTTCTTCAAACCTTGTATTTTCTTTAATGCCAGTCAGCTTACAGAACTGGACTGTCTTTGTCAGAATGTATCCCTTCTATAACACGATTTTCTTTTCAAATGCATCCATATAAAACCAGAAAGAAACGTGGATAGTGTGCAGTCGAGTCTACTTCAAATGTGAAGTCTGCACTCCATTGTTGATGTTCAAATTTTCATTCCAGCTCTCCTTTTTCCTTCATAAATTCAACAATAGTGACTTTTAAATCAAGAAATCATTCCCGTCAAGCCCCTTGACTTAATCAATGGACTGTCAGTAATATATGAAGTCTCAGCACCCTTTGTTCAGTTCTATTGAAAACGATTGCAACTGACAATGGAATAATGTGGGCGACTTCAAAAATTTTACTGGTCATACCATCAATTTCCTCATACACTACAGGCCTGCGAATGTATCATAACATGCTATTTGACACATAGAACAATGAATCCCATCTGTATCATCACAGTTTTTGCTCTTTCATTGTCAACTAAACCTGCAAATTCTTGTTGCATAGTATTGCAATTTCATTTAATAGCAAATATACAGTATCTGCCACTAACGCAAACTGAGAATTCTCATACCTCTCTTCTGCCATTCCTATCCACTTTAAAGGGTTGCCATGATAGATTGTTAGACTGCCTCTTTTTGTCAAACAACCAGTAGACGTTTGAACATCCTTCATACCATCAACAAACAGCAAAGTTTAAACAGCACTGACAGCGCAATTCTGCCAAACTCGGAAACTTGTGCCAACTGAAAAATGCTGCATCACACTAGTAAATGAAATGTCACAACATTCCCTGTGTGTCCAAGGAGGACTGAGCAAAGCCAAGTGACAGGCTGTGCCTTGTCCTGCCCGCAGTCCACACATGTTGCACATGTGAAGTCTGGCACAATGTGGCTGGCCCTGTTGTAAAGCCTTCATGTCGTCATGTTGCTGTCACAGCTCTTTGCCTCACCCTTCCAATGTCAAAGAACATCCAACTGCTTTTAGGAAAAATTGCTTACTACCATAAATTCATTCTGGCTGTGCCCACAGTGGACCATTCCCTCCACAGATTGCACCACAAGGACATTTTTTTTTTCACTGAACACCGGCCTGGCAGCATGCATTAATGATTCTGAATTGTATACTGCATTCTTCTACTGGCATTCTGGCCACCAAATGACCTTGGCTACAGACTACTTTAAGTATGGCCTGATGGCCATGAGGATGGTTCTTAATGTCTGATAGTTGACATGTGAAAAACGCTAAATTCCACTCAGCAACACTACTGCCTAGTTGAGGAGGAAGCATTCCTATCGTCTATACACTCAAAATGTTTGATGTATTCTGGTGCCTTTGTTTGGATATTGAGGCATAACGTATAGTGGAAGGGTTTCCTAGTGCAGGCTTCTTGATTGCAGTTGCTGTTGCTGTTGACCTGACATTGCACCAAGTTGTTCAGCTTGGTTGCCCAGACAGGTCTTTGGGCAGGACTTCTGATTCTTTATGTACCTATTCTGTCCTTTGTCACTACCTTCCAGTGTGTGATGGTGTTTTTCTCTTAGCTACAGATGGGCTGTCATCCAGGGTTGTGATTCCAATGGCTCTAAAGTATGGTGTGCTTTAGTTCCTACATCTGGGAAAGTGGAGGGCTCTCTTATACCAAGTCACTGATCCATCAACACATCTTCTGGCCTGGCATTGATGGAGACATTGTGTGTCTTGTCACAGCCTGCTCTCAGTGTGCAACCCAGCAGGTGGCAAAGCTCTCTTCCAGGCCCAAGTGGGTAGTGACTTCAACATTGGTGCAGTTCCACCACACTGAGGACCAAGATGTCTAGATGCTAATAACATCATTCTCACTGGCCCTCACTTATGGCACTTTGCAAGATGTGGCCACTGCACATGTCAGGGGCCATGTCACTTCCACCTTTACTCACCAGTTCCAGGCCATAATCTGTTCCCACATCCGACCAACATCTCCAATGCCCAGCACATAGGTCATGGTTGTGTCATCATTTGCCCCAATGCTGGCATCAGGGGAGTAAACTTTTGGTAAGGGGGGTGGGGTGCTATAATCCTGCACACATAATCCTGATCCATGTTACCAGGTTACCAGTGCACTACACATGCCAGTGGCATCTGTGTGCATCTGCTGGAGATCTCCTCCATATAACGACAGCACAGCAGGTGCTGATCCTCAGATTATGTTCTACTGTTTATTGTACCATATGTTTGTATGTTGTTTACTTGTATGTGGTTAAACAAACTTTGTTCTTTGTGGCTACACTTTTATTTGTGTCTGGCAGCACAACAGACAGGCAACAGCCACCCATCACAACTGTAGACAGAATGATGTGCTATCTACACAATATTATTGATACACATATGAAGATATATAAAATGATGAGACAGAGTCATTGTATGACAACTGTTATATTTAATAAAAAATAATAATTAAATTGATTTTAAGGTTGTAATCTAACATCTGCATAGATGGACCTTAATTTGACATGAGAATGAAAACTGTGTTTTGTTCAAAAAATGTTCAAATGTGTGTGAAATCTTATGGGACTTAACTGCTAAGGTCGTCAGTCCCTAAGCTTACACACTACTTAACCTAAATTATCCCAAGGACAAACACACACACCCATGCCTGAGGGAGGACTCAAACCTCCACCGGGACCAGCCGCACAGTCCATGACTGTAGCACCTTAGGCCGCTCGGCTAATCCCGTGCAGCCTGTGTTTTGTTATTTAAAACTAAGCTGGTATTCTATATCATATGTTTATTGATTTAAACAATCCGTTTCCCTTTTTTCTTAAAGTCACATAAAATGCCACAGCGCACATCTTAATGCATTATTTTCTCTTAAGATATGTTGTGCAAGGTTGAACTCATCTTCCATAGTGTCCATCTTTTCTCATGTTCTGACAGCCTAACTACCACGGATCTGCTTGAATGTGTTTGCAGTTGATTTTGTGCACAGTGATCTGCTCTCAATCTTTCATTGTGTTTTTAACATAAAATAATGATTACATTATTGATATTGTTTGAAAATCAGATTTGGATAATGGAACCAGTAAGAGGTGACACACCAAGGAATTGAAAGCTTGTGACTGGATGCTACCATCCTGCACAGGTCGCGGTAAAACGAGCTGTTTTTCTGTAAGTGATAAATAGACCTTCAATTGTGTTAATGGAAGATCCTTCTATGGAACATTTGCCAGATCACAATTAAAAACGGCTGCTGCCAGTAGTGATGCTATCTTGTGTGGTGAAATTAATACAGTTATCAAGTTCAAGAGGAAGCCTATGTCCAGTGATGTTATCTCTAAGAAAGTAAAAAAATAAAAATTCCTAAATAATTCTAAATTTCACAATCTGCATGAAGATACAACTGCAGCTTCTAACAACCAAGAGGAACAAAACACTACAAAGTAATGTGAAAATTTCGGGTCAGAAACCAACAGCTGGACACTTGTAAATATGAATGCAATGGTTCCTAGATGTTTTGGTTTACCTATGTTACATACATATGACTTCTAGTACAGCCAGTAGTGCCCTGTTTCTCTGCTTTTTATTGATTACTAGGGAAGAAACTAGATTACACCACAAGAAGAAAACAAAACTTAAACTAATATTTAGCATCAGAAATTCCACAGCTCTTGTAGCTAAAATTCAAACAATATTGGTTTTAACTACACTGCCTGAAAAAAAGCCACTTAACAGCCATTGTTAGATATCAGCCGCACAGCCCATGACTGCAGCCCCTCAGACTGCTTGGCTAATCCCGCACGGCACAGCTTTCCTTGTACCTTCCTGTCAAGTGAGGCTTAGCAGGAGCTTTCAGTCAGCGAAGACCCTGTGACCGCTCCTGCTGCTGACTGCGGCACACTGCGATACGAGCAATTGCAACTTGGACATACAGTTCAAACTGCAGTTCTACCCATGACGTAGACAACGATGTTGTCCATAAACCTCAAATGTCTCACGCGAAGTGTAGACTCCTCCCTTTTATATGAGTTTTCAACGACAGAAGGAATTGGGCATGCACACGTTTTCCCATTGTTGAAGTATTGGCAGTTGTGAAAATCCTATACAACAATTTGGTACAGGTTATTTTTCCTCTCAGGTAAAGAAGAATCAGTGAATCTTTTGTGTTCTTCATCATACAAGTCTGATAATGGAGTGCTAAGAGCAAATTCTACCTCTGTCATAAGATGCCTCCTCAATTTCGAACTCTCTTAAAGTATCCAGATGCCTCAGCACCTATGACGTCCCTTAAGTTAGCACCACAGAGACGTTGTGAACATAATGTTAATACTTTATAAATTTGGTAATATTATTACTTAGGTCATCACTCCCTGTGTAGGTGGGAGATTGAAAGATATCAGGGCAACGAAAAAACTCCTGATTACTGCTCCAACTCGTGAACTACACTACTGTCCATACAAATTGCTACTACACCAAGATGACGTACTACAGACGCGAAATTTAACCGACAGGAAGAAGATGCTGTTATATGCAAATGATTAGCTTTTCAGAGCATTCTTACAAGGTTGGCGCCAGTGGCGACACCTACAACGTGCTGACATGAGGAAAGTTTCCAACCGATTTCTCATACACAAACAGCAGTTAACCAGCGTTGCCTGGTGAAACGTTGTTGTGATGATTCGTGTAAGGAGGAGAAATGCGTACCATCACATTTTCGACTTTGATAAAGGTCGGATTGTAGCCTATCGCGATTACGGTTTATCGTATAGCGACATTGCTGCTCGCGTTGGTCGAGATCCAATGACTGTTAGCAGAATATGGAATTGGTGGGTTCAGGAGGGAAATACGGAACGCCTTGCTGGATCCCAACGGCCTCGTATAACTAGCAGTCGAGATGACAGGCATGTTATCCGCATGGGTGTAACGGATCGTGCAGCCACGTCTCGATCCCTGAGTCAACAGATGGGGACGTTTGCAAGACAACAACAATCTGCACGAACAGTTCGACGACGTTTGCAGCAGCATGGACTATCAGCTGGGAGACCATGGCTGCAGTTACCCATGACGCTGCATCACAGACAGGAGCGCCTGCGATAGTGTACTCAACGACAAACCGGGGTGCACGTATGGCGAAACGTCACTTTTTCGGATAAATCCAGGTTCTGTTTACAGCATCATGATGGTCACCTTCATGTTTGGCGACTTCGCGGTAAATGCACAGTGGAAGTGTGAATTCGTCATCGATATACTGGCGTATCAACCGGCGTTGTGGTTACACGTCTAGGCCACCTCTTGTTCACACTGACGGCACTTTGATAAGTGGACTTTACATTTCAGATGTGTTACGACCCGTGGCTCTTCCTTCATTCTATCCCTGAGAAACCCTACATTTCAGCAGGATAATGCACGACCACATGTTGCACGTCCTGTATGGGCCTTTCTGGATAAAGAAAATGTTCGACTGCTACTCTGGCCAGCACAATCTCCAGATCTCTCACCAATTGAAACGTCTGGTCAATGGTGGCCGAGCAGCAGGCTCGTCACAATACGCCAGTCACTGCTCTTGATGAACAGTGGTATCGTGTTGAAGCTGCATGAGCACCTGTACCTGTACACGCCATCCAAGCTCTGTTTGACTCAATGCCCAGGCGTATGAAGGCCGTTATTACAGCCAGAGGTGGTTGTTCTGGGTACTGATTTATCAGGATCTATGCACCCAAATTGCGTGAAAATGTAATCATATGTTAGTTCTAGTATAATATATTTGTCCAATGTATACCCGTTTATCATCTGCATTTTTGTTGGTGTAGCAATTTTACTGGCCAGTAGTGTATATCTGTGGCAGTCTTGTCCTCCCTTCCACCTGCCCGGCGACGCCATTGATAGGAAATTGATTGACTAATTAATTAAATTGATCATAACAGACTCTTTTCATAGTGATTAATTTTTTCCCTGCCGTCGGGTTACTTTCGCCAAGTAGCTCAAATGGGAATCCCTGGAGGGAAGACGGTGTTCGTTTCAAGGAACACTACTGAGAAAATTTAGAGAACTGACATTTGAAACTGACTGCAGAAGCATTCTGCCGCCGCCAACATGCATTTCGCGTAAGTACTACGAAGATAAGATACGAGAAATTAACGCTCACATCGAGGCATATAGACAGTCCTTTTCCCTCGCTCTGTTTGCGAGAGGAAGGAAATGACTAGTAGTGGTACAGGGTACCCACCGCCACACGCCGTACGATGGGTTGCGCAGTAAGCATATACCGTACTTTAAATGTAAATGTAAAGATGTCACTCCATAGGCATACAAAACTCGAGGAAGAAAATGTCTCTTATTTATAGAGAAAACAAAAAACGGAACTTATGTTGCTGATTTTGTCTCGCTAAAAATGCTCGTATTATTTTCTCGTTGCAGGCAGTTCATGAGACGTATGTGGGAGCTTGTAATATGACTGCCCACAAAACTTAAAAGAAGCGGTATAGAGTTCACCTCTCTACTCCCTATTCACCAGTGTGTTGCTTAACTGCCATATGCTCACGAATCTTCCAGCCTTCGATATACAGTGGAACCTCACACAGCGAGCAAAATTCGTTTTGGAATCTTATTCGTAGTGTGAAACACTCGTTAAGCGAAACAATTTATCCCTTATAAATTAATGTAAAATACGATAATACGTTCCATGCAGAAAAAGTCCATTTACTCAAAGAAAATTATACATACCGTATTATGTACTTTATTATTCACGACACATAACTAATTCTATTTTACTGAGAAGCTGTCTATAGTCATCTGTTTCTGCCGATGCTTCAACACGTGGTGAAAATGCGACATAGCAATGATGTCAAATAAATTTGTAGCGGGCATAGCCACTGCTTTATTGGGGAGATGATTTTCAGTGTACGATGCAACTGATTTCCATACTTTCAGCATTTCTCTTACGGCGCCAGAAGATTACTGCTTTGCTGTTACTATCTCCAACTCCTCATCCTCTTCTTCATCTGAAGGACTCTTCTCCACAACTTCCTGCTGTGAAATACACTGCAACTCCATAAACTCTTCGGTGGTCGTTTGTTGGGTGTGATCTTCCACAAGCTCATCAAAATCATTGTTATCCACTTCTAGTCCCATGCTCTTGGCCAAAGTCACAATCTCGTTGACTGTGGATTCCGCAGGGTACTGTCTCAAATGCCTCAGAGTCACATTCGACAACGCACTCCAATCAAAGCTTTTTCAAAGCGGAAGTGAGAGTTTTAGTAACCCCTTCCCAAACCTTTTCGATTGTCTTCACGCAGGCAACGATGTCGAAGTGATATTTCCCTAACTCTCTGAGAGTGATTGGTAGCTTCAGCTGACTCAATCAATTCTCGAAGAATGCTGTAGTGTAGAGCTTCTTAAAGTTAGAAATAATCTGCTGGTCCATAGGCTGGAGTAATAGAGTGGTATTGGGCGCCAGAAATTGGATCTCGATGAATTGCAACTCTTCAAGGTGGTGGTCTTGTAGACCAGGAAAATGGACAGGAGAATGGTTCAAATGGCTCTGAGCACTATGGGACTTAACATCTGAGATCATCAGTCCCCTAGAACTTAGAAATACTTAAACCTAACAAACCTAAGGACATCAGACACATTCATGCCCGATGCAGGACTCAAACCTTCGACTGCAGCGGTCGTGCGTTTTCAGACTTAAGCGCCTAGAACCACTCAGTTACACCGGCCGGCAATGGGCAGGAGAGTTTTTCATAACAATCAAGACATGGAGTGGCAGTTCAACTAAAGCAAATATTTTTTTCACTGAAAGACCAAACACTTCATTGATCCAATCCCAAAAATATCATGTGTCACCCAAGCCTTGTCATTGGACCTCTAAACCACATTTAACCTGTTCTCCTGGACATTACACTTTTTGAAGGCTGATGGAGCATCTGAATGGTAAAGCAGCGGTTTAATTTTCAAATCGCCCCTTGCATTGGCACAGAACAGCAATGCGAGATTTACTTTCATTGGCTTGTGATCGGGCAATGCATGTCCCCTGCTGTTATAAAGATATGATTCAGCAGATTTTCCCAGAATAGTCCTACCCCGTCACAATTAAAAACCTCTTGCAGCAGATAAGCATCAGAACCTTCGAGCATGTTGAAGTTGCTGATGAAGTTCTCTGCTGCCTTTGCCACGCCTTACAATGCTGTGAATGCCAGGTCTTCTCTTAAACTTCTCAAAGACCCATCGCTTCCCTTATAATCTTCTTTGGCCGCTGATGATCCTGGCGTCATCTTAAGGAGGATGCCGAAAATCATTCTCGCCCTCTCACAAATGATGTTCTCATTAATAGTGTAGCTTTGCAATTGCTTTTCATTTATCCATATAAGGAGCGATATTTCGACGAAAGAATGTTGTTTTATCTACACACCCTATTTTTGCACGTAATCTCTATCCCATTCTGTGGCCTTCCTCCGGCACGAAACAAGGACTCATATGCCCTGTCGGTACCAATCCTTGTCCTGGTGGCAGAGCTAGTGCTTCATGTGTGAATCACCTCCTCATAGTCCTCAAAAAGTCTTCCAGGAATGGCATCCTTTAATGGCGAATCACAACATCAGTTCGCTGCAACGTATCAGGTGTGACAGCCGTGGATGGACTCCCCAACTGCTGTAAATCATTGAGCTCCACCGAACCACCTTCTGATGACCTCACCCTCCATGCCCAGCGACTAAGTGTACTTCCATCGACAGCAGATGCTCCATTGACTTTACACAAGCGTTTGTGAATATTCCCCACAATTTCTTTCTTTGGAGTAATAAATTCAATGACGGCACGTTGCTTGCAGCGTACATCACCTACAGAGGCCATTTTGAAACTGTCCTGTAGCTACGCTATCTGTCGAAGGTGACGGAAACTCACTCACTCACGAGATTTCAAATAAAACATAAGTAACATTTCACATTCGTAGTATTGTTTTCAGCAGAGAAATAAATACGGTTCATTACTTTCTGGGCAACCCTCGTAAATGATGCACACTGATTGCACTCTATGTGATCAAAAGTATCCGGACACCCCCAAAAAGATACGTTTTTCATATTAGGTGCATTGTGCTGCCACCTACTGCCAGGTACACCATACCAGTGACCTCAGTTGTCATTAGAAATCGTGACAGAGCAGAATGGGGCGCTCTGTGGAACTCATGGACAATGAACATGGTCAGGTGATTAGGTGTCACTTGCGTCATAAGTTTGTCTGTGAGATTTCCACACTCCTAGACATCCCTAGGTCCACTGTTTCCGATGTGACAGTGAAATGAAAACGTCAAGGGACACATGCAGTACAAAAGCATACAGGCCGACCTTGTCTGTTGACTGGCAGAGACCGTCGACAGTTGAAGAAGGTCTTAATGTGTAATAGGCAGACATCTATGCAGACCAGTACACAGGAATTCCAAAACTGCATCACGACCCACAACACGTACTATGACAGTTAGGTGGGAGGTGCAAAAACTTGGACTTCATGGTTGAGTGGCTGCTCATAAGCCGCACATCACGCTGGTAAATGCCAAATAACGCCCCGGTTGGTGTAAGGAGCATAAACATTGGACGACTGAACAGTGGAAAAATGTTGTATGGAGTGACAAATTACGATACACATTGTGGTGATCTGATGGCAGGTTGTGTGTTTGGCAGATGCCTGGTGAACGTCATCGGCCAGTGTGTGTAGTGCCAACAGATAAATTCGGAAGTGCTGGTGTTATGGTGTGGTCATGTTTTTCATGGAGGGGTTTCCACCCCTTATTGTTTTGCGAGGCACTATCACAGCACAGGCCTACTATGAAGTTTTAAGCACCTTCTTGCTTGCTAGTGTTGAAGAGCAATTCGGGGATGGTGACTGCATTTTTCAACATGATCGAGCACCTGTTCATAATGCATGGCCTGTGGTGGAGTGGTTAAACGGCAATAACATCCCTCTAATTGACTGGCCTGCACCGAGTCCTGACCTCAAACCTATAGTACACCTCTGGGATGTTTTGGAATGCCGATTTCGTGCCAGGCCTCACCAAACGACATTGATACCTCTCCTCAGTGCAACATTTTGTGAAGAATAGGCTGCCATTCCCCAAGAAACCTTCCAGTACCTAACTGAACGTATGCCTGCGAGAGTGGAAGCTGTCGACAAGGCCAAGGGTGGGCATTACCGATGGAGGACACCACAAACTTGTAAGTGATTTTCACCCAGCTGTCCAGATACTTTTGATCACATAGTGTATATGGGTGCTAAGTCTGCAATGCTCACACCACATTCGGATTTTCAATTATTTTACATTTCATTTCTAAGGTCACTTTATCTTCCTTACTGTCATCTTCTTTCGGCTTTTTCTAAGGGAAATTTGTATGAAAGTTATTAACATTTGCACACAGAAAAACACTGTGTGAACACAAATTTAGAAAAATGTATGTTCATAAGCTGCATTAAGATGGTAGCTGAGAGAGTGCTAACCCAAACAAGCAGTATATACTAAAGACACTGTTCTTATGTAGCTGGCGACAATGAAAGGTGTTTGTATCGTTTAAAGTTTCTCCTGCTATGCACGAAAGGCTGGTGACATCACACTAATCATCGTCACTCATTATACATAACATTGCTCGTTAATCGAATCATTTTTTACCATTTGTTTTGCTCGTTATGCGAATTGCACGTTATGAGCAGTGCTTGATAAGAGAGGTTCCACGGTATAGCATTTGTATCCACCTGATTCCGACGATAAACACATGTCCCCTGACAAGTCCCATACGCCAGTCAATTCTCTCGAAATCCCATTACGTTCTGACAGCACCAATCCATTAGTCAGAAGACTGTCTATTCCTCCACCCATGTCTGATTGGGCAGAGAGATATCACAATGAGGGAAGGCTGTCTATTCCTCCACCCATCACTGATTGGGTAGAGAGATATCACAACGAGAAAAATAGAACACTAACATGCAGGAGGATTTTCTCAACTATGCAGGGTATACATGGACGGTACAAAGAAATTCAGAAGCATAACACCTACAATTCATCGATATCGAATGACTGTCTATAAATATCCCCATGTACATGTCCTAAACTTTATCATATTCCTATGATTACTACGCTAGAAATACAACAGTGTAATAGTGCCATATCCTTTGTTAATGGCACAGTCTCTCTTCTTCTTCTTCTTCTCTCTCTCTCTCTCTCTCTCACCCACACACACATACACACACACACAATTTGCTTTTATAACATCCAACGAATTATTAAAACTTCACTAACACCACCTCGTAGAGAATGCGGTAATGTTTTAACATGCCTTTCACTTCCAATATATCGAAAATAAATACTTTCTGCATGCTGACATCGAACATATCTGGCTATCCTATTAAATATGTAGATATTGGCACACTGAAGCAGGTGGCCAGTAGTTAAAATTGCTTGCACAGAGCAGTGCAAAGTTTTTTCGTCTGTGCTGAAGGAAGGACCATATCCCACAGACCATCAGTCACAATAGAGGGTTCCT
The DNA here is from genome assembly GCF_023897955.1 of Schistocerca gregaria. Lineage (NCBI taxonomy): Eukaryota > Metazoa > Arthropoda > Insecta > Orthoptera > Acrididae > Schistocerca > Schistocerca gregaria. The sequence goes on from NC_064931.1 coordinate 165,909,948, forward strand.
GTGTTGATGTTTCATAAGCAGTTTGATACACTGATTTTTTTTTTAATGCATCCAAACAGTGTGTGGCTACAGCTCTGTACACAACCATACATTATGGTTTTCTATCTTGACTTTGAGGTCTGTGTCAGGTGGTAAACTGATATTAACACTTTTCAATCCTTGAGCTCTCACAGAAACTTGGACATCCCATGGCGTAAACTAAGCTGCTCCCAAAACACACAGGATGGTTGAAATAAAAGACAGAGGTGGTGTTTCTTATTGACGAAAATGTGGATGAGATTGCAACATATGGAAACTGGTAAATTTTGCAGTATTGTAGAGCATTTCCAAACAGCTATCTGAAGGTGACTATGTCTACATTTAAACTCACGCTCCACAGTGATGTGGTAGCAGATGTCTCAGTGTGCCATTTTTTAAGAGTCGAAGAGCATTGATTCCTCATACTGGTGGCGCATATTGCACTCACATGTGGGGTTACTGTTTTGGTGTCCTGGGTAGAGGTCATCATGATCTCTGAATTTTTGGACACTGCGTCTTTCATTTTTATGGCTTACAATGCATAACCACATGTGGAACAGGGGGGTATTCTGCAGGACTTAAACCCATAGAGCATGGAAAGTATGCAGCAACAGCTGTCAATTGCACTGGTGGAGAAATGGAATGATTTTCATACACCCAGGCGATCACGTAAGTACCTTTATTCCTCCACATTTCTGTCGCATTTACCTCACTTTTACGTATTTTCCATTAATTTTCGTAATAATGTACCTAATTACTCCAGTTCCAGACCACCACTCTTGACGAACTGTCACTACAGCAAAAAGTTTCATCGTGTCAATCTCAATTTGCTATCAGCCAATGACACTGCAGCATGATTCTCATTTTCCGTATAACTGCTAAACCATACCCTCAATTACTTTGCGAGTGCTATGTACATGTCGACATATCGCAAACCCTGTTACACTTCCTACATCACATGAGACAAATACTGTTTCTTAATGTGGGAAATAGTCATTAGCACAGAGATGGTGCAAAAGCTACTTTCCTTATCCAAAACACTGCATTCATTCTGTAAGATTTTATTGCGATTACCTATCTCTGCCTATGTGACTGAGAGTCACAAAGTATACTTGCATTCATAGCATAAAGTCTTAGATTGAAAGATATCACCAACACCTTTGATAATTACCATCCCAACAAAAGAATCATATCCATAGCAGCACTCTGCCCTCTATATCGAAATGAACTGCCCCTTCATTGAACCTGTCGGCTAATGATACTGAGAAAAAACTCTAGATGCTTTCTCTATGCATCTGTTCCTTGGTCTTTAACCAATCTTCCCTACAACATTGTCACCGACTTAATTTTGAACTAACCAGAAGTATGAGCGCACTATATCCACTACATTCGATACCTTGTTAAAGAACGGAATGAACTGAGTTCCACGTAATCAATATACTTCGATATTGTGCTTTCAGAAAGAGCATAACACGACTTCCAAACTTGCACAACCGACTTGTACTAGCGATACAGACCAGTATTCACAGTCCACTACTGTAGCTGCCATTCTGTGAAGACTGATACCAATTTTACGTCACTCATCCACTTACACATGATCTCTCTAGATGCATCCATGCTGAGGAGGTTAGCACGCTTTACTGGTGTGTAGAGAATACGGGTCTGATACCTTTGAGACTGTTTTGGTGATATAACAGATCATTAAGAAGAAGAAACACATGGTTTATGCATGATGGAACTCCAGGAGGAAGGAGCTTGAAAAATTCTACATAAATCGCTTTTGCTAGCAATTCTGTAGTATTGGAAAGAGAGAAATAGTCGCAGAACTTGAACACACTTGTAAGACTACACAGTTCAACACTTAAACATGCTATAATGTGAAAGCAGTGTGGTTTCTAATATGTTAGTCATGTGGAATGCGACGCTATTAATACTCCAATGGAGGAAATATATGTCCAACACATGAGATATATTCAGCCTCTAAGATTTCTATCCTACGTACTATGGTGAGAAGGTTTAAGATAATAAAACTATTACCTTCTAGACCAAAGGGGGAAAAATTGATGCTTTGTGAAACATGCACTATATAGCTTTCTCGAGGTGTACAGCACACACTGTTCATGTCCAAAAACGGTTCGAAAATTATTCTTTGCCTGTATCACTCATATAAAATGACTGTCAGCAATGGAAAATTTATTAAACTACATCTTATGAGGAAACAGACAAATGCATAGCCGTGGTGTTTGGCATGCCAGACTACACCAATGCTGCACTAACTATGAGAACATGACACAATCTCTTCCAAACACAATAACTGTGAAGCACATATATACACAGGGATTCCACCACCTCACAAACCCCTGACTCGATTTATGTTCAAGATGTGGCAGGAGAATGGAGTACTTTCATTTTTTTAGAGGAAGATGCTGAAATAGGTTTTCCATTGGTTTGGTAGACACGATTCATCGCACATGCATTGGAAGTGCTCCGCTGGCTGTGGTATGGAGGGGTTTTCTGTTAATGATCGCAGGTCGATAGCTCTCTAAATCACACGTAGAACATACAATTACATATGAGTTGAATGCAAGTTATACCACACAACTGATAAGCTATGAGAGAACAGTGGGAAAAAATGGTTTAAAGTGCAATACATGACCTGCCACAACTTCTCACTGTCTCTAGAATGCGTCATAAGTCTACCATTAAATCATAACTCATTAGAGCCCCTCTCAGCTGATTAATCCACCTACTTTCTATCATCCTTTAACACAGATCGATGTCAATTTAGAGGCAGAGGATTTTCTTTTCTAGTAGTGCAGTGAACTTGCATATATCTCTATTATATCAGTAGACATACTGCGGAATGTCGTTAAAAAGCATTCTGGAAATGTCCTGAAAGGTATCTGTTAGCTGACACCACATGATTGTCAGCGGTAACTGCCGTCTGCATCACACCTCTTGTGCAGCAAGCAACGTAAATTTAATTATTAACTGTGTTTTTCTTACTTGTCACTTCTTTTTCCATGTGCTTTTGCTTTTAGGAAACTTTAATTTTTGAGCACTGGTAATAGTGTTCCATAGATTTCGTGTTTGTTTTGAATACAATCCACAGACAGTTAGTGCTTAGTCTCATTGTTTCCAACAAGAAGTGTCTAGTAACCACAGTTCATTCAGCTATTAGCTGCCTCTACTGAATTAGCAGTCTAGTTCAAAAGTGATTACTTAACTCTCTACAGTAAATTGTTGACTTCTTAGGATGGATAGGATGTGCGACTGCTGTGTACGAATGCAGGAGGAGCTGGCCGCCGTTCGCGAACAGCTGAACGTGCTGATGGCCACAGTCAGCCGTCTTCAGGCTGCTGCCTCGGAATGTAGGGGCACTGGGTAGTCTGATGCATCGCATGGTACACCCCAGGTGTTATATGCTTCACCCACAGTCCCTGCTGTCGAGACATCTTTGCGGGTACCAGGCACAGTTGGGCCACCCTCTCCCCAAGGGGAGCGGTGGGTTCAACGGTGCTCGTGTCACACGAGGCGGAGGGTCAATGTGGAGGCTGGCTGTGTGGCATCCCCTGCTCTGCCTGTGAGTGGACATGTGGCCGCTCCTTCAGCAAGGTCCGAGCAGGCACATGGGGAGGAGGGGTTTATTAGTGATTGAGAGCTCCAATGTTAGGCGAGTGATGGAGCCCCTTAGGGAAATAGCGGAAAGTTCAGGGAAGAAGGCTAGTGTTCACTTTGTCTGCTTGCCATGGAGTCTCATCCGAGATTTGGGGGAGGCCCTGCCGGCGGCGATAGGCAGCACTGGGTGCACTCGACTGTAAATTGTTGCTCATGTTTGCACCAATGACTGCTGCTGTCTGGGTTCAGAGGTCATCCTCAGTACATACAGGCGATTGGCGGAGTTGGTGAAGGCGTCTGCCTCGTTCGCGGGGTGGAAACTGAGCTAACTACTTTTAATGTCATTCCCAGAACAGATAGCGTGCCTCTGGTTTGGAGCCGAGTGGGAGGCTTAAACAAGAGGCTCAGACGATTCTGCAGAGATCTGGGGTGCAAATTTCTCGATCGCGCGACAAGACGCCTTCTGAGGTAGCAGTAGGCAAAACGCAACAGCGAATGATAATATTAATGTGGTAATTACAGGAGCGTCTATAGAAAGGTTCCACAACTGCTCTCATTAATAAATGGTCACAATGTCCACATAGTACTAGGAACGGAAATTTGAAATTTGGCTGAAACCAGATGTAACCAGTAATGAAATTCTAAAATCAGATTGGAATGTATACTGCAGAGACAGGCTGGACAGTGAAGGGGGAGGCATTTTTATAGCGATAAAAAGTGCAACAGTAATGATGGAAATTGACGGAGATCCCAAATGTGAAATAATTTGGGTGATGGTCACGGTTAAAGCAGGCTCAAACATAGTAATTGGATGTCTCTATAGGTCCCCTGGCTCAGCAGCTGTTGTGGCAGAACACCTGAAGGAACATTTGGAAAATACTTCGAGTAGATTTCCTGACCATGCTATAGTTTTGGGTGGAGATTTTAATTTACCAGATATAGATTGGGAGACAAACGTTTATAACGGGTGGCAGGGACAAAGAATCTAGTGAATTTTTTTAAAGTGCATTATCTGAAAACTACCTTGAGCAGTTAAACAGAGAACCGACTCGTGGCGATAACATATTTGACCTTCTGGTGACAAACAGACCCTAACTATTTGAACAGTTAACGCAGAACAGGGAATCAGCGATCCTAAAGCTGTTACAGCATCAGTGATTTCAGCAGTAAATAGAAATATTAAAAAAGGTTGTAGATTTTTTGTTTAGCAAAAGTGACAAAAAGCAGATTTCAGAGTACTTGACGACTCAACACAAAAGTTTTATCTAATGTACAGATAGTGTTGAGGATCAGTGGACAACGTTCAAAACCATTGTACAATATGCTTTAGACGAGTATGTGACAAGCAAGATCGTAAGAGATAGAAAAGAGCTACCATGGTACAACAAGTAGCGTTCATTAAATTTGAAAGTAAAGTTCTATGTACTGACTAGGCAGAAAATCCTAAGAAATTTTGGTCTTATGTCAAAGTGGTAGGTGGATCAAAACAAAATGTCCAGACACTCTGTGACCAAAATGGTACTGAAACAGAGGATGACAGACTAAAGGCCGAAATACTAAATGTAATTTTCCAAAGCTGTTTCACAGAGGAAGACTGCACTGTAGTTCCTTCTCTAGATTGTCGCACAGATGGCAAAATGGTAGATATCGAAACAGATGACAGAGGGATAGAAAAACAATTAAAATCGCTCAAAAGAGGAAAGGCCAATGGACCTGATGGGATACCAAATCGATTTTACACAGAGTACGCGAAGGAACTTGCCCCCCTTCTGGCAACGGTGTACCGTATGTCTCTAGAAGAGCGTTGCATTCCAAAAGATTGGAAATGGGCAGAGGTCATCCCCGTTTTCAAGAAGGAATATCGAACGGATGTGCAGAACTACAGACTTATATCTCTAACGTCGATCAGTTGTAGAATTGTGGAACACATATTATGTTCGAGTATAATGACTTTTCTGGAGACTAGAAATCTACTCTGTAGGAATCAGCATGGGATTCGAAAAACACGATCATGTGAAACCCAGCTCGCACTCTTTGTCCACGAGACTCAGAGGGCCATAGACATGGATTCCCAGGCTGATGCCGTGTTTCTTGACTTCCGCAAGGTGTTTGATACAGTTCCCTACAGGCGTTTGAGGAACAAAGTAAGAGCATATGGACTATCATACCAATTGTGTGATTGCATTGAAGTGTTCCTAGGTAACTGAACGCTGCATGTCATTCTCAATGGAGAGAAGCCTTCTGAAGTAAGAGTGATTTCAGGTGTGCCGCAGGGGAGTGTCATAAGACCGTTGCTATTCACAATAGACATAAATGACCTGGTGGATAACATCGGAAGTTCACTGAGGCTTTTTGCGGATGATGCTGTAGTATATAGAGAGGTTGTAACAACTGAAAATTATACTGAAATGCAGCAACGAATTGACGCATGGTGCTGGGAATGGCAATTGAATCTCAATGTACACAAGTTAATGTGCTGCGAATACACAGAAAGAAAAATCCTTTATCATTTAGCTACAATATAACAGGTCAGCAACTGGAAGCAGTTAATTCCATAAATTATCTGGGAGTAGGCATTAGGAGTGATTTAAAATGGAATGACCAAATAACATTAATTGCCAGTAAATCAGATGCCAGACTGAGATTCATTCGAAGAATCCTAAGGAAATGCAGTCCGAAAACAAAGGTAGGAGGTTACAGTACACTTGTTCGCCCAGTGCTTTAATACTGTTCACTGGTGTGGGATCCATACCAAATAGGGTTGATAGAAGAGACAGAGAAGTTGACCAGTTGGCGGGCTCGTGGCAATAGGGCAGCATACATCGAAGCAGCAGCAGAGCAGGCTACAGGCGGCGCAGCTCGCGCAGCCGGCAATGCAGCAACAGCCACTCCACCTGTACCCCGCTGACGTCAAAGCATGCACAAAACGGCTACTGCTGGTACCTCGCCCATTTCAGCAACAAAGCAACCAGGGGCCGGGCTCCTTGCTCGTACACAAACGCCAGCTGCGATTGGACCTAGGTGCACCCGGCTGCAATATGATATCGAGGCATCTGTTTGTCGTGTAATGGGGTGCAGGCGTGAGGTACCTTGCCTACACTGGTTCGGACCTATCGATATTCCCCTTTTCTATGTTACGAGACTGCAGGCGGGTCGAGGCACTCTCCCTCACAGCGGCAAACAATTCAGTAATTAAAACTTACAGCACACAGAGCCCCAATTAAAATCTAAGACTACGCCACACATTCTCATGGACTTTTACTGTGGCCGATGTCAATGAGTCGATCCTGGGTGAGGACTTTCTCGGCAACTACAGGCTGCTAGCTTGAAACATTCCCTGGCCTCACCTGCCCAGCCGGCGCACCGAGAGACATCAAACATTCGATGGTGCACCACATAATAACCACACCCGGACCACCCACATCGTGCTGCCCACGTCCAGTCGCGCCTGATAGACTTGCAGCAGCAAAGGCAGAGTTCGAGTCATGCTGCGGCAGGGCATCATTCGACCATTGAGCAGCCCATGGTCATTGGCGTTACAGGTGGTACCCAAAAAAGACAATTCGTGGCGCCCATGTAGAGACTACTGCGTACTTAATTTGCGAACGGTGTCGGACCGATACACAGTCCCACACTTTCAAGACTTCAGACTGTGCGGTGTTCAGCAAGATAGAGTGCACAAAGGCATACACCCAAATTCCGATGGCGCCCGAAGACATTAAAGAACAGCTATTGTAACGCCCTTTGGCCTTTCCAAAAACCTACTTATGACTCTCGGTCTTCGGAATACTGCCCAGACTTGTCAGTGGTTCCTGGATGGCGTCTTGCGAGGCTTGCCATTCTCTTTCGGGTGACCTCGATGACGTCTTGGTGTATTCCAAACCGTGCGAGTTCCACATCCGCCACCTAACGACCGTTTTTCAGTGCCTGAGTGAAGCCGACATCATTATTAATGCAGTAAAATGCGAATTCCGTGTGACGGAAATCGAGTTCCTCGGCTATTTCATTACCCCCACCCTATCGACGCCACTGCCGGAGAAAGTGCAAGCAATACTGATCCTGCCGTGATCGTAGACACACAAAAAACTACGCTGTTACCTTGGCAAGTTGAACTTTTATCCCTGACACCTGCCCAACGCTGCCGCCGTGCAAGAGCCGTTGAGTAAGGCGTTACACGGTCCTACCTCAAAGGGAAAGACCCCTGTAAATTGGACAGGCGCAATGGAGCAGAGCTACACGGACTCATAACGAAATCTCGCAGAAGCAATGCTGCTGGTGCACCCAGTACATGACGCGGACTTAGCTGTAGTCGTGGATGCCAACCAGGCCGCCATCGGTGCGGCGTTAGAGCAGCGCGTCGGCGGGAGCTGGCGGCCTCTCGGTTTGTTGTCTAAAAAGCTATACTAATCGCAACACGCTTGGAGTACTTATGACCGAGAGTTGCTTGCGGTGTATGCGGCGCTGAAATACTTCCGTCCGTCCTTAGGAGCACGACAACTTGTCAGCTTCAATAGCCACAAACTGATTACGCACACATTACGTAACAACCAGCGCTCCAACTCGAGCAATTAGAGTTCGTGTCGCAATTTACAACATGCATCCGACACATTTTGTGGATAGAAAATACTGTCGCCGATTATTTGTCTCCAGTGTGTGCACTATCTCACCCCCCATGAACTTTGAGGACGTCTACCAAGTACAGGAGAGTGATGAAGAACTGCACCGCTTCCGTCACGACACTTCCAACATCCTGCAACTGGAGCTGGTGCCTATCCCCAGCTCTGCACGGAAGATTTTGTGTGACATCTCAACTGGCACGCACCGACCATTCGTTCTAGAGGAATTCAGGTGCAGTGCCTTCGACCGTGCCCACGGACTATCACACCTCAGCACCAACACCACTGTGACGCTCGTGGCCACGCATTTCATCTGGCCCCGGCTTTGAAAGGACTGCCGTGAATGGTCGTGCACTTGCACTGCATGTCAGTGCGCTGAAGTCGGGAGGCACACCCACGCACTCGCGGGCACCTTCCCTGACGTGACACGCTTATTTGCACACGTTCACGTGGACCTCGTCGGCCCACTTCCTGTCTCTCAAGGCAAGCGGTATCTCTTAACCATGGTGAATCGCTTTACTCGTTGGCCAGAAGCAACGACCGTCGCCACCACATTCGTCGACACCTGGGTGGCATGCTTCGGATGTCCCGATCATGTGACAACTGACCACGGCCGCCAGTTTGACTGCACATTGTTCATGCACGTCACCAGACTGTGTGACATCCGGCTACACAGGACAACAAGCTACCACCTGGCGTCGAAAGGAATGGTCGAACGGTTCCACAGGACTCTGAAAGCCAACCTAATTTGACACGACACCTACGTCTTGCCCACTCCAGCAGCCACCCTTTTCTTCGACCCGGCAGAAGACCTGATCACAGACGACACTCCCTCTGCCAGCACTCAGACGTAGCCTGCACCCATAGCCCCCGGTCACGTACAGCAGCAGCCTGCTGTCATCGCACCACCATGTACGCCTAACGCCACCCCACCCAGGCAGCTGTCACAGCCACTCGGACCGTGCCCACCACAGGTGCACCGGTCGCCCCCACCACAGCCGCCAGTGGACTACGTCACGCGCGCCCGCCACCGTCTCTGATTCAAACAGCAGTGGTGCATCACCAACGCACCATGCCACCCACAACAGAAAACATGCACCCGAGCTGCTGGACGCCATCAGAATCTGGAATCCACAAGATGTCGTCTGTTGTAGAGACCCAGTCTCCAGCTTCCCACGCCTTCAGCTGTTAACCCCAGTCAAGACCCAACAATGCCTCCTGTGTCCGTCGCAGCTGCTGGGCCCATGTTCACGTCCCTGTGCCTCTGCCACATTGGACGTTGAGGCCGGATTGGCATCCGTGCCAGTTTGCCGATTTGCGTCGTGGCTGAGCTCCAGATATCATGCTCCGCACCACCCGGCTTGTCCGTATCAGCTCCTGGACCCACCTTCGAGCCATGATAGTACCATACTCACACATGAAATCCAGACCACCATTGTCTCAAACGTTAAGGTCCGTTCGATTGCTCTGCTGTGTTTCCACGACTGAGTCACTTGGTGAACTTGTGCAACATGTGAACACTTGAACCTGTCACTCTCAATACCACTCTGAACAATGTAAATAGCAAACTTTTTCTGTAGCACTTGTGAATACCCGACGATATTATTAAGAGGTCAGTGCCTTAGAGATGTCACAACAAATTACCTGCATAGTGAGACATATTGCATTGGGTGGTTTGGCAATTATTTCATTTAACACAAAAAAGTATCTCCTTCTTCTGTAGCTGCAAATTTTGTAGTATAAACAACTGTGTTATATATTTTTACTTCAGTCATCAACATATATTTTAATCACTCTAGCAAATAATTGTGACTACTTGTGACAGTTTTACCTTGTACCTTAACTACAATAAAGTCACCTTTCTGCACTGTTTCAACATTTTCATCAACACTTGTGCACAAGTTAGCATCAGATGAATCAGTGTATTGGAAATGATCAGAATCTTCAGAGCTACTGCTCCTTTCTGCCAGTATTTGGCATACTTAATTTAATTTAAGCTTATTTGGCAATAGCTTTTTTCTTCTGCCTTTTGCTGCTGCCTCTGTCCATTGTTTAACTGATGTACTGTTAAGGAGAGTTTATTTTCCTTTCCTTCTATGTCTCATTGTTTTCCTTGCACCAGCATTGTTACATGGCCAAACTTATAATTTATGTGTAATTTCTGTATGCTTATCTTCTGGCTGGTGTCCAAGATTCTGAAAATTGTCATCTGCAGATGTGTTTGCATGTTCTCCAAGTGAATCATTTGTTATTTGTTGTCAGACTGGGAAAGATCTGCCCGGTATGTAAGACGATAAAAAATTTTGAGCACTGAACGTGCTAACCTTACATTTATGTAATTTATTAGATATTTTGCAACTGTCTTGGGTTAACTGAACCAATACACTTAACAACAAATTTTACTAGTACAGTTAACCCCACCTGCACTTTATCAACAATCTTCAACATTAAGGGAAAATGACTCCATGCACAGCTCATATTTCATGAAGTATCATAAAGCAATAAACACTTCATCTAACTCAATAAGTAAAATTGTAGGGGATATTGTTAAATGCAAAAATAAATTACTCTTACTAGTATATTTCAGTTTTTTATCTATATCTGCAAATGTAGCTAACAGACACCATCCATATTAGCTCACGCAGGGAACATATTTGTGGCATGAAAAAACAATTTTCCCTCTTGAACTGTTCATAAATGTGATGGTTGAATTAGCTTTGAGAATCAGGTAACCCACCTTTTGTCTGTATGAAAGTTCATCTTTTCAGTGCATGTGTGCCATATTATAAGTCTTTCAGGCCAAAATAAAGAAGATTGCAGTAATGATAACTGTTGCATACACTAAACAGTGTCTCATAGACTTGCTCTTCAGACATGAGGAAAATAAAGTGATTATTTGAGTACATTTTTCTCTGCTATGTGACAGAGAGTAATGTCTTGTCACTAATATGGGTGGTTGCTACTGAGAATTATGCAGTAGAGTCATTTTTTGTGCATAAAGCCAAGCAGAATGAAGTATATGAAGTAGCAATGTATTATGTAATTGAGAAGTATATTATAATGAATTGATGAAATATAAAGTGAACATGAAGTGGCAAATTGAAGTATACAGGGTGTTACAAAAAGGTACGGCCAAACTTTCAGGAAACATTCCTCACACACAAAGAAAGAAAATATGTTATGTGGACATGTCTCCGGAAACGCTTACTTTTCATGTTAGAGCTCATTTTATTACTTCTCTTCAAATCACATTAATCATGGAATGGAAACACACAGCAACAAAACATACCAGCATGACTTCAAACACTTCGTTACAGGAAATGTTCAAAATGTCCTCCTTTAGCGAGGATACATGCATCCATCCTCAGTTGCATGGAATCCCTGTTGCGCTGATGCAACCCTGGAGAATGGCGTATTGTATCACAGCCGTCCATAATATAAGCACGAAGAGTCCCTAAATTGGGCACCGGGGTTGCGTAGACAAGAGCTTTCAAATGCCCCCATAAATGAAAGTCAAGAGGGTTGAGGTCAGGAGAGAGTGGAGGCCATGGAATTGGTCCGCCTCTATCAATCCATCAGTCACCGAATCTGTTGTTGAGAAGTGTGCAAACACTTCGAGTGAATTGTGCAGGAGCTCCATCGTGCATGCAGCAGCACACATAGAGTATCCTGTATGAAATCATGGTAACGTGCTCCACTGAGCGTAGGTGGAAGAACATGGGGCCCAATCAAGACATCACCAACAATGCCTGCCCAAACGTCCACAGAAAACCTGTGTTGATGATGTGATTGCACAACTGCATGCGGATTCTTGTCGGCCCCACACATGTTGATTGTGAAAATTTACAATTTGATCACGTTGTAATGAAGCCTCATCTGTAAAGAGAACATTTGCACTGAAATGAGGATTGAGACATTGTTGGATGAACCATTTGCAGAAGTGTATCTGTGGAGGAAAATAAGCTGCTGATAGTGCCTGCACACGCTGTACATGGTACTGAAACAACTGGTTCTCCTGTAGCACTCTCCATACAGAGACGTGGTCAACGTTACCTTGTACAGCAGCAACTTCTCTGACGCTGACATTAGGGTTATTGTCAACTGCATGACGAATTGCCTCATCCATTGCAGGTGTCCTCATCATTCTAGGTCTTCCCTAGTCACAAGTCATTGGCTGGAATGTTCCCTGCTTCCTAAGACGCCAATCAATTGCTTCGAACGTCTTCCTGTCGGGACACCTTCGTTCTGGAAATCTGTCTAGATACAAACGTACCACGCCAGGGCTATTGCCCAGTGCTAATCCATACAGCAAATGGGCATCTGCCAACTCCGCATTTGTAAACATTGCACTGACTGCAAAACCAGGTTCGTTATGAACACTAACCTCTTGATGCTACATACTGATGTGCTTGATGGTAGTACTGTAAAGCAATGAGTTGCATTTCGAAACAAGCACCACAGTCTACATTACCTTCCTTCAATTGGGCCAAATGGCGGTGAATCGAGGAAGTACAGTACATACTGTCAAAACTAAAATGAGCTCTAACATGGAAATTAAGCGTTTCCGGACACACGTCCACATAACATCTTTTCTTTATTTGTGTGTGAGGAATGTTTCCTGAAAGTTTAGCCGTACCTTTTTGTAACACCCTGTATATGAAACAGTAATGATTAGGGACTCTGCCTTTGTAACAGCTTCTTTTGCAAAAGTACCTCTTCAGTCAACATGTTTTTAACAGGATAAATAAGTGGTATAATGAGCATTGATAAATTGGAAAGTGAAATGATGCACAAGAGAATAATATTCTTTTGTTGTCATGGCATGACTAAGTAATATGACATAACTTGTTGAGAACGTGCTGGACATTACAGCACTGTATTCAGAAACATAGTGATGCTTTCATGAAAAAAAAGATAACAATACTGAAAATTATTTAATGAAGCTAAGTGAAGTACTAATTTATTTAATGACTTGTTGCTAAAATTGCTACAAACTTCATTTCTATGATTCTGTACTGCTGACCACCTATTTGATATAATTTTCTAAGAGGAATTAAAAATGCAGAGAATTTCACTAACTCAATCTTCATTTAAGAAAGTTAAGTCATAGTCAGAGGAGACCAATTGAGTAAATAAAGCACCTTCCATTCTCATTCACTTTATATACATTTTGTTGTAAATTCTCTGTGTGACCTTATACTGATAGATGTGTTCATTTATAACAAGTAAATGTTCAATTAATGAGTAATCATTCTTATTGGAGATATAGAGATAGGAATTATTAGTGCACAAATTTAGAAAATTTGTTTGTCTTTTCATGTTAGTAAATGCTGAACACCACTTTGGATCAGTACAATACAATACAATACTATACAATACAATACATTGGATGTGAGTGAAAATTTGAAGGAGAAATCCCAGAAAGAACCTACAGCAAATCATGAGTGTGGTTTTAGTGAAGATGGTGCCAATAATGAGTAATTAACTGTGTTAACATGGTGAAAAATTTGGGAAATATCATAATAAGTTATGACCGATGAAGTTCTCTGACATAAATGTGTTTTGAAATATTGTGGTTACACACTTGTATGTTTCGAAATTTTGTAAAATTTTATTTCATATGATGGCCAGGGAAGGCTGTTAGGTAACATTTAGTTAGGATACCTGATTTGAAAATTAGTTTAACGTATTATTATAACATTGTTCTTTTTTATTTATTCTGATACATGTAAGACTCTTATAGACCACTGAATTACCCAGTAAGCTAATTGTCATAAGTGTCTGTTAAATTCAGTTGGAGGGTTAACAGATGTAGAAAGTTGTAAAATACTGCAACTGTTGTGTTTTCTGCTCCTATGAATAACAAAAATTCTTTTACTTTTTCGTCCTGTATCTAATGCTATCACTCACATAATATGTAAGATATATAGGAATGTGTAATTTTGTTATTTATGTGAAATTTTATTTAAATTTGTGGTTCAATTGTCTGTATTTATCTTTTTGATCAAAATGATGTAGTTTTACTAGAACACTCAGAAATTAAAAGTTGTGGTTAATTAAAGTTCCTACGGCAACACTTAATGGGAAAACATATTGCCCTAATGGTCAGGATAGGAATTATTATTACCACTAATTCAAAAACAGACATTCCCAATTTTTCAAGACCACATTTTAAATTATCTGAAATTAATTAACATATGGGATAATTGACATTAAAAGTTTGGACATTCATAATTTCAATGATCTATTTTGCTTTAATATCAGTGGAATTTTGGCCTGTGATGGTATAATTTTTTTGTTGCTATATTTTTTTCTGAATCACACAACAACTCTCACTAATTAATTCAGTCATTAATTATGATTTTGGATAACTGAGGATCACAGAATATGGATTTCAGGATAGATGCCCTGGATGTAGATATGGGATTTCAAACTATGAAAACATAATGATGTTCCACATGCTTTTATGGTTTATTAACTTGAAACGTTTTTCATAAGCTAGATAATACTAAACTACTTGAGTCCACACAAAATAGTAAAATCTAACATACCCAAATTTTAAGAAATTAAGTAATTTCATAAATCACATAATGTTCTTGTGCCTGTCTTTAAATAGCCACCCCACCCCCAAAATCACTGGGTTGTGTCCAACTAGTGTCGATTAAAGTGAAAGTCTGTGAATGGTCAGCAACCAGGTAACATCTCTATGTCAAGTTAAGTTAGACTCATGGGTGCGCTACCAAACAAACAACGTCAGTGCATCAGAAAGTTCTGTGATATGCTAGCACTCAGAAACATGCTATATCATTCTGCGTGGAAGTCCCAGACTAAATATCAAAGGCCTAATATCTCATGTGAAAATTTGTGATTTGACATCATCTGCATGACACCTATGTCACATATGTAAACTCAAAGTGTTAATGTTCAATCACTATTATTTACTGGACAGTATAATTCATATTGGTGATTGTGTAGCACGTTATATAATGTACACTGTTAACTGCATATTTCTGTCACTGCATATTATACCACTATGAAATTCAATGAACTTTGTGTGACTCTGATTAGTGGTTGAATTAATTCTCATCTGGATACATTTACGAAGGAGGAGGTGCATGTGTCCTCACCTGTTTAAACTGTAATATGTAAAACTTGAACTGGCAATCAACAATGCTATAGTGCAAATAAAGTAGGAGAATCCACTTTGAAATTTAACTATTCTGTGGTCTACATAATTTTACACTATGCTTTGTAGAATTGGTATTCAGCATATTATTTCAAAACCCTGAAATTTGAGATTTTGAGATATATGGAGCCACGAACATCAACAGGTTATGGATGTCACAAATTATCGTAACAGCAAATATGCTGTCCACAAGTGGCCATGCTAAATGGAAACAATTTTTTTATGTGTAAAGTGTGACAGTGCTCAAAATGTAGGTATTGTTGGTGATTAGTGAGTTTGATATGGACAGAGATCTACATCTACATCTACATTTATACTCCGCAAGCCACCCAACGGTGTGTCGCAGAGGACACTTTATGTGCCACTGTCATTACCTACCTTTCCTGTCCCAGTCGCGTATGGTTCGCGTAAAGAATGACTGCCAGAAAGCCTCCGTGCGTGCTGGAATCTCGCTAATTTTACATTTGTGATCTCCTCGGGAGGTATAAGTAGGGGGAAGCAATATATTTGATACCTCATTCAGAAACGCACCGTCTTGAAACCTGGACAGCAAGCTACACCGCAATGCAGAGTGCCTCTCTTGCAGAGTCTGCCACTTGAGTTTGCTAAACTTCTCTGTAACGCTATCATGTGTACCAAATAATGCTGTGACAAAATGTGCCACCCTTCTTTGGATCTTCTCTATCTCCTCTGTCAACCCGACCTGGTACGGATTCCACACTGATGAGCAATACTCAAGTATTGGTCGAACAAATGTTTTGTAAGCCACCTCCTTTGTTGATGGACTACATTTTCTAAGGTCTCTCCCAATCAATCTCAACCTGGCACCCGCCTTACCAACAATTAATTTAGATGATCATTCCACTTCAAATTGTTCCATACGCATACTCCCAGAAGTAACTGCTACCAGTGTTTGTTCTGCTATCATATAATCAGACAATAATGGATCTTTCTTTCTATGTATTCGCAATACATTACATTTGTCTATGCTAAGGGTCAGTTGCCACTCCCTGCACCAAGTGCCTATCTGCTGCAGATCTTCCTGCATTTCGCTGCAATTTTCTAATGCTCTAACTTCTCTGTATACTACAGAATCATCCGCGAAAAGCTGCATGGAACTTCTGACACTATATACTAGGTCATTTATATATATTGTGAAAAGCAATGGTCCCATAACACTCCCCTGTGCCATGCCAGAGGCTACTTTAACGTCTGTAGACGTCTCTCCATTGAGAACAACATGCTCTGTCCTGTTCGCTAAAAACTCTTCAATCCAGCCACACAGCTGGATATGGATGGAGCCATCAGTGAGGTGGACGACAATGCCAAGAAGATGACACATAGGGCTGAGAAGGGCCAGATGAAGAAGATGGGAGAGAAGGTGTTAATGTTGTGGATGAATGAAGATAGGATATCTTGGCCCTAGGTCCAGATCATGAAAATATAGATAACAAATCAGAACCAGACAAAGTGTTTGGAGTTTTGGGGTTCTAGGAAGGATTCCTCTAGGAGGTCTGTAAACAGATTGGGATGGAAAGGTGTCATGCAGGAGCCCATGGCGGTGCTGTGGATTTGCTTAAATACACTGACTAAAAATATTGCAGTACCAAGAGGGAGTTGTGCAACACAAATGAAAGTTGGTAGGTGTGTTTCTGATGTCTATTAAAATTTCATGCTAGTCGCATAAGAGTGCTGCTGGTAGTGCCACTATGAGGATGCAAATGAGGCTTTCTTTGAATACATGCTGCAACATCTGTAGTGTTGGTTGCATTTGGGACTAAACATAACAACTTGATGTTAGTCAAGAACTGCTTTAAGGCAATAAAAATGTCATTATCAGCACCTCACTGAGTTTGAGCGAAGTCATGTAATACAGCTATGAGAAACTGTATGTCCCTTCTGTGATATTGCAGTAAGACTTGGCAGAAATGTAACCACTGTAGATGATCATTGGCAGCCTTGACCACAAGAAAGTACAGTCACAAGAAGATGGGGGCTCTGGACAGTCACATGACACTACTGAGAGGGAAGACCATCATGTTTGGTGTGAGTCTCTGGCGAATTGTGCTGCATCTGCAGCAGCAATTAGCACCACAGTGACGTAATGAATTTTTAGCAATTGGTTGCTTCAAGGACAGCTCTGAAACAGATGCCCTGTAGTGTGCCTTCCACTGTCCCCAAACCACTGTCATTTGTGACTTCAGTGGTGTCACGATTTTGTATGAAACCAGGAGCAATCAAGGGATTAGCCCACGCATCCTGACTGTAAATTAGTACGTCAATCTAGTGATTCAACCTGTTGTGCTGCCATTCTGGAAAAGCATTACAGGGAATATTTTTGAACAGGATCAAGCTCGCCCATGTACTGCTGTTTTAATCCCATAAGCTTTACAGAGTGATGAAATGTAACATTGGCCTACTCAATCACGTGATCCATATTCAATCGAGCACTATGGGGCACCATCAGATGACATCTCCATTGTCATCCACAAAGAGCATTAACCATCCTTGTATTGACTAATCAGTTGCAAGGGGCTCCATCCCACAAAGAGACATCCAGCAGCTGTACAATACAATGCATGCATGTCTGCATGCTCGCATTCAGAATTCTGGCAAGTAAACCGATTATTAATGTACCAGCATTTCACATTTGCATTGGTTTATCTCGTGCTTACATTGACCTGTGATCTTGCAATGTCAGTCATTCAAACATGTTACCTAGACAAATGTATTCCTGAAACTTCAATACTCTACATTAATTATTTTTTGGTGTTGTGATTTTTTTTTCCCCTGACACTGCATCTTCCTCTCAAAGGAGGATGTAATCAGTAAGGTTTAGAAGGAGTATGTAGTGGTTTGATGTCAAAAGGACATTGAGAGTGGTAGTGTTGGATGGCATCTTGGCAATTGCCCTGAGGAATGATGGTGTGCAGGGAGGTGTCATCAACTGTGACAAATAAGGATCCAGGTGGTCAGGAGTAGGGATGACTGAGAATTGCTAAGTGGAGTGGTTTGTATGTTTGATCCTGGGAAAGGCCTATGGAGTTGAGTAGGAATTGAAGGTTATGTTGTGCTCCTGGGATGGGATCACTATGGTACAGATTGTGGGTGGAGGAGTTAGAAAATAGGTGGAACCTTCCTTCTGGCAGTCACAGTGCTGCCACAATTTCTGCAGAGCATTTTATTTTGACATGATCACGAACAAGCAGCCCAGAGGAATGAATGGTCATTACCTGATTATTAATGTACTAGCGTTTCCTAACCATTGTCATCTGGATTCTTCCCCTCTAACACCAGATTTCCTGAAATACAGAGAGGGGTTATCCTTGCAATACTTACTTCAATCATGTAATCCTGCTGACGCAGTCATCGCTAACCCACTGGCACAAAAAGAACTAAAGTGCCCATGTCATAACCTTAGAAAATCAGGAAGTAAAAGAACTTAAAATAAATTATACATTAAGCCCAATCGACTGATGGAATGCGAGCTGAGAACAAGGACTTCCTCATGTAGAAAGGCCCACAAAATATGCTGTGGAGACAGTGGAAGTCCTGGACCAAAGATTAAATGTCTTTTGCCACATTGCTATGAAGGATAAAAAGTTAAACACAGTCGACAACCCCTGCATCCTTCACTATAACACCCTACAAATCAGACAGCAAACATATGAGAACATAAGTAGTTAAAACAAGGACATGGTAAACCATCAAAGGTTGACGACAATGAGCACAAAGTGGTGGGGGATCACCACTTAACAAATGGCGATGGATAAAACGACAATACCCAATATGCAACCTAGCTAAAATGATCTCCTCACAGCAAAGGGGCCGAGATGGCATTGGCCAAGCTGCTAGGAGAGGTTTAATTCCCTGGAGCTTGTTGCGATGAAGAGTGCACCAGTGGTGATGCCAAAGTGACACCATCTGCCAACAGACGGCAACATAGAGATAATCCAAAGGGATGGAAGAGCTAGCAGACTGAGGTAGGAGGATTCCAACCTTACGAGCAGCATCAGCAGCCTGATTTCCCATCAGAACAATGTGACCAGGAGACTGCATGACCATCACAGTGTCTCCCTCAACAGACAGCAAACGGTAGCTTTCTTAGACCAATTTCACTAAGGGATGGGCTGTGTACAGCACACAGAGGTTCTCAAGGGCACTGAGAGAATCAAAATATGACTCAATTAAAAAGCCTCTCCAGCTGCATGTATTAGGTAGCCTGATACAGGGCAAAGAGCTCTGCGGTAAATATTGGGTAGTGTTCTGAGGCCAGTACCGGAAATGGTCCATGTCAATGATGAAGGCACACCAGACACCACAGTCTGTTTTAGAACCATTACTGTACACAAAAGTGCTGTCACTATGTTGTGTGCGGAAGTCGAGAAACTGACTGCAATAGATCAAATTGGGAGTAGTTTACTTAGGAAGTAAATGAAGTCCAAGATAAGCACAAGCCACCGCGCAATGCCAAGGTAGTGAAGGGTTCACACCCACTGGAAAACTGGCAAGGAGTGTGAAGCTAAGCTGCTGGAATAGGAGCTGAAAGCAAACTCTGGGAGGTAACAGAGAAGAGGGACGCACCCATACTGGCAGTCAAGCGAGTCATCAAAAAAGGAGGTGTAGTATCGACAGCAGACAAATGGAAAGCGCATCTGTTGAGGAGAACCTCACACCAGTATAACAGCAGTTGCAGATTCTGCATAGAGACTCTCAACTGGGCTAGTGTAAAAGGCACCAGTGGCCAAACGGATCCCCCGATGATGGATTGCATTAAGATGGCATAAAATTGATGGATGTGCAGATGAATAAATAAAACACCAATAGTCTAGTTTCGAATAGACAAGGGATTTGTACAAATGGAGGAGGGTGGTATGATCTGCTCCCCCGGAAGTACCGCTTAGAACACGTAAGACATTAGGAGGCTGGGTACAGCATTCAGCCAGATAAGACACATGGGAGGACCAAGAAAGTTATCTATCAAGCATGAGTTCAAGGAATTTCATAATTTTGCAAATAGAAAAGCAACAAGCCCAAGATGTAAAGATGGTGGTAGAAACAGATTGCACTATCAGAAATTCATACAAACTGTTTGGTCAGCGGAAAAGCGAAAGCCATTGTCAATACTCCACGAGTAAAGATGCTCAAGACATTGCTGAAGATGCTGCTCAAGGATACAAGTATATGGAGAACTGCAGTAAGTTGCAAAGTCATCGACGAAAAGCGAGCCGCGATGTCTGGTGGGAGACAGGCCATTATAGGGTTAATCGCTACAGCAAAGAGTACGATGCACAGAACGGAGCCTTGAGGTGCCGCAGTCTCCTGGATGAAGATGTCTGACTAGGTTGTATCCACACATACCTTGAATACTTGGTCTTTTAAAAATTTCTGAAGGAAACAGGGCTGGTAGCATTGAAAGCCCCATGTGTATACAGTACAGAGGATATCAGCCCTTCAGCAGGTGTCATGAGCTTTCTCCAAATCAAAAAACAAAGTCACAATTGGGTATTTTGGCTGAAAATGGTTAACAACATGGGTTGACAAAGTGACGAGCTGGTCAACACCAAAATTATGCACTCGAAATCCACATTGTGCTAGGGTTAGTAGATTGCGAGGTTAGAGCCACCATACCAACCAACCATTAATCATACATTCTATCATCTTGGAAACACAGCTCATGAGAGAAATGAAGTGGTAGCTGAAAGGAATGTGTTTGTCCTTATGGGGCTTAGAATGGGTATGATAGTAACTTCACGTCAGCATCTGGGAAATGTGCCATCTGCCCAAATGTGATTGTGTGTATGAAGGAGGAAGTGCTAGGCCTCAAGAACAAGGTGCTGCAACATCTGAATGTCAACATTATCTGGCCCTGGGGTGGTAGATCAGGATGAAGTGAGAGAATGATCTATTTCTCCCATCCTAAAGACAGAATTGTAGCATTCACTCTTCTGAGTGGAGGAGGGTATCATCTGAGCCTCCTCCACTCGTTTCTGAGGGAGGAAGGTGGGGGTGATATTGGGTGGAGCTCAAAATCTCCACAAAAAAGCAGCCAAAGGTGTTGTAGATAGCTACCAGGTCCAACAATGGCACCACCTGCTACAGTCATACTGGAAATCAGGTAATAGACCTTAGTCCCAAACAGACGATGGAGGTTGCTCCCCACATGATGGAAGAGGAAGTGGAGCTGTTAAAAGAACTAGTAAATGAATCCAGCTAGCTGTTTTGATATAGCAAAGAATGCAGTGACATTGCACTTGCAACTGTTTACAACAAATACAGTTTGCCATCAAAGGATGATGGCTATAAATGCAGAGAGTAGATCTTCGCACGTGACTCACATCACAGTATGCCTCAGTTCTCGTGGGGACCAGTACACAGCATGGCAGAGATGAAGTGCGAGGTATAGAATGTTCTATGATGGTAAGGATAATGTTTGTGAGGTACTATGCCTGGTCATCACAACTGGGGAAATGTTTTTTGAAGGTCTCTAGGTAGGACTGAAGGCTTCAGTCAGCCTCAGAAAGCTTCCAATTGGCTTTATACATAGGTGGGATAGGAGTCAGCAAACAGATAGCACATGGGAGATTGTCACTCTAGTACATATCAGAGAGAATGGACCATTCAGGATAATAGGAAAAGTGGGCACTGGAGAACGAGAGGTCCAAATGGGAATAGGTGTGTGTGGAGTCTGAGAGGAATGTGGGTGCTCCATTATTAAGATAGATAAGTTGAGTTGATTGAGAGCACCTCTCTTACAGGTTCTCCCGCATGAGATGGAATGCTGAATGCTGTCTTCTGCAGGAAGGTCAAAGCAGACCAGAAGAAAATATGAGAGGTCATAGCGATCTCAAGGATGTAGTTTTGTTTCTTGGAGGCAGAGAAAGAGTGGATGCTATGATTCGAAGAGCAGCCATAATTCCTCCTATTTGGATCTAATGCTGTGGACCTTCTGCTGGAGGCTGCATGGTCACTTTTGCAATTGATACAGCATGGAGGAGGAGGTGGCAATTGCCCTTGCAAGCAACCCTACAACAAATAACTCATTTGGTTTTGTTTCAACAGGTTTGGTGAATTTGGCTATAATGTCGACACTGGTGGCAACACATCCAGTTTGGAATGTACAGTTGGGTCGTGATCACTTCATAATCTACTTTGATCTTCGGTGGAAGCACTGCTTGATCAAACGTGAGAAAAAGAGTGTGTGTAGGCACTAAAGTTGCATCAAATATTTTCATTACCTGATGGACTGCAGTGATGTCCTGATCAGACAGGTAAGTTTGGATTTCTCCCTCGGTCAGACCTAAAAGCAGTCTAGTGTAAATAACACCATGCAGAGAATTCAGCATTCAGTGGGCTTCAACATGAACAGGGTAGCTGTGGAGGAGTGAAACTGTAAGCAGTTGTTGGGCCTGAAAATCACAATTATACTCCAAAAGGAAAGTTCCATTACATAAATTGTGGCAATATTTCACAGGACCTGCAATTGCAGCAAAACCTTTTTGAATAATAAACACATTAACAGTAGCAAAGGACTGACCTTCTTCAGTATGTGATACCATGAGGGACCGAGGTGCCACTGGGAGATTCTTTGAATCTTTAGCCTCATATTGTTTACATTTAGTAGATGTACACAGAAATGATTGGCTCAATGCGAGAAAATCCCCCATGATTGACAGTGCCTTCGATGGTGCATTCCTTCCAACTGGGGTCCTTCCAAGAGGGCCTCACCGGCCTTACGTGATTGTTCACACCTCAGGTTACACCTCCCATACTCCTGATAGAGTGATGTATTGGCAATTGCAGAAGGTAACAGCTCAGTCAGTCATCCCTTCCTGTGCATGGCCTGTAGCAGGGGCTACGTGCGAACACTACCTGTTGACCCAGAGCTAGGAATAACACGTTACCCAGTCAGCTGTTATATGTCAAACATGTAGGCCGGCCTTCAGGAGCAAACAGGAAGGAAGAAGAAACAAAGAGGAATCTCAAATGTTGAAGCAGAGGAAGGGCAGGAGATGGTGAATGAAGGAAGAAAGAAAAACAGTTGAGGGACTGTTCTGATGTCAGGATACTAAAGCTTCAGAACGCATTCCCAAAACTACCCAGACATATTTCCCAAGGGAGGGCAAAAAGAACAGCAGGAGGATAGACATTCAGCACAGGTGCTGCAAAGGCTTGGGCTGTACCTGACCTCTCATGATGATGACAGGTCACCAGAAAAGTTTGAAGAAAATAATATGGCCTATTCACCTTCACACATGTGTTCCATGAAATTGACTGGAAGGGTGTACAT
Organism: Schistocerca gregaria; assembly: GCF_023897955.1. Classification (NCBI taxonomy): domain Eukaryota; kingdom Metazoa; phylum Arthropoda; class Insecta; order Orthoptera; family Acrididae; genus Schistocerca; species Schistocerca gregaria. The sequence continues at coordinate 165,933,676 of NC_064931.1, forward strand.
TGTGATAGTGATGTTGACTGTAAGGTACCAGAAGTTGAGTATTCTGTACAACCATGACGATGTAGGATTTCCAACCAAACTTACAAACTTAGATCTCAGAAAACTATATGAAAAATGTCTAGTAATAAATTGCTGGTGTCAGGAACACAATCCTCTTGTAGAAACAAAAGACTGCTCTATGCTTATAGTAAAACTACATACAGTAAGTTATTCAATAACTATTGCAAAGTAAACAAGTTTGTTGTGAAGCCAAGAGAATGTACAACTGGCAGTTTATACTCAATTCATGTAATAAATCAAATAAGTAAGTGATAAATCATGTCTCGGCGTTGAGGTGCAAATATAATTTCTTGTATTTCATTACCAGGTGACCAAAATGTCTGTGGAACAGCAAACATTTGACTGAGTGGTCTCATGGCTATGAAACCACTGTAGGCATTTGCAGGGGACTCGTTTGTGCTCAGCTGTAATGATCAATAGTGCAACATTTACTACTGCTTAGTTAGCCTCAGCCTCTTGACAGTGGCATGGGGAGTTCACAGGTCCTCGAGAACACTCTGTGACTTTCAGGTAGATATGGCATGGAGGCGAGGCAGCAGCATGTTGGACTGGTCTGTGATAGTTTGACTTCCTTCAGAGTGAATCGACGTAATCGTGGCAGCCTCTGTGGCATTTGTTTTGGGCAAGGTTTGTGCTTCATTGGTAACTAGTATAATGGTTATCCTTCCTGAGCAATTAAAATTAACCTCACTTTGGTAGCAATTGTTGTTGCCAAATGTGTAACAGTAAAGCATCCAAACTGATAATCATTCCATGCACATGTCTCCAGAATTCAGACAGAATCATGTCATCATGCCTCTCATGGTACAGGACTTGTGTTAGCCTATGACCCATTGATTTTGTGCAATGTGAAATAAGCACCATCATGAGGGCATTGTAGGCTTGGTGCAGGGAGCGTCATAATATAATGTCCAACACTACTGAAGTAACACGTTGATCAAGATTATTGGTCACCAAAGTGAACTATTCAAAAGAGTCACTAATTTGCTGTTACTTGACAATGCTCTCCATTTACTGCAACTAAGTTTTCAATTGACTGGTTGCAAACACTGGGGGCTGAATTTGCAAATACATTGTGGGAGGACTGCGAAAGCTGATGAGTGGATATTTCTGTTGATCTCACATGTGGTACCAGTGAACGTGAAATGACTGGAAACATGTTCACTCCGAATTTGATGTCTTACGACACTGTTGTAATTATGTGTGAAGCATTGTTATGTGATTATATCACTGTGTCCAATGTCATGACCAGTGTGGTTGAAACCACGATGTTCCAAAGTGGATCGGTGTGTGGTAAAAAATCTAGTGCTTGAAACACAGGAGGTGGGCAATGTAGAATCTGTATCTCATTTTTAATTACCTGGATGGCACCACTGATGGAATGTAGAAGGTTATGTGTGGTATGCCTGACGGTTCTTATCTATGCCAATTGCAGCAGATAACCTATCCACGAGAGCAGAATTGCTTCTTTGGGTTCACAAATTATGTAAGAACACTATCTCCTACAAATAAAATACATTCACGGATTAACGGTGTAATACACTGAGGTGTCAAAAGTGATGGGTTTGCTCCTGATATGTTGGACGTGCTTTACCCGTAGTAGTATAGCAACACGATGTGGCATGGACTCAATACATTGTTGGAAGACCCCTGCAGAAATACCGTCCAATGCTGTCTCTATAATTGCAAATGTTCCGGGTACACAAGTTTGTGCATGAACTGACATCACAGTTATGTCCCATATACGTATGAAAGGATTCACGTTGGGTGATTTTGGTGCCCAAATCATACACTTGAATTGTTCAGAAATATATTCAAACCGAGTGCGAACAGTTGTGGTCCGGTGATCAGGTACACTGTCATTTATAAAAATTCCACCATTGTTTCAAACATCAATAGCTGCAAATGGTCTCCAAGTAGCTGAACATAAACATTTCCATTCAATGAATGGTCCAGTTGGACCAGAGGAGCAAGTCCATTCTATGTAAACACAGCCTACACAATTATGGAGCCACCAATAGCTTGCACTGTGCCTGAAATTTGCTACTGTCAAAACACTCTTAACACTGCGGATCTCAGAATACTGAGTTCCTTAATGATTTTTGAAGTGGAAAGTACCGCACATGTAACAGCAACTACCATTCCATGTTCAAAGTCTGTTAATCCCTCTCATGTTGCCGTAATCAGGTTGGAAACATTTTCATATGAATCACTCAAATACAAATGACTGGTCTGCTAATGCATTATCCTTTTATACACTGTATACATGATATTACCAGCATGTGCACATTGCTATTCTATGACTGTTTTTCATCTCAGGGTAAACCACACTTTATTGCGCACAAATACAAAAGACACATGTGTACACATTAGCAAACAAACCAGAACAGGAAGCTTCAAAAAACATGAGAAATTAGAGAGACACTGCACTTGTCACATATCAATTAGTTGATTACATCACTCCCACAACTGCATTTTGTCAATTCCCAATGTAAAAGTAGTTATCAAAATTATCCATGGAGCCATTGACTGCATGTGAATGATTTGGTGTAGATAAAAATAAGTAAATACCTTATCCCCATTCAGTATTTCAATTTTGTGGGCAAATAATGTAGAATAAGTGATCCAGTCTGCTCTGATATGACACTTGTGGCAAAATTACTACATGGACTAGAGAATGTTTACAAGACTTGGCAATGTCAACACAGCAGTAGGACTACTACCTACAAAGTTCTGTGACTATAATGAAATGGAATTAGATTACATTAGATTCAGATTTTGTGCCAGAGACCCAAAAGTGACATAACTCTCATGGGCGTGGAACATGTCAGAAAGTATAACATAAACAATATAGAACATATGAATGCAACACTAACTTCCGCAATCATTTGTCAGGAGATTGTCACAATATGTGAACATATTACAATAAATTGGAACTGCTAATATTTACAGAATTCATACACTATCAGAATGAAACCTAGTTATAAATATCTGATAAATTTATCATCATACCTAATCTTAACTGTTGTGACTAAGTGTTGTCAAAACAGAAATTTTTACAGAAGCTGGTCTAACTATCCCTGTTAGGATATTCTTCTACGGAGATCAGTTTCCTACCAAAACGCCATTCAAACTCTGTTTAAGCTGTAATCTATCTGTTCAAAGTTTTTAATGGTTGCTGGCAGTTAACTGAATCTATGTGTTCCTAAATATTGGGCGCCTTTTTGGGACATGGTACGTGATTGTTGGTTTTTATGTGGATTGTTCTTATGACTAGTATTTATACTATATATTGAGCTATTGGTTGTAAATAGACACATTATTTTCAACCAATTTCATAAAGGAATAAATATACTGAGAAGCAGTGGTTAGAATATCCGATTCCTTGTGTCCACTACTACAATAACTTTGTCTCGACTTCGAAACTAAACACGCTGTCGTTACGTACTGACAAGTCCTTTGGCGCTGCTACACTGACAGATAACAGCAGGAATTGGCACAAGCGCGGAAGGTGTGCAAGTTATCCATTCGTAAACTGTTATATTTTGCTGTTGTAAGAATATCGATAACCAGGAAAAGTTTTATTCAATAGAAACGGTTATGCCCAGAAGTAATTGCTTTCGGTTGAAGAGATTGGGTAAGCTCCAACATTCCTGCTTGTTACGCTCGTTGAAATTGTGTGGGTTAATCAATATTATTGTCGTAGTCGTCATTACGTCTATGGTACTAAGCTCAAAAGGATCTCTCCAACTATTTTATGTCGATTCTTTTACGGCTTCTGCGCTTCGCCAACCCTCCTCCTTTCTCCGGGCTTGGGACCGGCAACAGCAACTGCAGAGCAATATTTGTAAATATGTAATAAAGCGAGACAAGTACAGTGTTTGGCGGTGAATCGCACAAGACTTTAATGACAGCGAAACAAGGGGAAGTGATATAATTCTCAGAAGTTACCACACCCATTTGAAGGCGTTGTGAGTATAAACTTTGAAGACGAAATTTTTGGCCAGCGGGAAGATCTGTGTTTGTTATTGTTTTGATCAAGATAGTAGATGCTTCGTGTAGTGCAAACTCCGCGATAGGCTTAGTGCTGTTCCGATTTATGAGATACGAAAAGCAGAAACGCAAAATGGGTTGCAAAATTGTTGGAGAGAGAATAGGAAACGTAATATACTTTGACATTCTGGGAGTTAAGTAAGTTTATCAGTTAAAATCATTGTGGTTAGCATATCGTATTTTCCCGTAGAATATAAATGTATAGGATTTATTTAATACTGTGTCGTATGTGCTCAAGCTGCAAGTACAGCGTTGTACTGAGAACGTTATAAACTGCAGATTTAGTTTCATAGTTGTAAGCTTATATTAAAGAGTAGAAAGCTATCTTGTATGCAACTTAGTACTGTTTATATGGTTGTTGGAAGGCTTCTTGAAAGTTAACTCTCATTCAAACGTTTTGAGTTGTTAAGTAGTGAAGTTCTTGAAGTTTATTTTCAGTCCCTGAAGCCTTTAACGATGAGACTTGCTAAAAGCAGAAGGTGACATGCAGCTAAACAGTAGATACTGTGAGAGATTTGCATTTGTAAAACAGGATACTGAAGTAGCAGGTAAGGGTTTATGCGAATGTCTCGGCTTACATTCAGAAAATCAGCGTCTGTTTATTATTAATCTGAAGTACCAGTGGGGAGTAAATGGTTTAGGGTGTAAGTATATGAATCTCAGTGTTAGAGTAGACAATTTTTAAACCTTAGCTGCGCTGATTAAAAAGAATATGCTGTAGGACAGATTGAATAATACGTGCTGTCAGTCTTGTTTGTGGGCCAGTACAGTGAGAAAGATTTCTAAGTGCAAAGCATTCAGCGCTGACCTTTTTGGGTTGTACCAAGAAGATGCAAACACTGAACAAATGTTCCAACAGTAATTAAGCTTATTTATAAATAATGTAGTCCTGTTTTCTTGCCAATTGGCAGTCATTGCCTCATCAATATTTGTGAGGTGGAAAGCGAAAAGGGACCTCTTTTCGAAAATTTAGGAATTTGAGTTTTTGTAGTTTTTACATTCAGCATTAAATTCTGAAGAACCTGTAAAAAAAATTTATTTCTATCTCTAAATTTGAGGCAGTTATGGCAGGTTGAATATTTATAACATGAAAGAGGTGTTTTGAGATATAGGCTTTTAAATTTTCACTTAACTTTACATATTTAAGAAACAAATTCTTCTTATATATTACACTTAAAATATCTTTCACCAAGTGGTTTGGAGTTTTTTTAATTGACACTTCACAATAAGTGGATTACTCCTGGAGACCAATATCACATCAGAGTGTAAATACAATTGAAACCAAATTAATTGGTCCCTTGTTGAGATAAATATAGCTAGCTCAGTGCTTATTTTTTTTCCATAATACTTATATTTTTACACTATGTTATGGCATCTTTTGGATCAAATTTTGATCCTGGAGCAATTAATGGCATTAGAACCACAAGAAATTGGAAGCCACAAATCCTACAAAATAGATTACTGAGATCCCATATTTTGTAGTTGCCAAACAGCTTGATTTTCTGTTCATAAAAAAAGTCTGAATGGGGTTAAAGGCACTTTAACAAGAGCATTTACGTGTCTTCTTTTTTCACTGGAATATTTGTTTGGTCAGGTTCTTCTTCAGGATCTTTACTTTCGCTGACTTGAGTTTCTGGTTCACGATCTGAGCCTACTTCGAGACACATAATGTCTTTGTAGTTTTCTTTGCAATAGGTCTTGATGTTTTTAAAAAGGTACTGTTTTCGTTGTCTTGTCAGCCCTGGAGGAATTACTGCAGCAGGAAACCCTGTGGGTCCATTGTCATTGGGGAAGATGCGGTGCACAAATTCATTTCCATCAATGTCCAATTTGCAGTGTACTCTACCTTTGTAGCTAACGTTGAACTCAAAGTGGTTGTATTTAGTTATGTGAGGTACTTTGTAAGCTTTAACATCCTTCAAGAAATTTAGCCAGTCATATGTATTCACAGCAACTTCACCTATTTTATTTACAACAGCAACAGCTGAGTTAACATGTGTTGTAGATGTAGATTTCTCAATGCAGTCTGCCAATTATTGTGTGGAAGAGATATAGGTGCCCCTAAATCTTTTCTTTAAAAGTCCAAATGCCCAGTCACATGCAAATTTTGTGTGACCTACTGGCATGAATGACAAAACAATACTCTTATTTTTGTTGTTACTGATTCTCCAAGCAAGATATCGTAATAAGATATCGTTCTTATTCTGACCTACACAATTGTCAGCATGAATGAACATTGTCTTCTCCATGACTGTAGTTTTTCAAGTCGTTGTGGAAAAGACTGACATCGACGTTGGATCCCATTGTTGTTCCTACACTTTCTGGGAGTAGATAGTGTACTTGTTTGTTCACAGTCTCACACATAACCCCAAATATTCCTATTCTGAATGGAACCAAGAACTAAATAGGTCCAGGCTGCAACGGGTTACTGGGTATGTGAACGTGCTGGGTCATGTCAAAACTGTAGTGTACACAACTTCTATCACCATCTTCAAAATTTTTCGTAGTCTTTTTGATAGTTTCCTTATAAAACACACTTTCTTTTGCAAGAAGTTGTAGATGGGACCTCATTTTTTCCATAGTTTCCATTTTAGTTGCTTAAAGCACTGAAACCATTGCAGTTCCTGAAGTGAAATGCTGTTGGCAAAATGCACAAAGATCTGATTTGGGCTTCATGACAACTATTTTTTATGGCCATATCTCTTTCCAAATGTTACAAAACACTCTACTTGATACTGGTTTTACGGGCATATCATTTGTAAAGGAAGCCATATAAGTTTCAAAAATTTTGGCTTTATCATCACTAGAAGGTAGAAGCTTGAAATTTGCTTGATACTGAGTGCTACTTCTGCCTGATAAAATTATGGCATGTTGTTCTGCATAATTGTGTAAAAACCTTACAACAAACTCTGAATCAGAACAATAAATCCCATTCTTATGAAGTTTTCTTGTATTACCATGAGCTTTGACAATCAATACTGTATCATCATACATTTTTGTTACAGCGCTTCATTCTTTTAATTTTAATATTGTTGGAAAACATGTAAGTGTTTGTACAAACTTGCCAACCTTTTACTAAGTATTTACTTTCTGATTGTTTCCTCTCAGTTTGTAATTTATGTTTACGAGCTGTCAAAGAAGAATCTGAAGTGACACACCACAATTGGCCTAAAATTACTTGATCTAATGTGTTGACATTGTTCTCATAATGATAAATCTCAGCACATTCACGATTCATTTCCAAATATTCATCAACTGAACAGTAATTGCAACAGTCTTCTTTGCACCCACAATCTGCTTTTAAAAACTCTGAAATGAGAGCATGGTCTCTGTCAGCATCAAAAGAGTCAATTTAATTTATGCAGTCATCAGTTACTACTAGGTCAAAGTCTTCAGCACCATCATTCTCATCTACAACTTGATCACTATTAACATTTCGTTCTATTTCAATAATAACATTATCGTTGTTACCTAAGGCTTCATTAAACTTCGGAATGTCTTGTAATAAAGAAATATCAAATAGGTTAACTGACTCATCACCTTGAGATTCCAGTTCCTCATCACTTGATTCGTCTCTACTTGGCATTCTTTCAGAAAAATAATCTTGAAATACTTCGTCAACTTTTATCAAATAAATCACCACCAACACCAATATCGTTAAGTGCTTTCACAATTCTATCTTCACATGTTGCATACGTTAAACTGAGCAAGCTGTAAACATGAATTTGTAACATCAGCTGTCAGCTGTTCTTTGAGGGCTACCAACTATACATTGGCAACATCTGTAGGCATTCTCAAAAATAGGACCATGTGTGTTGTTTGGCATTATTGAAATCACAAAACAGTTTTCTTTTATACGAAATTGAATGTTTTTGCTGTACTGAAAATTTTACCCTTCCGACAAGAGGTCCCTTTTTGCTTTCCGCCTCACATTTAATATCTGATGCTACTGTCACGTTATTTGCTCAAGGTCAGGTGCTGATGCTACACCCATCTGCTTAGACCTGTGATGTGGTGGTAATGTCATGGTGAGGTTTTATGTTTGAGTCTGTCTGTGTTTGTTGATGGTGTGTTGTAGTATTTGGGGGCACTCTCTTGTGCTAGATGTATGTTTCAGGTTGCTTTTGGCAGAATTCCTGCTGAGATAGTTTGAATTTTCACATTGTGGCTGATGGATTCATTTTTATGTTTGGAAATATTAGTGGAATGTGTTTCTTATGGTCAGAGATTTAATATTATTTTTTTCTTTTTTCTTCAATTGTGAGTAAGATACAGATACTTATGAGTAGGTCATTACTTGTTGCAGTGGGAGATATTTTTGCTTTTATTATATGTTTTATGATGGCGATGAACGAGTCGTTGCCAGCTTTGGCTGGTGGCCACTGCTAAATAGAAACATATAAATCACAGCAGGTTTGTCAGTAGTGTCAATAAGGTGCTGGCTGCATGGTCTGGATCTGCAGTGACTAAAATAATTAGAAGTAATTGGAAAATATTATATATATATTGTATTTAACTGGTTGTTCAGGATTCTTCTTGTCTTCATACATATAATTATAAACAGATAGCTATTGAGGCCTCACTTAGGCCATACATTACTAAGTGCCTTTTTAGAGGTGTCTTCCTATCAGCTGAAGGCTATGCTACTTTACTACTTGACATTCCGAGCAAGAGTGGATGAGAGCTTGCTAGAAACTTTGTACAAGCCGCAGAGCAGTGCTAGCTGCTCATGGGTAGAATGATACTAATAAGGACCGCAAATGATAACTTCAACCCCTGACAATTGTGGTGTCATACGTTGATACCACATTCCTCCCTCTCAAATCTCCGAACTGACATTGAATAAGGCTTATGACCGCCACGTGGAGGATGCCATGCTGATGTAGTCGAGGAGGTGGGGAGCATGGCTGCAGGCGAGGCATGCCCACCTACACCCTGCCATTCCGACCAACAGGAGACAGGAAACGCCTGGAAACCTACTCCAGGGTGCACATCAACATGAGGAATCTGTGCTTCTACTACTATGGGAGCAACCGAAGGTTCGACCTTCATCAGGTCGGGGCACCCGACCGGCAACAAAGAAGTAAATCAGGAAGTGCAGACTATTCTGCGGCATTTGATGGCGTTGTAACCAGGATTTCACTGAACCCTATCACAGTTGAAGGCACCTGGTCCATATGGCCATCTGGTCACTGCAGCATTGCTGGCACTGCAGGCGACTCCACTGTGAGACATGGTATCTGCACTGGCGCATCATCGCGTGGCAAAGGTGAAGCTACGGGCGCTGGTCCCCAGCAGTGAGGAGAGCAAGGAAGAGGGCCCTGCAGGGGCAGCCCTGATGGTGCCTTCACTGGAAACATAGGGCAAGTGGCAGAGACCCCACGGCTAAAGAGACGCACCTGCTTCTGATGCCTGCATGCCTCACCAGATGGACCTGATATGACAAACATAGCACAGCCAAGATGGCGAAGGATGCACCCTTTCAACCATCAGTGATTGCCATGGGAATGACAAAAATAGACAATATCATCTGGCAAGAATTTGTGGGTCTGCCATGGCAAAGAAATATGGTGTGGGGGATGCAACAAATGCAGAGTTCTGTGAGGATGACCTTGCAGTGATTCACCTGCAAGGCACCGTCGCATGGCTGCGATTGGTACGAAGACAAAAACAACAAAAGAGCATCCTCACGAGAATGAGAGTCAATCAATTTAGACATTTGCGACTTAAATGTCGGAATGAATCTTTGAGTGGCTCCGTTTGATTGAGGGGAGAATAGTGCTGAAGTTAAATGCTGAATACCATTAGCTTCACAAAAGGTTTTGAACCCTGCAGACACAAATTGAGATCCATTGTCAGTGACAATGACTTGTAGCATGCAAAATGTAGAAGACAAATATTTAATGATAGCAGACGATGTTGATGACATGTGAACAACAGATGGAAAACTGCTAAAAGAATCATCAAGAATTACGCATCATGTGTCCCAAACAGGATCAACGAAATCTAAATGTAAGCTATTCTGTGGCAAAGTTGCCTTAGGCCAAGAGAAAATTTTCTGCTGTGGTGCAGATTGTTTTCTGCACACACGGAACTAGAACAACAAATCTTGGGTATGTCAGCAACAATACCAAACCAGGTACACTGACGGCGAGCTAACTGTTTTGTCTGTATGATACCCGAATGACCTTGGTGAAGAAGTCGTAGCACAGTGACTGCAAAGAATAAGGAACAATAACACGAGACTGATCGTTCTGCGTGCAGAGCAAGATGATGCCACGTTGGACAAAAAGTCGCCTGCACAAAAAAGGATGAACCAATGGTTCTTCGATCCAAATTTTAGACAAAGGCTATTGCTTAGTGACGTAACGCAAAACGACACTTAATACTAGGTTGTTAGCTGTTGGTGTGGTTATACGTCAAAAGTTAGCAGGAAAACTTTCTACTGCATCATCATTTTGCACACCAGTGAACATACAAGCCTGTTCAGAACAGTCAAACAGCAAGTCTTCAGCTATTGGCAATCTGGATAGTGTGTTGGCGTGGGTTTTTGTGACTCCAAAAATCAAAGCAAGAGCTTCCTTTTTGATCTGCAACTAGTTACTCTGCGCAGAGGAGAGTAGCTTTGAAGCAAATGCGATCAGGCAATTGCGAAAACCAATTTTGTGAGCAAGAACAGCTCCGATCCCAAATTCGGAAGCATCAACGATGAGACCAAGAGGTTATATACTAGATAACAATGCAGATTTAAGCTGCTGAAGGGCACATTCGAATTCAGGCGACCAATTGAACGAAACGTTCTTTCAACATAGTCGATGTAATGATGCTGCAAGAGATTATGCATGAGGCAAAACCTCGTGATAATAATTGAGCTCTCCAAGGATGGATTGTAATTATTTAACTGTCTTGCATGCTGGTAGCTCTGATATTGCTCTTACATGATCCGGATTTGGATGGATGCCTTGAGAGTTTATTACATGTCCTAAGTAGGATAACTGTCCAGAAAAAAAAATGTACACCTGTCCTTATTGAGTTTAAGTCCATTTTCATGTAACACTTCAAATAACTGTCTCAAATTATGCAAATGTTCATGCTGTGTAGAACCAGAAGCTACGATGTCATCTAGGTAATTACACACTGAAGAAATCGATGCACAAAGAGCCTGTAAGTACTGCTGAAATAGTGCAGGAGCAGAGGCTCATCCAAACAGAAGCCTCTTAAATTTGTAGGGACCTAAATGCGTTTTCACGACGAGAATTTTGTGGGATTCGTCATCCACAGGAATTTGAAGATATGCATCTTTGAAATCTAACTTGGAAAAATATTTACCTTGACACAATTTGTCAAACAAGTCTTGTGGATGTGGCAAAGGAAATGTTGAAACAACAAGTTGAGGATTGATGGCAGCAATTTGCCTGATGGTTTTGTTAAGATAACCAACAGTGAAGCCCATAGTGATGCTGTCACTGGTTCAATCACTCCTTGTTCCTCAAGTGCATGCAGTGTTTTAGCAATTTCATCTAGAAAGTGCATGAAGGAACTGTGTGAGAGCGGAAACATTTAGGCTGTGCATTGTCCTTCAATTCAAGTACGCGTCTGAAAATTTTTCTTGCGCCCTAAACCTGGCGAAAAAAAATGTCAGCAAACTCTTGACTTAGTTCGGAAACACTGTTGGTGGGAACACGTTTAGTGACTGCTAGTATGTCATCGAGCATAATTAAGGAGAATACATCAAATAAATCAAGATCAGAAATGTTTACAGATGAGGGTGAACACAGTACATGAAAAGAAATCACTTGAGTTTGCAGTCCTAAAACCTGGATACTTTGACCACTGTAGGTAGCTTACGTAACATTTGCGTTACTCAATGGAGGTGAACCAAGCAATTCAAAAGTTTTATGATTCATGAGTGTAACAGAAGCTCCAGCGTCCAACTGAAAAGAAATCATATGATTCCGAACGTTCAAGTTTACAAAAAGTTTGTTCTGCCATCAGCAAAAATTAGCATTCTGAGAAGCATTGGGCACTGGCTTGTGTTGACAGGCAGATTGTGTGTGACGAGTCTCCTTACGTCGGCTTGCACTGGCATCACAAAGAAATTCACACACTAGGGTAATGGCACAGGTACAGGAGGCGAATGTACAACATTTATTGCCATTGCTTATGGCTCATTGTGATAGGAAGTCTTATTTTGGAAACCATTCTGGTGGAAGCTACTTTGTCTCAAAACGTAATATGGAGCATTAGATTTTTGTCTTGAGGCACACTGCCTGGACATGTCCCTTCTTGTTGCAAAAATGGCACACGGCCTTGCACGATGGGCATGAGCGCAAAGCAGGCGGCTTCTACCGGCACATAACAGGTGTCTGTCTCCTGGAAGTGAATTGGGCAGGCGTGCGCCGGGCCGGTATATTATCATGTATGTGTGATGCGCGTGCAGCCAGCTTGCTAACCTGACAGACAGTGGGAGGCGATTCAAGAGAATTTGCAGCAAAATCCAAAGTGTCTTGCCTGTCCAAAATGTGCAACACTTGTTCTAAAGTGGGGTTGGATAATTTAAGAATTTGCTCTCTAATGCTTGTGTTGGACACGTTCTGCACAATAGCGTCCTGTACCCTTATGTCAGAATACGATATGCCACAAGAACATGAAAAGCCACAGTCGCAAGTGAGGCCTTGCAAATTGGCTACCCACTCATGGTAATTCTGATGAGGTACACGTTTTGTGCGGAAAAATTTGTACTGCTGAGTGACAATATTGACACTTTCCTTGTAATAATCAGTTAATTCCTGAACAAGTTCTTCGAAACTGTGCTGATATGGAGAACTTCTCGGGAATAGTTTGAGGAGAATGAGGTACGATGCTACGCCAACACAAGTTAAAAGCATATGCAGCTGTGTTTTACGTTGGATGTCATATGCAGCAAGGTGGTGTGAAAACTGCACATGTCGCTGCTGCCATCTTTCCACGCAGAAGTCAAATGTGCGGAACGGCGGGACTGTGACCCGCTGTGCAGCCGGTACTTATGGCACAGCTTGTTGTTGTCCCTGGACGAGCGGTCCCAATGTGTGCAGTAGTGCGTTGGGCTGCTGATTCTGTAATCATAACAGTTCTGCCTCTGGATTTGCCATCACAACGAAAGCAAATAATCAACAACGGGAGTAGGAAAAAAATGTCATGCACTCGTCAATCACACTATGTGGAGAGGATGGGTGGCACAGCCGGGTATATAGTCTGGAAACATGTATAAATAGTGCTGCTTTCACTGTTCCACTTTCCAAAAAATCTGTACCTTTAACCTTGTCGCCAATTGTTATGATGACGATGAACGAATCGTTGCCAGTGTTGACTGGTGGCCGATGCTAAATAGAAACATATAAATCACATCAGGTTTCTCAGTAATGTCAAAAACATGCTGGCTGAATGGTCTGGATCTGCATTGACTAAAATAATTAAAAGTTGTTGGTAAAAAAATAATATATATTGTACTTAATTTGTGATTGGTTGGTATCATGATTATTGATGTACCATTAGAATGTGTTTCTGATATTACTCATGTGGGCATGGTTTGGTTTGTTGTACTGTGGTCTTTGCTTTAGGTAGAGTAAATGAAAGTGTGGAAAATAGATTTTAGCATTTGAGTGTGTTGCTTTGTGTACAGTGGGATTTGTTTTTTGGTGCTATATAGGTCAATTTGTTTCATCGGGTTTTGGAGTTGGGTGCAAGTTCACGATATCAAGACCTTTGCTTGAGGATTATGGGTTAAGTGAAATTTGCAATACCGTGTTTTAAAGTTGTATGTTGGTTCCTGGTATCGAGGGCTTTGTTGGAGCTATGTAGGTGAAAATTGTGGTGTTGAGGTTTTTAATTGTGTATGGGTTGCTGGTATTGTAGTCCTCATTTGAGATATCGAAATTTACAGTGCCAATAGATTTTGTTTTTGTAATTTTTTTGTGTTAAATTTTGATGATTTCATGTCCTTGATTTTTGGGCAAATATTTGTTTTGTTGTATTGTCATTATTCTTACTGTTGTATATTTGTCTGTGCCCGAAACCACCTCCGTCATTCTGTTCTCCTGTCAGTTTCATTCTGTTGTTGGAGTTAAATACTTCACATGTTATTTATGTTTGTTTGCAGTTGTAATAAGTGATGTCATGGTCACCGTATTGTATGTGCTTGAAATAGTTTAAACCATGACATCACTGTTCAAAACAGGTGGATGGAGTCATGATTTTTTTTTTGCCAATCTACCTTTTATAATAGTTAGATCAGTAGATCCCTTTATATAGACTGAATTTGTTCTTCAGATATAGTTTGTGTGTCTAAGTAGAAATAATGATATGTTTCAAGGATCATTGGTCTGTTGTACCAAAATGGTGTAGGTTACATTGGTTTTACACTCTGTGTCTTCTGTGCCTACATACTAGCTACTTACAGATTACCAGCAAGCTCAATGCCTGAAAAGTAGTAATAGTGAACATATTGGTCTCCGTCAGTGCTCATGTTACTCTGAAGGAATATTGACATCTAGTTCTAAATAGCCCAAGCAATCGTAGTCTTATGCCACAAGGTTTTTGTTAAATACCTCTCTTCAGGCAGATGTTGCCAGAAGAAGCAATTTCAGTTCAGGTTTAAAATTGTGTAAAGGTTTGCAGCAGCCAGACGTCTTTGATTTTATTCTTCAGTTTCTATTTACCATGGCCGGTTTTGAATTCACAAGCGATTTATCATCAGATGGGACATATTTATTGCATATTTCCAGCATTGTTGTGGCTCATGTAGCTATGGCCGGAGAACAAAACATGTACACACTGAATGTAGTGAGAAGTATGTACTATTCACGCCTGGCCACAGCTGCACCTCTCCAGCAGTGCTGCAAACATGTACCATCTGATGATAAGGCAATAGTTGGCTCTCCCCATCCTGTGCATTATACTGCACCTGAGAATGCTGTCTGGTGGGTAAAAAAAAATCAGTCATTATAGTGGGTATATAGGTGTCAAGAAAGAACTGTAGTGTGGCTGTGAAAAATCAGTTCAAGCTGAACTGTGATCTGCACCATCAATACAAGACAGAAATCTAACTTAGGAATTATATTCTATGGTGTGAAGATATTTGAGAAGCTCCCATCTAACATACAGCAAGTAATTGGTTATCTCAGCCAATTGAAAACATTCCTGGTGATGACAATACAATATGTGTGACACTATTCCTCAAATAAATTAAACAGACATTGTCATAACACACGGCTTATTTGTGTTACACTTATTCCACTGTTAAGTTGATGGATTGTTGTTAATTTAACAAATACATAATTCCTGTCTCAAACTCGGCTGTGGGCTGACTGTCTCAGCACCAAAAATCAGTTTTTTTTGTATATCCTCACAATAATAGGCACTGAAGCTTTACATTTTCACTGTTTGAGTTACAGAAATTACAGTTAAAATTTAACTCATTCAATCAAACTCATAACTCATTCTTTTTAGTAGTTCCTTCTACCACAAAGATTAGGCCGAATCATTTGTTTAAATAATGAAATTAATATAGTTACACAAACAATACTTTTGACAAACCTGGTAATTATGTTGGAATTAACTAAGGGCTGACTTTGCTAATATGTTTTTGAATAGAGCCAAATAGATACTTTAAGAATCTGACTAGTTTTTCTTCCAAATGTTTATATTTACTACAGAACTTACATTTATTTATAAGTCAACAATAGAATCTGTCACAATACAATTACTGATTTCACCCTATAACAAAAATTTAACTAGGAATGGTCAAAATAAATTAGGAAATTAATTACATAAACAAAAGAAGGCACAGAATGAGACCTTGTGCTATATTCCTTAAGGTGGAGGGCCAGCATTTCTCTTTTATGGAAATGCAGATTATATTCATACATGTAAAAGTAACTAGGCAGAAATTAAAATAAAAGTAATTTAAGGAGGCAGGTGGAAAAATAAGAGATGAAGTAAAGAGATCCCAGCTTGCTTCATCACAAATGCTTAAGGCCTTCAAGATGCACCTATAAAATGACTCTTGGTAAACACTAGCATCACTGTCAGCAGCTGCCCATTTACATTGTGAATGCAACATGTTGTCAGATTAGCTGATTATATGCTTCACCATTTGACAGCTTAATATTTGCTGAAATGCAGCAGTTTTCACTTCATAGGTGCTTCATTGGCAATGGAGTGGTGTACTCTAAACAGAAAATTCATGTTACTAATCAGTACATACTTAATTCTTTTCTAATTTGACATACAGTGATGTTATTCTACTTATGTTTGTTCTTTCCACTCATTCAGTGTATCTTTGATTTATTTTCAGGAACGCATCGCAAATTCGGTAGTACCACAACAGAATGACTACAGGAGCGAAATGTACACCTCGCCACTCTAAATTGGGGCCCAGCTCATTGCCAGACTGCAGAAGAACGTCTCTGTGAGATAGGATACCCTGGACCATATCTAAGCTCTTATGGGGCGTGGTGGTTACAGAAACATCCGCCAGCTTGTCACAAGCTATTAACATTGGTGACTGGGCTGAGGATGCTGTTTTGATCAAGACTGACCCACATCTCATTTTGGACAATCCCTACACCTCTCCAAACTAGTACTCCAAATGCTCCACAAAAAACTGAGGCTTCATCATCATGAAAGATTGCCCATCAGCTCTCGAACATACAAGGTACTGTGGCGAATAAGTTCCACTGCCATCCTTGGCCTGATGTTCCTTCCATGGTGTGGCCAAGGAGGGGAACGATTTGGGGTCGCACTTCTGTGCGTTGAATTGAACTTGTGATTGCTTAGAGTCTGCTAGTCTTTCACCACCACCAACAATAGATGATGGACTGTGATTCATCGCGTGTCATTCTCCCTGATGCCACCCACTCAGACCAGGGGCACTACCCACAGGCGCCACCTAGCCACAGCAAAGGCAACCTGGTAGGACGGCCATTGCCGGGAGTCCCGATGCCGCAGGGGGATGGGTATATACCCCTTGGCATACGTTGGGAGTTACCGGTGCTGGCATGAGCAGAGCGATCCCTGTGCGGTCAGGGGGCTACAACCAACACGGTACATGGCGCCCCCACCACAACGGACTGGCTAACGTGCTGGATATCAGGTGGAAAGAAATCCATGGTCATCGTCGACACAGAAAGTGACACAGCACAATGCATCCAGGAAGGTGTGCTCGCCCAAGAGATGGGGAATGAGCGGGACTGCAATGCGACAATGAGGAAGTGGGCTAAAGATTTCAATGCATGATGGACATTATGCACCATGTAAGGCTCCCTTCCCCAGTTGGCTTGATCTTCGGGAAAGTTTTGAAGAAGGGAGTTCAAAACCCTACAGGGGACCGTCACAAAGGCCGAAACATGGGAAACTCCTTTTAATCGCCTGTTATGGCAGGCAGGAATACCTAGGGCGTATTCTTACCCCCGGATGTGCAGGGGGAGAACCATCAGTGATTTCACCATACAGGCAAAGCAGAGGTGACTGATGTGAATCTACTACTTACTATCTAAACATTTTGGGGAGGGCTAGAAGAGCATATAAGATATAGATTTCTGTGCGAACTTCATTGGTGCAGTTCCTATTGTAACTGCCAATGAGGAAGAGGTTTGTACATCAGCTTGTGGTTGTTTGAATGGAGCACGAAAACCTTACCAGATATTAAGAGAAACCAAAAGAATGGCCATTCTCAAGATTCTATAAATCAAAATATTTACCAGAAAGACATACTGAGTTTGATATGAAATGATTTATTGTGTAATAAAAATGTTTTCAAAGACAAATGGCACCAAAAAGGACATCATTAACACTACTATTCTACAATAGTAACAAAAATAAATACTTAGTTATGTATTTGCCTCATTAATTTTTTTTTTTTATTTGTATTTAGTCATGGCGTATTAAGACAGACACATTTTCACATTTCTAGAAGTACATTTCAAACAACTTCACATTTTAAAATTTGTGAAAAATTTCCCATGTTACATGTAATCAGTTTTTTTTGTCATTATGCAATTTGAAATGATGCTCCCCAGTTACACATTCTGGACAATTTCGTAAGACAATGAATTCTCTCAAAGAATGCATTTTGGACCTTGTGCATTAGTATCTAACTGCATAGATAGTAAACTGAGCCAGATATAGCTTACTGTTGATGCTATTTTTAATGTTACTGGAAAATATTACTGTGTAACCTACAGGTAAGTTCTTAAATGTGCATGGCAGTGTTGTTCCAGTTTGATGGGCATTTGGATGCCAATTTGAATTTAATTCGTCTCCTGCAACATCAACCTCAATGACATGCAGAGAATGCATCTACATCATAATTACCTAATAAATAAGATGTGTCATGAGACATTTAGGGGTGCAACTGAATGGGATGAGGGCTTGTGGGAAGGAATCATCACAAATAGTTAAGTAAAATTTCCACAAGCATGATGAATTAACCCCATGCTAATATACAAATGGAGTAACCAATTTCAAATGAGATGTTTTTCCTGTTTTTATTTTTCAAGGTAACTGTCACAAGATGTACATTCTTCCCAGACTGCAGTTATTTCTTGCAGTTCTGTTTGTCTGTAAGCACTGACAACTCTATGCTGCATTTGTCAAGAATGTACACCGAGTTCCGTTAATACTTTGTTCTTATCTTACTCCCTCATTCTTTCTTCCTCTTGCCTACTAACAGCTTATCTTATTAAGAAAGAAAATGTATGCTCTGATACACTGGAATCTCCATTAATATGATGACTGCCATGAGGTCATAGCACAGCCTCATCCCTAACGCTGTGTGCCTAGTTTGGCGTGGTGTTGAAACATCCGTCACTATGCATGTGGCAGTCAACATGTTAAAGTCATTTCTTCCCCTTCTCTCCCCTCTCCACCTCTAAGGAACTATACATCTCTTAGCAGAAGTTCCTTAACATTTTTGCAACTTGTCCTAATTTTCTTACTAACATTTATGGCAGTGAAATGGATGATCTTGAAACCTCCACCACCAATAAAAATTTATTCACAGTGCTAGAAAAAAAAATAAAACAACAGTTTACAATGCTTGCACTTCACGATGACAATCACTTGAAATGATGTCATGTAACTGACTACACATTTCATGTCTTAAAGAAGTTAGACTTCACATCTTGCAAGACTGGCACTGAACTTCAATTAATTTCCTCCTGAATTTGGTCCTTCATTTCTTGGATGGTGTTTGGTGGGTCCACTGGAAGATCTGAGATTTCAAATGACCCCAAAGGAACAAATCACATACTGGAAGGTCAGATGACCAGGAAAGATGTTCTGTAGCATGTTGATGGAATGCTGCAAGGTATGGTCTTGTTGGAAGAATGTGGCTAAAGTTACAGGAAGTAGTCACATTAGGGTGTGTTTCACTATGTGAACATAATGTTTTGTATTCATGGTACCGGCATTAGCACAGTTGTCTTAGAAAATATAGCACCCAGCAGTTCCAAACATTAATATACTGCACCACACCACCACTTTATGACTGAAGTTGTGTTTCATGAAGCATTTCAGGATTTTCACATGATCAGTTGCTGAAGTTTTGCTTGTCAGCAAAGCCTGACACCTCATCATTCATGGTCAGATTCTGGTGAAAGAATATTATCTTCAGGAGCTCATTTGCAGAATATAGGTAGTTTTGCAGTTCTTTTTGCTATATTCACCACACACTGCAATCTGTTGCGTCAAGTTCCAGCACATGCTTTTGTGCAGAATGCCTGGAATTTCGGCTGAAGGCTTCTTCCATTCCTTTAACATTCTCTATTGTACATATCCATTTTGCACTTCCATCCTTCTTTTGCACCTCATCACCCATTTCCTCAAAGTTCTGTACCTGTACTTTGATAGCATGTGCTGATGGGACAGGGGCATGACTTGCGACATTGTAATGACTACGAAAAACACACTGCATAGCTGCTTAGTTGTCATTTTTGTAAATTACCTTCGTGGCAACAACACATTGTTCACTGGCCCATGATAGCATCTCTACTGAACATAAATATCAGGGTCAGTGGCATCACTCCTGTTTTGTGATTCCTACTTCCAGTGTTGCCAAATCTCTCATTTCACTGCCGCACCTGTTTGTTGTTTTACCTTTCATATCGGAAGCTAAAGAACCAATGTATGTGTATATGACATTGATAAGTGCAGCAAGTGATTTTCAGTTTTTTCAGTTGTAGTTTTCATGTTCATGTTTATGTTTCATTAATATTCCTGATGCACACTTAATTGTGAGATCATAAAGCAATAGACAATATGGAGATACTACCCCATGAACCATGGACCTTGCCATTGGTGGGGAGGCTTGCGTGCCTCAGCGATACAGATAGCCATACCGTAGGTACAACCACAACGGAGGGGTATCTGTTGAGAGGCCAGACAAACATGTGGTTCCTGAAGAGGGGCAGCAGCCTCTTCAGTAGTTG
This sequence comes from Schistocerca gregaria, assembly GCF_023897955.1. NCBI lineage: Eukaryota > Metazoa > Arthropoda > Insecta > Orthoptera > Acrididae > Schistocerca > Schistocerca gregaria. The sequence goes on from NC_064931.1 coordinate 165,954,255, forward strand.
CAAGGGCAACAGTCTGGATGATTGACTGATCTGGCCTTGTAACAATAACCAAAAAGGCCTTGCTGCGCTGGTACCGCGAACGGCTGAAAGCAAGGGGAAACTACGGCTGTAATTTTTCCCGAGGGCATGTAGCTTTACTGTATGATTAAATGATGATGGCGTCCTCTTGGGTAAAATATTCCGGAGGTAAAATAGTCCCCCATTCGGTTCTCCGGGCGGGGACAACTCAAGAGGATGTCGTTATCAGGAGAAAGAAAACTGGCGTTCTACGGATCGGAGCTTGGAATGTCAGATTCCTTAATCGGGCAGGTAGGTTAGAAAATTTAAAAAGGGAAATGGACAGGTTAAAGTTAGTTATAGTGGGAATTAGTGAAGTTCGGTGGCAGGAGGAACAAGACCTTTGGTCAGGTGACTACAGGGTTATAAACACAAAATCAAATATCAGTAATGCAGGAGTATGTTTAATAATGAATAGGAAAATAGGAATGCGGGTAAGCTACTACAAACAGCATACTGAACGCATTATTGTGGCCAAGATAGATACGAAGCCCACACCTACTACAGTAGTACAAGTTTATATGCCAACTAGCTCTGCAGATGACGAAGAAATTGAAGAAATGTATGATGAAATAAAAGAAATTATTCAGATAGTGAAGGGAGATGAAAATTTAATAGACATGGGTGACTGTAATTCGAGTGTAGGAAAAGCGAGAGAAGGAAACGTAGTAGGTGGATATGGATTGGGACTAAGAAATGAAAGAGGAAGCCGCCTGGTAGAATTTTGCACAGAGCACAACTTAATCATAGCTTGGTTTAAGAATCATGAAAGAAGGTTGTATACATGGAAGAACCCTGGAGATACTAAAAGGTATTATATAATGGTAAGACAGAGATTTAGGAACCAGGTTTTAAATTGTAAGACATTTCCAGGGGCAGATGTGGACTCTGACCACAATCTATTGGTTACAAACTGTAGATTAAAACTGAAGAAACTTCAAGAAGGGGGGAATTTAAGGAGATGGTACTGGGATAAACTGAAAGAACCAGAGGTTCTACAGAGTTTCAGGGAGAGCATAAGGGAACAATTGTCAGGAATGGGGGAAAGAAATACAGTAGAAGAAGAATGGGTAGCTTTGAGGGATGAAGTAGTGAAGGCAGTAGAGGATCAAGTAGGTAAAAAGACGAGGGCTAGTAGAAATCCTTGGGTAACAGAAGAAATATTGAATTTAATTGATGAAAGGAGAAAATATAAAAAATGCAATAAATGAAGCAGGCAAAAAGGAATACAAATGTCACAAAAATGAGATCAACAGGAAGTGCAAAATGGCTAAGCAGGGATGGATAGAGGACAAATGTAAGGATGTAGAGGCACATCTCACTAGGGGTAAGATAGATACTGGCTACAGGAAAATTAGAGAGACCTTTGGAGATAAGAGAACCACTTGTATGAACATCAAGAGCTCAGATGGAAACCCAGTTCTAAGCATAGAAGGGAAAACGGAAAGGTGGAAGGAGTATATAGAGGGTCTATACAAGGGCGATGTACTTGAGGACAATATTATGGAAATGGAAGAGGATGTAGATGAAGATGAAATGGGAGACACGATACTGCGTGAAGAATTTGACAGAGCACTGAAAGACCTGAGTCGAAACAAGGCCCCCGGAGTAGGCAACACTCCATTGGAACTACTGACGGCCTTGGGAGAGCCATTCCTGACAAAACTCTACCATCTGGTGAGCAAGATGTATGAAACAGGCGAAATACCCTCAGACTTCAAGAAGAATATAATAATTCAAATCCCAAAGAAAGCAGGTGTTGACAGATGTGAAAATTACCGAACAATCAGTTTAATAAGCCATAGCTGCAAAATACTAACACGAATTCTTTACAGACGAATGGAAAAACTGATAGAAGCCAACCTCGGGGAAGATCAGTTTGGATTCCGTAGAAATACTGGAACACGTGAGGCAATACTCACCTTACGGCTTATCTTACAAGAAAGATTAAGAAAAGGCAAACTGACGTTTCTAGCATTTGTAGACTTAGAGAAAGCTTTTGACAATGTTGACTGGAATACTCTCTTTCAAATTCTAAAGGTGGCAGAGGTAAAATACAGGGAGCGAAAGGCTATTTACAATTTGTACAGAAACCAGATGGCAGTTATAAGAGTCGAGGGGTATGAAAGGGAAGCAGTGGTCGGGAAGGGAGTGAGACAGGGTTGTAGCCTCTCCCCTATGTTATTCAATCTGTATATTGAGCAAGCAGTAAAGGAAACAAAAGAAAAATTCGGAGTAGGTATTAATAAAATCCATGAAGAAGAAATAAAATCTTTGAGGTTCGTTGATGACATTGTAATTCTGTCAGAGACAGCAAGGAATTTGGAACAGCAGTTAAATGGAATGGACATTGTCTTGAAAGGAGGGTATGAGATGAACATCAACAAAGGCAAAACGAAGATAATGGAATGTAGTCGAATTAAGTCGGGTGATGATGAGGGAATTAGATTAGGAAATCAGACACTTAAAGTAGTAATGGAGTTTTGCTATTTGGGGAGCAAAATAACTGATGATGGTCGAAGTAGAGAGGACATAAAATGTAGACTGGCAGTGGCAAGGAAAGCGTTTCTGAAGAAGACAAATTTGTTAACATCGAGTATAGATTTGAGTGTCAGGAAGTCTTTTCTGAAAGTATTTGTATGGAGTGTAGCCATGTATGGAAGTGAAACATGGACGATTAATAGTTTAGACAAGAAGAGAATAGAAGCTTTCGAAATGTGGTGCTACAGAAGAATGCTGAAAATTAGATGGGTAGATCACATAACTAATGAGGAAGTATTGAATAGGATTGGGGAGAAGAGAAGTTTGTGGCACAACTTGACCAGAAGAAGGGATCGGTTGGTAGGACATGTTCTAAGGCATCAAGGGATCACCAATTTAGTATTGGAGGGCAGCGTGGAGGGTAAAAATCATAGAGGGAGACCAAGAGATGAACACACAAAGCAGATTCAGAAGGATGTAGGTTGCAGTAGGTACTGGGAGATGTAGAAGCTTGCACAGGATAGAGTAGCATGGAGAGCTGCATCAAACCAGTCTCGGGACTAAAGACCACAACAACAACTACACCTGAAAAGTAAACTTACTTACTTACTTACTACTGGTAACTAGTATAATGGTTGCCCTTCCTGAACAATTAAAATTAACCTCACTTTGGTAGCAATTGTTGTTGCCAAATGTGTAACAGTAAAGCATCCAAACTGATGATCATTCCATGCAGATGTCTCCAGAATTCAGACAGAATCATGTCATCATGCCTCTCATTGTACAGGACCTGTGTGAGCCTTTGACCCATTGATTTTGTGCAATGTGAAATAAGCACCATCATGAGGGCGTTGTAGGCCTGGTGCAGGGAGCGTCATAATATAATGTCTAACACTACTGAAGTAACATGTTGATCAAGATTACTGGTCACCAAAGTGAACTATTCAAAAGAGCCAATAATTTGCTGTTACTTGAAAATGCTCTCCATTTACTGCAAGTAAGTTTTCAATTGACTGGTTGCAAACAGTGGGGCCTGAATTTACAAAGACAGTGTGGGAGGACTGCAAAAGCTGATGAGTGGATATTTCTGTTGATCTCACATGTGGTACCAGTGAACGTGAAATGACTGGAAACATGTTCACTCTGAATTTGATGTCTTATGGCACTGTTGTAGTTATGTGTGAAGCATTGTTATGTGATTATGTCACTGCGTCCAATGTCATGACTAGTGTGTTTGAAACCGTGATGTTCCAAAGTGGATCGGTGTGTGGCACGGAATCTAGTGGTTGAAACACAGGAGGCGGGCAATGTAGAATCTGTATCTCTTTTTTAATGACCTGGACGGCACCACTGATGGAATGTATGGTGGTATGCCTGACGGTACTTATCTATGCCAATTGCAGCAGATAACCTATCCACAAGAGCAGAATTGCTTCTTTGGGTTCACAAATTATGTAAGAACACTATCACCTACAAATAATACATTCACGGACTAATGGTGTAATACACTGAGGTGTCAAAAGTTATGGGTTGGCTCCTGATATCATGTTGGACGTGCTTTTACCCGGAGTAGTGTAGCAATATGATGTGACACGGACTCAATACGTTGTTGGAAGACCCCTGCAGAAATATCGTCCCATGCTGTCTATAATTGCGGGTGCTCCTTTTACACTAGTTTGTGCATGAACTGACATCTCAATTATGTCCCATAAATGTATGAAAGGATTCACGTTGAGTGATCTTGGTGCCCAATCATACACTTGAATTGTTCAGAAAGTTATTCAAAGCGACTGCAAACAATTGTGGCCTGGTGACCAGGTACACTGTCATTTATAAAAATTCCACCATTGTTTCAAACACCAATAGCTGCAAATGGTCTCCAAGTAACTGAACATAAACATTTCCATTCATTCAATGGCTGGTCCAGTTGGACCAGAGGAGCAAGTCCATTCTATGTAAGCACAGCCCACACAATTATGGAGCCACCGATAGCTTGCACTGCGCCTGAAATTTGCTACTGTTGAAACACTCTTGACACTGCGGATCTCGGAATACTGAATCCCCTAATGATTTTTTAAGTGGAAAGTCCCGCACATCTAGCAGCAACTACCATTCAATGTTCAAAGTCTGTTAATTCCCCTCATGTGGCCAAAATCAGGTTGGAAACCTTTTCGCATGAATCAATCAAATGCAAATGACTGGTCTGCTAATGCAATGGTCTCAGATACTCCACTGCACTGTTTACTGAACCTGAAAAGCCCAAGCAGTCAGTAACAGAAACAAAGTACTTGTTTAAGAGGTTTGCAACATTACATGCATTTGTCACCAAAGTCTCATATATTTTTAGAGCTATCTGTTCCTCTTCCTTTTTGGCCCTACCTGTCCCTGTCTGCATAAACAAGGCAAAAAAGACAAGATAATTGTTTTACATGTCTAACTTGCTCTACTCTGTCTCTTCTCCACAGGATGATTTGCCCTGCAAAAAGTTTTAAGTTTGTTTATTTACCTGGCAGCTGCAGTTAAATGTTTTGCAGTACCATAGTGAATTCACAAGTAAGATATTTTCTTCGCTACAACAACCATGTACACAACAAAACATATCCTTAACTGTAGGCCCACTTCCCACTCTCTTCACTTGCATATAATCAGCCTGAATACCTTACACCTCATATACATGCATGTAATCAACCTTAATGCATCGACATCTACACATAAACAAGTCATTACAAGCAGAAGGCAAAAAACAACTGTCATTATCCTGAACAAGTGGCTCAAAGCATGTTTTACAATTATTTATCATTTCTTTCGGGTCACATATAGACTTGAATTCAGCACTCAGTTTAAACACCTATGCTCTAATATACAGCACTTTTAAACTGCGAGTATGATAGACATTGTCCACAATCTAAACTCATAGGATGTACGAGAGAGAGAGAGAGAGAGAGAGAGATATGCAGCAGTAAGGCACCAGAGTGGTAAACACATGCAGAAAATTTCTATTATAATTTTAATTCTCTACTAGTAAAGTTAATAGCAATGTTACTTCCGGGGTAATCAGTGAATGTTTTGGCAAATGGAAGGCAAGGTTGGTCATAACATTAGCAGATCAACAGCACGCTCTATTAGAAATTAGAAATTAAACTTTTCTTCAGATGGGGGCAGTCTAAGGGACCACTGTAATTTTTGCCAGATTTACTACTAGTCATACTTTGAATTCTTGCTCTATCATGTCAGAAAATGTAGCTGAGACACAATTAAACATTACAAAGGGCTTATAAATCATATTCTAAATACATACATGTACTGCACTATGTGGTAATCTACTTGACTGTGAAGTTTACACAAATATATTTCTATTCCATTACTAGAAATTTAAAGCCCCATAATGAAATTCAATTCACAATTTCTATTGACTGTTTTGATGAGATGAAATTTTCTCTCTAGATTAGATTAAGTTTTTGTTCCATAGACACAAAAGTGACATGACTCTCATGGGCGTGGAACATGTCACAAAGTATAACATAAAAATTATAGAACATATGAATGCAACACTCACTTCCCCAATCATTTGTCAGGAGATTGTCATAATATGTGAACATATTACAATAAACTGGAACTGCTAATATTTACAGAATTCATACACTATCAGAATGAAGCCTAGTTATAAATATCTGATAAATTTATCATCATACCTAATCTTAACTATTGTGACTAAGTGTTGTCAAAACAGTAATTTTTACATAAGCTGGTCTAACTATCCCTGTTAGAATATTCGTCTACAGAGTAGATGAGTTTCCTACCAAAACGCTTTTCAAACTGTGTGTAAGCTCTAATTTATCTGTACAAGGTTTTTAATGGTTGCTAGCAGTTAACTGAATCTGTGTGTTCCTGAATATTGGGCGCATTTTTGGGTCAAGGTACGTGATTTTAGGTTTTTATGCACACTGTTCTTATCACTAGTATTGATACTATATATTAAGCTATTGGTTGTAGACACATTATTTTCAACCAATTTCATAAAGGAATATACTGAGAAGCAGTGGTTAGAATATCCGATTCCTTGTGTCCACTACTACAATAACATTGTCTCGACTTCGAAACTAAACACGCTGTCGTTACGTACTGACAAGTCCTTTGGCGCTGCTACACTGACAGATAATGACAGGAATTGGCATAAGCGCGGAGGGTGTGCAAGTTATCCATTCGTAAACTGTTATATTTTGCTGCTATAAGAATAGCGATAACCACGAAAAGTTTTATTCAATAGAAACGGTTATGCCCAGAAGTGATTGCTTTCGGTTGAAGAGATTGGGGAAGCTCCAACATTCCTGCTTGTTACGCTCGTTGAAATTGTGTGGGTTAATCAATATTATTATCGTAGTCGTCATTACGACTATGGTCCTAAGCTCAAAAGGATCTCTCCAACTATTTTATGTCGATTCTTTTACGGCTTCTGCGCTTCGCCAACCCTCCTCCTTTCTCCGGGCTTGGGACCGGCAACAGCAACTGCAGAGCTACTTAATTCACTCCAACAGTAACTGCAGGCGGAGTTAAAGTGGTTTCCCACACCAACATTTCAATTTCTACGTTCACACTACAAACAAATTTACGACAAGTGCTACTGATTCCAACTCTGCTGTACATTGAATTTCTGAATCAACTGCAACATATAGGATGGGGCCCCTCCACGCCCGCACCAACGTGGTGACCAAACCAAAAGTTCTACTGTCACCTCCGTATAACATGTTAGTTTTTAGAATCAGGAGTCACAGGATGCAGGCTGTGATGTTATCCATGCGTCTGGGTAAGATTACTCATTTACATGGTCCATCAGGAGATAGAAGTGGTCGAAAGCGATTGAAGGGTAGCGGTTTTTAAGGGCAGAGGGAAAAAAGTGCCAAGGCAAGCGCCAAGGGAAAAAAACCTCTGCGATAGTAGGACGGGTAGTAAGGGCAGTAGCGGATTACTAGCTGCGACAGCGCATGCAAGGTGTGGTTATGTTAGTGCGAGGTATCGTGCATCGTTACCGTTGTCGTTGCTGGCGCTCGTTCCAGGATCTGCTGCTGCTGCGTCCCTGAAACATGACATTGTCATCATATATTAGTGGGCGATCGGTCATAGATCAGCTCACAGTGTGGGGGGTGTGTGTGGCTGGTTTGCGTGCTGTGTGCAGTACGGTTTCCCTGCGATTGCCGGTATTTCGGCGGGTTAATCATCTGGGGTTGCCAGTAGTAGCTGAGTTGCAGGGGCTCGCCAGTACTGTCATGTTAGCGTGCTATGGACCATAGATGTTTAGTTTCGTGCTAATAGTGTTTTTGGTCTATTATGTTTCCATCTATGGTTGTGGTCGTAGTTACCCAGAGAAAGAATAAACGGGTTACGCGACTGTCTCGTGTTTCTGTATAGTCGTGTGGAGAGTTTTTGGAATACCTGCAAGATGGTATCTAGCCGATATTCCCGGTGAAGGTCCGCGGTGCGCGTGTAGCGCGGAGCGTTGCTTATGATTCTGAGTACTTTGTTCTGTATGAGCTGCAGACGGCGCACACGTGTGGGCGCAGCGTATCCCCAGACGGGAGCAGCATACGTCATCAGAGGTCTGATAAGTGTGGTGTACATGGACCTGGACACCCTCCTATTCAGTGTGCTACGCCTGTTAAGCATAGGGTAGAGTTGTTTGAGCCTCGCGTTTGCTTTGTTGGTCACGTGTTGGATGTGGTCCCCCCAGAGTAGTTTCCGGTCCAGCCAGACACCGAGGTATTTGACCTTCTCTCGGAAACGTATTGGGCGTGCGTGTAGTGTTATTTGATTGCAGTGTTGATGTTTGCGCAGTTGTTTCGGTCTTCTGGTGAACAGAACGGCTTCGCACTTGTCGACGTTTACTCTAACACGCCACTTCACCAACCAGGGCTCTGCCGTTCTGAGTGCGGTCTGTAGTCGTGAGTTAATGTTAGACGGCTTCCAATCTTGCGCTAGGATGGCAGTGTCATCCGCGTAGATTGCCATCGTCGTGTTATGTGTATCTGGGAGGTCGTTAATGTAGAGGTTAAACAGTAAGGGCCCTAGGATGCTTCCTTGGGGTACCCCTGCCTGTATACCGTGTCGTGTTGATTGTTTGCCCTGCACGTCAGTGTTGAAACTCCTGTCCGTGAGATATGAGTGTATGAGACGTACGAGCCCGTCGGGGAACCCTGCGTCGTTTAGTTTGCGTATGAGGCCGTTGTGCCATAGACGATCGAAAGCCTGAATCAACTGCAACGTCGAAGAGCCGCTATTTATAGGCTACAAGATTGACGCGCACAACTATCGATAGTTAACGAGTGTCGAACCATTGCAAAGACATTTATTACGCTTGTATTTCCATGGACCTAGTTTTCGGTGAGTTAGTCAATTTACTTTGTTTTGCAATATTTGTAAATATGTAATAAAGCGAGACAAGTACAGTGTTTGGCGGTGAATCGCACAAGACTTTAATGACAGCGAAACAAGGGGAAGTGATATAATTCTCAGAAGTTACCACACCCATTTGAAGGCGTTGTGAGTATAAACTTTGAAGACGAAAGTTTTGGCCAGCGGGAAGATCTGTGTTTGTTATTGTTTTGATAGTATATGCTTCGTGGAAGTGTAGTGCTAACTCCGCGATAGGCTTAGTGCTGTTCCGATTTATGAGATACGAAAAGCAGAACGCAAAATGGGTTGCAAAATTGTTGGAGAGAGAATAGGAAACGTAATATACTTTGACATTCTGGGAGTTAAGTAAGTTTATCAGTTAAAATTATTGTGATTAGCATATCGTATTTTCCCGTAGAATATAAATGTATAGGATTTATTTAATACTGTGTCGTATGTGCTCAAGCTGCAAGTACAGCGTTGTACTGAGAACGTTATAAACTGCAGATTTAGTTTCATAGTTGTAAGCTTATATTAAAGAGTAGAAAGCTATCTTGTATGCAACTTAGTACTGTTTATATGGTTGTTGGAAGGCTTCTTGAAAGTTAACTCTCATTCAAACGTTTTGAGTTGTTAAGTAGTGAAGTTCTTGAAGTTTATTTTCAGTCCCTGAAGCCTTTAACGATGAGACTTGCTAAAAGCAGAAGGTGACATGCAGCTAAACAGTAGATACTGTGAGAGATTTGCATTTGTAAAACAGGATACTGAAGTAGCAGGTAAGGGTTTATGCGAATGTCTCGGCTTACATTCAGAAAATCAGCGTCTGTTTATTATTAATCTGAAGTACCAGTCGGGAGTAAATGGTTTAGGGTGTAAGTATATGAATCTCAGTGTTAGAGTAGACAATTTTTAAATCTTAGCTGCGCTGATTAAAAAGAATATGCTGTAGGACAGACTGAATAAGACTGTACTGTCAGTCTTGTTTGTGGGCCAGTACAGTGAGATGTATTTCTAAGTGCAAAGCAGGCAGTGCTGACCTTTTTGGGTTATACCAAAAAGATGGACACACTGAACAAATGTTCCAAAAGTAATTAAGCTTCTTTCTAGATAATGTAGTCCTGTTTTCTTGCCAAATGGCAGTCATTGCCTCATCAATATTTGTGAGGTGGAAAGCGAAAAGAGACCCCCTTTGGAGAATTTAGGATTTTGAGTTTTTGTAGTTTTTACATTCAGCGTTAAATTCTGAACAACCCGTAAAATAAATCTATTTCTATCTCTAAATTTGAGGCAGTTATGGCAGGTTGAATATTTATGACATAAAAGAGGTGTTTTGAGATATGGCCTTTTAAAGTTTCACTTTATTATCATTGCTTAACTTTACATATTTAATAAACAAATTCTGCATATATATTACACTTAAAATGTCTTTTGTCAAGTGGTTTGGAGATTTCTTTTTTTAATGAACACTTCACAATAAGTGGATTACTCCCTGAGACGTATATCACATCAGAGTGTAAATACATTTGAAACGAAATAAATTGGCCCCTTGTTGAGAAAAATATTACAAGCCCTGTGCTTATTTTTTTTTGGCATAATATTGATATTTTTACACTATGTTATGACATCTTTTTGATCAAATTTTGATCCTGGAGCTATGAATGGTGCTAGAACCACGAGAAATTGGAAGCCACAAATCCTACAAAATACACTCCAGGAAATGGAAAAAAGAACACATTGACACCGGTGTGTCAGACCCACCATACTTGCTCCGGACACTGCGAGAGGGCTGTACAAGCAATGATCACAGGCACGGCACAGCTGACACACCAGGAACCGCGGTGTTGGTCGTCGAATGGCGCTAGCTGCGCAGCATTTGTGCACCGCCGCCGTCAGTGTCAGCCAGTTTGCCGTGGCATACGGAGCTCTATCGCAGTCTTTAACACTGGTAGCATGCCGCGACAGCGTGGACGTGAACCGTATGTGCAGTTGACGGACTTTGAGCGAGGGCGTATAGTGGGCATGCGGGAGGCCGGGTGGACGTACCGCCGAATTGCTCAACACGTGGGGCGTGAGGTCTCCACAGTACATCGATGTTGTCGCCAGTGGTCGGCGGAAGGTGCACGTGTCCGTCGACCTGGGACCGGACCGCAGCGATGCACGGATGCACGCCATGACCGTAGGATCTTACGCAGTGCCGTAGGGGACCGCACCACCACTTCCCAGCAAATTAGAGACACTGTTGCTCCAGGGGTATCGGCGAGGACCACTCGCAACCATCTCCATGAAGCTGGGCTACGGTCCCGCACACCGTTAGACGTCTTCCGCTCACGCCCCAACGTCGTGCAGCCCGCCTCCAGTGGTGTCGTGACAGGCGTGAATGGAGGGACGAATGGAGATGTGTCATCTTCAGCGATGAGAGTCGCTTCTGCCTTGGTGCCAATGATGGTCGTATGCGTATTTGGTGCCGTGGAGGTGAGCGCCACAATCAGGACTGCATACGACCGAGGCACACAGGGCCAACACCCGGCATCATGGTGTGGGGAGCGATCTCCTACACTGGCCGTACACCTCTGGTGATTGTCAAGGGGACACTGAATAGTGCACGGTACATCCAAACCGTCATCGAACCCATCGTTCTACCATTCCTAGACCGGCAAGGGAAATTGCTCTTCCAACAGGACAATGTACGTCCGCATGTATCCCGTGCCACCCAACGTGCTCTAGAAGGTGTAAGTCAACTACCCTGGCCAGCAAGATCTCCGGATCTGTCCCCCATTGAGCATGTTTGGGACTGGATGAAGCGTCGTCCCACGCGGTCTGCACGTCCAGCACGAACGCTGGTCCAACTGAGGCGCCAGGTGGAAATGGCATGGGAAGCCGTTCCACAGGACTACATCCAGCATCTCTACGATCGTCTCCATGGGAGAATAGCAGCCTGCATTGCTGCGAAAGGTGGATATACACTGTACTAGTGCCGACATTGTGCATGCTCTGTTGCCTGTGTCTATGTGCCTGTGGTTCTGTCAGTGTGATCATGTGATGTATCTGACCCCAGGAATGTGTCAATAAAGTTTCCCCTTCCTGGGACAATGAATTCACGGTGTTCTTATTTCAATTTCCAGGAGTGTAGATTACTGAGATCCCATATTTTGTAGTTGCCGAACGACTTTATTTTCTGTTCATAAAAAAAAGTCTGAATGGGGTTAAAGGCACTTTAACAAGAGCATTTACGTCTCTTCTTTTTTCACTGGAATATTTGTTTGGTCAGGTTCTTCTTTAGGATCCTTACTTTCGCTGACTTGAGTTTCTGGTTCACTTCTGAGCCTACCTCAAGACATGTAATGTCGTTGTACTTCTCTTTGCAATAGGTCCTGATGTTTTTAAAAAGGTACTGTTTTCGTTGTCGTGTCAGCCCTGGAGGAATTACTGCAGCAGGAAACCCTGTGGGTCCATTGTCATTGGGGAAGATGCGGTGCACAAATTCATTTCCATCAATGTCCAATTTGCAGTGTACTCTACCTTTGTAGCTAACGTTGAACTCAAAGTGGTTGTATTTAGTTATGTGAGGTACTTTGTTAGCTTTAACATCCTTCAAGAAATTTAGCCAGCCATATGTATTCACAGCAACTTCACCTATTTCATTTCCAACAGCAAAAGCTGAGTTAACATGTGTTGTAGATGAAGATTTCTCAATGCAGTCGGCGAATTCTTGTATGGAAGAGATATAGGTGACCCTAAATCTTTTTTTTAAAAGTCCAAATGCCCAGTCATGTGCAAATTTCGTGTGACCTGCTGGCATTAATGACAAAACAATACTCTTATTTATGTTATTACTGATTCTCCAAGCAAGATATGCTAATAAGATATTGTTCTTGTTCGGACCTACACAATTGTTAGCATGGATTAACATTGTCTTCTCCATGAATGTAGTTTTTCAAGTAGTTGTGGAAAAGACTGACAGCAACGTTGGATCCCATTGTTGTTCATACACTTTCTGGGAGTAGATAGTTTACTTGTTTGTTCACAGTCTCACACATAACCCCAAATATTCCTACTCTGAATGGAACCAATAACTAAATAGGTCCAGGCTGCAACGGGTCACTGGGTATGTGAACCTGCTGGGCCATGTCAAAACTGTAGTGTACACAACTTCTATCACCATCTTCAAAATTTTCCATGGTCTTTTTGATAGTTCCCTTATAAAACACACTTTCTTTTGCAACAAGTTGTAGATGGGACCCCATTTTTTTCTATAGTTTCCATTTCAGTTACTTCAGGCACTGAAACCATTGCAGTTCCAGAAGTGAAATGCTGTTGACAAAATGCACAGAGATCTGATTTGGGCTTCATGACAAATCATCTGTAAAGGAAGCCTTATAAGTTTCAAATATTTTGGCTTTATTATCACTTGAAGGTAGAAGCTTGAAATTTGCTTTATACTGAGTGCTACTTCTGCCTGGTAAAATTATGGCGTGTTGTTCTGCGTAATTGTGTAAAAACCTTACAACAAACTCTGAATCAGAACAATAAATCACATTCTTAGGATGTTTTCTTGCATTACCATGAGCTTTGACAATCAATCCTGCATCATTATACATTTTTGTTACAGCGCTTCAGTCTTGTAATTTTAATATTGTTGGAAAACATGTAAGTGTTTGTACAAACTTGCCGACCTTTTACTGATTATTTATTTCGTGATTGTTTCCTCTCAGTTTGTACTTTATGTTTACGAGCTGTCAAAGAAGAATCTGAAGTTCCACACTGCAATTGGCCTAAAATTACTTGATCTAATGTGTTGACATTGTTCTCATAATGATCAGTCTCAGCACATTCACGATGCATTTCCAAATATTCATCAACTGAACAGTAATTTCAACATCCTTCTTTGCACCTGCAACCTGCTTTTAAAAACTCTGAAACGAGAGCATGGTCTCTGTCAGCATCAAAAGAGTCAATTAAATTTATGCAGTCATCTGTTACTACCAGGTCAAAGTCTTCAGCACCATCATTCTCATCTACAACGTGATCACTATTAACATTTCGTTCTATTTCAATAACAACATTATCAGTAACATTATCGTTGTTACCTAATGCTTCATTTAACTTTGGAATGTCTTGTAATAAAGAAATATGAAATAGGTTAACTGACTCATCACCTTGAGGTTCCAGTTTCTCATCACTTGATTCGTTTCTACTTGGCATCCTTTCAGAAAAATAATCTTGAAATACTTCGTAAACTTTTATCATATAAATCACCACCAAGACAAGTATCGTTCAGTGCTTTCACAATTCTATCTCCACACATTGCATACTTTAAACTGAGCAAGCTGTAAACATTAATTTGTTACATCAGCTGTCGGCTGTTCTTTAAGGGCTACCAACTATACATTGGCAGTATCTGTAGGCATTCGCAAAAATAGGACCATGTGTGTTTGGAGTTATTGAAATCAAAAAAACAGTTTTCTTTTATATGAAATTACTCTGAGCTCCTTAAAATGCTTCTAAAATTTAAGAGATGCCATTTTGTGAAGTAGTGCATGTATAGCTGCGATATTTAGAAAAGGGACCTCTTGCCGAACCAATGTTATTTCCCGATAACGACAAGAGGTCTCTTTTTCCGATAGTTTTTAATGATGTACTTGACGTTAGTTGCATTCAAATAAGTTTCAAATTAATATGCACCTGTACAGAATGAAGTAAACTATTATAATATATAAAAAACGAAAATTGATATTTTACACATTATTGAATGTTTTTGCTTGTACTGAAAATTTTACTGTTCCGACAAGAGGTCCCTTTTTGCTTTCCATCTCACATTTACTATCTGATGCTACTGTCACGTTATTTGCTCAAGGTCAGGTGCTGATGCTACACCCATCTGCTTAGACCTGTGACGTACCTGTGATGTGGTGGTAATGTCATGGTGACGTTTGATGTTTCTGAGTCTGTCTGCAACAAAGGAGGAAATCAGGAAGTGCAGACTGTTCTGCGGCATTGGATGGCGTTGTAACCGGAATTTCACTGTGCCCTATCACAGTTGAAGGCACCTGGTCCAGGTGGTCATCTGGTCACCGCAGCGTTGCTGGCACTGCGGGCGACTCCACTGTGAGACATAGTATCCGCTCTGGCGCTTTATCGCATGGCAAAGGCAAAGGCAAAGTGACGGGTGCTGGCATCCAGGGGTGAGAAGAGCAAGGAAGAGGGCCCTGCGGGAGCTGCCTTAACGGCGCTGACACTGGAAACATAGGGCAAGTTGCAGAGACCCCATGGCTAAAGAGACGCATCTGCTTCTGATGCCTGCACACCTCACCAGATGGACCTGATATGACAAATATGGCACGGCCAAGATGACGAAGGATGCACCCTTTCAACCATCGGCGATTGCCGTGGGAATGACAAAAATAGACAATATCATCTGGCAAGGATTTATGGGTCTACTGTGGCAAAGAAACACGGTGTGGGGGATGCAACAAATGCAGAGTTCTGTGAGGATGACCTTGCAGTGATTTACCTGCGAACCACCGTGACATGGCTGCGATCGGTACGAAGACAAAAACAACAGAAGAGCATCCTCACAAGAATGAGAGTCAGTCAATTTAGACATTTACGACTTAAATGCCTGAACGAATCTTTCAGCGGCTCTGTTTGATTGAGGGGAGAATGGTGCTGAAGTTAAATGCTGAATACCATTAGCTTCACAAAAGGTTTTGAACCCTGCAGACACAAATTGAGGTACATTTTCGGTGACAATGACTTGGTGCAATCCCTCTATGCTAAATATAGAAGGCAAGTATTTGATGGTAACAGACAATGTTGATGACATGTGAACAATAGATGGAAAACTGCTAAAAGAATCAACAAGAATTAACCATCGTGTGTCCCAAACAGGAGCAGCGAAATCTAAATGTAAGCTATTCTGTGGCAAAGTTGCCTTAGGCCAAGAGAGAATTTTCTGCGGTGGTGCGGATTGTTTTCTGCACACACGGAACAAGAACAACAAATCTTGGGTATGTCAGCAACAATACCAAACCAGGTACAGTGACGGCGAGCTCACTGTTTTGTCTGTACGATACCTTAATGACCCTGGTGAAAAAGTTGTAGCACAGGTGACTGCAAAGAACGAGGAACAATAACACGAGATTGATGGTTCTCCATGCACAGCAAGATGACACCACGTTGGGCAAAAAGTCGTCTGCACAAAAAAAAGACGAACCAATGGTTCTTCGATCCAAATTTTAGACAAAGGCCTTTGCTTAGTGACATAACGCAAAGCAACACTTAATACTAGGTTGTTAGCTGTTGCTGAGGTTATACGACAAAAGTCAGCAGGAAAACTTTCTACTACATCATCATTTTGCACACCAGTGAACATACAAGCCTGTTCGGAAGAGTCAAACAGCAAGTCTTCAGCTATTGGCAATGGTATGAGTTTGTTGACTATAGTTTCTTTGTGTATATTGAAATTGGTGATGACCAATTTTTCATAAATTTTGGGGTTTTTCATGTCAGTGTGTGGTAATTGTGTTGGACTGTGATTGGTTGGTATCATGGTTATTGATGTACCATCAGAATATGTTTCTGATATTACTCATGTTGGCATGGTTTGGTTTGTTGTACTGTGGTCTATGCCTTAGGTAGAGTAAGTGAAAGTGTGGAATATAGATTTTAGCATTTGAGTCTGTTGCTTTTTGTACAGTGGGCTTTGTTTTTTGGTGCTATATAGGTCAATTTGTGTCATCGGGTTTTGGAGTTGAGTGCGACTACACGATATCAAGACCTTTGCTTGAGGATTATGGGTGAAGTGAAATTTGCAACACCATGTTTTAGAGTTGTATGTTGGTTCCTGGTATCGAGGGCTTTGTTGGAGCTATGTAGGTGAAAATTGTGGTGTTGAGTTTTTTAGCTGTGTATGGGTTGCTGGTATTGTAGTCCTCATTTGAGATACCAAAATTTACAACACCAATTTTGTTGTGTTAAATTTTGAGGATTTCATGTGCTTGATTTCTGGGCAAATATTTGTTCTGCTGTAATGTCATTATTCTTACTGTCCTACATTTGTCCGCGCCCGAAACCACCTCCGTCATTCTGTTCTCCTGTCAGTCCTGTCAGTTACATTCTGTTGTTGGAGTTAAATACTTCAAATGTTATTTATCTTTGTTTGCAGTTGTAATAAGTGATGTCATGGTCACCGTATTGTATGTGCTTGAAATGGTTTAAACCCTGTTGATGACATTACTGTTTAAAACAGGTGGGTGGAGCCTTGATTTTGTTTTGCCAATCTACCTTTTATAATAGTTAGAGCAGTAGATCTCTTTATATAGACTGAATTTGTTCTTCAGATATAGTTTGTGTGTCTAACTAGAAATATTGCTATGTTCCAATGATCATTGGTCTGTTTGTACCAAAATGGTGTAGGTTACATTGGTTTTACACTCTGTGTCTTCATAGTAGCTACTTACAGATTACCAGCTAGCTCACTGGCAGAAAAGTAATAATAATGAACATATTGGTATCTGTCACTGCTCATGTTACTGTGTGGCTGTGAAAAATCAGTTCAAGCTGAACTGTGATCTGCACCATCAATACAAGACAGAAATCTAACTTAGGAATTATATCCTATGGTGTGAAGATATTTGAGAAGCTACCCTCTAACATACAGTGAGTAATTGGTTATATCAGTCAATTCAAAACATTCCTGGTGATGACTGCTTCCACTGCTTATCTTAGTGCAAGGGTTTGATTCCTCCTTTAGATGGATGGCAAGTAGTATGTTGTAAACTGTCCTGTGTAATAACAGATTTAGGTTACTATTTTCTTTGAAAAATACTTTATTAATTAAGTAAATATTAAGTTCCTGTTAAGACAGTCTGCAGCTACCTAACGTAACTGAAGTAACAGCAGCTTTCTTTCAAATTCATTAGAACACTTTTATCTGGCAGAGACATAACTTTTATTAAGCAGTATTGTGATAGTTTCTTGTTAATATAGTGTAGGGCTTAAGCAATGTTTGGTTGTTTACTTGTTCCATAGCCCTGTAAGTTCACATTCTTGGTGGGATGTACAGAACATGGTGAATGAGTAGAAGGTATCACTATTCTTTCGAAATTGTTCTGGTTTATTTATGTCAAGCCACGTTAGTAAATGTATATCTTGTGAAACAGCTGTTAGAATGTGTGACGTTTGCCTGCTTTATTTCTTCCTTGATAGTCCTCTGTGTCGATGTTGTGCATTGTTATACTAGCTGAAAAACAGTGGGTGGAAGCTCAACACAGACTGCTGTAAATGATGTAGCTGATAGTTGCACAATTGCGATTCACAGTTCTTTACTTTCACTGTTCACAGCCTGCCCAATATTACACAATTATATGGGTGATTAACTGTTGGTTAATGTTGAAAAGCCTTATTAATAGGTTGCAGGCAACATCAGCATATGGCTGCAATAGATGCCATTGAATACCTATGAACAGTAAAAACCTAACTAGGCAGTTCTTGCAGAATAATACAATGTGTGTGACACTATTCCTGAAATAAATTGAACAGACATTGTCATAACACACGGCTTATTTGTGTTACACTTATTCCACTGTTAACTTGATGGATTGTTGTTAATTTAACAAATACATAATTCCTGTCTGAAAATCGACTGTGGATTGACTGTCTCAGCACAAAAAATCAGTTTTTTGTATATCCTCACAATAATAGGCACTGTTTGAGTTACAGAAATTACAATTAAAATTTAACTCGTTCAATGAAACTCATAACTCATTCTTTTTAGTAGTTCCTTCTTCCACAAAGATTAGGCTGAATCATTTGTTTAAATAATGAAATTAATATAGTTACACAAACAATACTTTTGACAAACCTGGTAATTATTTTGGAATTAATTAAGGGCTGACTTTCCTAATATGTTTTTGAATAGAGCCAAATAGATACTTTAAGAATCTGAGTAGTTTTTCCTCCAAATGTTTATATTTACTACAGAATTTATATTTATTTATAAGTCAACAATAGAATCTGTCACAAAACAAATACTGATTTCACCCTATAGCAAAAATTTAACTAGGAATGGTCAAAATAAATTAGGAAATTAATTACATATACAAAAGTAGGCACAAAATTAGACCTCGTGCTATATTCCTTAAGACGGAGGGCCAACATTTCTCTTTTATGGAAATGCAGATTATATTCATACATGTAAAGATAACTAGGCAAAAATTAAAATAAAAGTAATTTAAGGAGGCAGGTGGAAAAAGAAGAGACGAAGTGGAGAGATCCCAGCCTGCTTCGTTACAAATGCTTAAGGCCTTGAAGATGCACCTATAAAATGACTCTTGGTAAACACTAGCATCACTGTCTGCAGCTGCCCATTTACATTGTGAATGCAACATGTTGTCAGATTAGCTGATTATATGCTTCACCATTTGACAGCTTAATATTTGCTGAAATGCAGCAGTTTTCACTTCATAGGTGCTTCATTGGCAATGGAGTGGTGTACTCTACACAGAAAATTCATGTTACTAATCAGTACATACTTAATTCTTTTCTAATTTGACATACGGTGATGTTATTCTACTTATGTTTGTTCTTTCCACTCATTCAGTGTATCTTTGATTTATTTTCAGGAACGCATCGCAAATTCGGTAGTACCACAACAGAATGACTACAGGAGCGAAATGTACATCTCGCCACTCCAAATTGGGGCCCAGCTCATCGTCAGACTGCAGACCATATCTAAGCTCTTATGGGGCGTGATGGTTACAGAAACATCCGCCAGCTTGTCACAAGGTAGTAACGTTGATGACTGGGCTGAGGATGCTGTTTTGTTCAAGACTAACCCACATCTCGTTTTGGACAATCCCTCCACCACTCCAAATGCTCCACAAAAAACTAAGGCTTCATCATCATGAAAGATTGCCCATCAGGTCTCGAACATACAAGGTACCGTGGCGAATAAGTTCCGCTGCCATCGTTAGCCTGATGTTCCTTCCATGGTGTGGCCAAGAAGGGGAACAATTTGGCGTCGCACTTCTGTGTATTGAATTGAACTTGTGATCGCCAAAAGACTGCTAGTGTTTCACCACTACCAGCAAGAGATTTTGGACTATGCTTCATCGCGTGTCAGTCTCCCTGATGCCACCCACTCAGACCAGGGGCACTACCCACAGGTGCCACCTAGCCACAGCAAAGGCCACATGGCAGGGCGGCCATTGCCGGATGTCCGGATGCCCCAGGGGGATGGGTATCTACCCCTTGGCATACGTGTGGATTTAATGGCACAGGCATCAGCAGAGTGATCCCTGTGTGGTCAGGGGCTACAACCAACACGGTACATGGTGGACCCACCACGACGAACTGGCTACCATTCTGGATATCGGGTGCAAAGAAATACATGGTCATCGTCGACACAGAAAGCGACACTGCACAATTCATGGTGGAAAACACATCCAGGAAGGTGTCCTCGCCCAAGAGATGGGGAATAAGCGGGACTGAGATGCAACAATGAGGAAGTGGGCTAAAGATTTCAGTGCACGATGGACATTATGCACCATGTAAGGCTCCCTTCCCCAATTGGCTTGATCTTTGGGAAAATTTTGAAGAATGGAGTTCAAAACCATACAGGGGACTGTAACATAAAGACCGAAACATGGGAAACTCCTTTTAATTGCCTCTTATGACAGACAGGAATACCTCTGGCCTATTCTTATCCCTGGACGTGCAGGGCGAGAACCATCAGTGATTTCACCAAAGCAAAGATGACTGATGTGAATCTACTACTTACTATCTAAACAGTTTGGGGATGACTGCAAGAGCATAGGAGATTTAGATTTCTGTGTGAACTTCATATTGTAACGGGCAGTGAGGAAGAGGTTTGTACATCAGCTTGTGGTTGCATGAAAGGAGCATGAGGACCTTACCAAATATTAAGAGAAGCCAAAAGAATGGCCATTCTCAAGATTCTATAAATCAAAATATTTACCTGAAAGACATGCTGAATTTGATATGAAATGATTAATGTGAACATATTTATTGTGTAATAAAAATGTTTTCAAAGACAAATGGCACCAAAAAGGACATCATTAACACTATTATTCTACAACAGTAACAAAAATAAATACTTAGTTATGTATTTGCCTCATTAATTCTTTTTATATTTATATTTGTATTTAGTCATGGCGTATTAAGACCAACACATTTTCACGTTTCTAGAAGTACATTTCAAACAACTTCACATTTTAAAATTTGTGAAAAATTTCCCAGGTTACAGGTAATCAGTTTTTTTGTCATTATGCAATTTGAAATGATGCTTCTCAGTTACACATTGTGGACAATTTCATAAGACAATGAATTCACGGGCAATGAACATAAGTACATTCTCTCATAGAATGCCTTATGGATCTTTGGCATTAGTATCTAACTGCATAGATAGTATACTGAGCCAGATATAGCTTACTGTTGATGCTATTTTTAATGTTGCTGGAAAATATTACCCTACAGGTAAGTTCTTAAATATGCATGGCAGTCTTGTTCCAATTTGATGAGCATTTGGATGCCAATTTGAATTTCATTCGTCTCATGCAACATCGACCACAGTGACATGCAGAGAATGCATGTACATCATAATTATCTAATAAATAAGATCTTTCATGAGACTTTTAGGGGTGCCACTGAATGTGATGACGGCTTGTGGAAAGGAATCGTTTATTTTTCAAGGTAACTGCCACAAGATGTACATTCTTCCCAGACTACTCACCGTGCCATTTCTTCCTGTGTGGACTTCAAGGGCAAAGACCATATTCCTTGATTTCTAACAACCGAATTGAGAATGTGCGCCACCACAGTTAATGAAAATGGTAGATTATATCTGCTAGAAAGAACTTGGGGGGGGGGGGGGGGGGGCTAAGACTTCAACACCTGTGATGTTTCTAATGGGTCTCATACCTAGTACCTCATACATTTCAAATTCTCATTACAGAGATAATGTCAGGATAACGTATTTCTTTGTTTATGGCCTTCCAGAACTTCCAGTTTCTGTTCACTTTATACCATGAAGTGAAAGAAGTCATAGGATACCCCTTAATATATTGTCAGACCACCTTCTGCCTGACGTAGTGCAGCAACTTTATGTGGCATGGATTCAGCAAGTCATTAGAAGTTCCCTGCAGGAATATTGTGCCATGTTGCCTCTACAGCCACCCATGATGCTAAAAGTGTTGCTGATACAAGATTTTGTGCACAAACTGACCTTTTAATATTGTACCATAAATGCTTGATGGGATTCATGTCAAGTGATTCAGGTGGCCAAATCATTTGCTCAAATTGTGTAGAATATTCTTCAAACTAATCATGAACAATTGTGGTGTGGTGATATGGTCAATTGTCATCCACAGAAATGATGTCCATAAATGGTTTGCAAATGGCATGCAAGTAGCTGAACATAAACATTTCGTCAACCATTGATTCAGCTGGACCAAAGGATCCAGTCCAGTCTGTGTAAACTCAGTCCACACCATTATGGAGTCACAAACTGCTTGCACAGTGCCTTGTTGATAACTTGGCTCCATGGCTTTATGGGGTCTGCACCACACTAGAAACGTATCTTCAGCTCTTACCAACTGAAACAGGGACTCATCTGTCCTGGCTACAGTTTTCCAGTCATCTAGGGTCCAATCAACATGGTCATGAGCCTAGGTGAGGAACTGCAGTCTATATCGTGCTGTTAGCAAAGACACTCCTGTCGGTTGTCTCCTGCCTAGCCCATTAACACCAAATTTCACCATGCTGTCCTAACATACATTCATCATGTCCCACAACAATTTCTGAAGTTATTCCATGCAGTGCTGTTTGTCTGTAAGCACTGACAACTCTATGCCGCATTTGTCAAGAATGTACAACAAGTTCATTTAATACTTTGTTCTTATCTTCCTCCCTCATTCTTTCTTCCTCTTGCCTACTAACACCTTATCTTTGCAAAAGTGAAAATTATGCACTGAGACACTGGAATCTCCATTAATATGACGACTGCCATGAGGTTATAGCAGAGCCCCACCGCTAACACTGTGTGCCTGGTTTGGCCTGGTGGTGGAACATCCGTCACTATGCATGTGGCAGTCAGCATGTTAGTCACACACACTATTAAGACTTCTTTTCATTTCTTCCCCTCCTCTCCCCTCTCCACTTCGAAGGAACTATACATCTCTTAACGGAAGTTCCTTAACATTTTTCTTCATCCTTGCCACTTATTCTAATTTTCTTACTAACATGTATGTCAGTGAAATGGATGATCTTGAAACCTCCACCACCAATTAAAATTTATTCACAGTGCTAAAAAAATAATAATAATAATAAAACGACAGTTTACAATGCTTCCACTTCAAGATGACAATCACTTGAAATGATGTCATGTAGCTGGCCACACATCGCATGTCTTAAAGAAGTTAGACTTCACATCTTGCAAGACTGGCACTGAACTTCAATTAATTTCCTCCTGAATTTGGTCCTTCATTTCCTGGGTGGTGTTTGGTGGGTCCACTGGAAGATCTGAGATTTCAAATGACCCCAAAGGAACAAATCACATACTGGAAGGTCAGATGACCAGGAAAGATGTTCTGTAGCATATTAATGGAATGCTGCAAGGTATGGTCTTGTTGGAAGAATGTCTAAAAGTTACAGGAAGATCAGGAAGTAGGCACATTAGGGTGTGTTTCACTATGTGAACATAATGTTTTGTATTCATGGTACTGGCATTAGCACAGTTGTTTTAGAAAAAATAGCACCCAACAGTTCCAAACATTAATATACTGCACCACATCACCACTTTATGACTGAAGTTGTGTTTCATGAAGCATTCCAGGATTTTCACATGATCAGTTGCTGAAGTTTTGCTTGTCAGCAAAGTCTGACACCTCAACATTCATGGTCAGATTGTTGCACAGACATGGGTGGTTGTTAATAAACCCCAAAAAATTCTGGTGAAAGAATAGTATTTTCAGGAGCTCATTTGCACCAGTTTTTTGCACTATCTGAATTCTGTATAGGTAGTTTTCCAGTTCTTTGTGCTATATTCACCACACACTGCAATCTGTTGCGTCAAGTTTCAGCACATGCTTTTGTGCAGAATGCCTGGAATTTCGTCTGAAGGCTTCTTCCATTCTTGCAACATTCTCTAGTGTACACATCCATTTTCACTTCCATCCCTCTTTTGCACCTCATCACCCATTTCCTCAAAGTTCTGTTACTGTACTTTGATAGCATGTGCTGATGGGACAGTGGCATGACTTGCGAGATTGTGATGAGTACGAAAAACACACTGCATAGCTGGTAAGTTGTCATTTTTGTAAATCACCTTTGTGGCAACAACACATTGTTCACTGGCCCATGATGGCATCTCCACTGAACTAAAATATCAGGGTCAGTGGCAACACTCCTGTTTTGTGATTCCCATTTCCAGTGCTGCCAAATCTCTCATTTCACTGCCGCATCTGTTGTTTGTTATTTTACCTTTCATATCCAAAGCTAAAGAACCAATGCATGTGTATATGACATTGATAAGTGCAGCAAGTGATCTTCAGTGGTTTCAGTTGTAGTTTTCATGTTCATGTTTCATTAATATTCCTGACGCACACTTAATTGTGAGATCATAATGCAATGGACAATATGGAGATACTACTATACCTGAAAAATAAACTTACTTCCTTACTACTTTATTTTCCAAGAGGCTAAATTACTGCCTCAGATTTTTTTTTTTACAAGTAGTTAGCCAAGTTTGTGTCAAATGTTATCAAACAGTATTTTTTTTTCCAAAGATTGTAGCCAATGGATGATACTCTAAGCCAATATTGCAACTTAAGTTTACTCTCTGCACAGGGCATTGCATTACTATGAAATAAACATAAGTGACCATGCTCAACTTACAACCTTACTCTTCCTTCTTCTCTGACTTTTGAACTATGAAAATGAAATGTGCATATGGCATAATTTGGCAGGGATACCCTTTCAGGGAGTTTGTCAGCTGCAAGTTGTTTTAGTTGATTTCATTTTGATGACTTACATGCTGGTAATGATGAGGACAAAACAATACCCAGTCCCCAAGCAGAGGAAATTGCTGACTCTGCTGGTAATCAAATCCAGGCCCCTTAAATGGCATTCAGCCACACTGACCACTAAACTATGAAGGTGGGAGTGAACTATGAAATGCAGTTAAAAAAAAGTTCATAATTGAAGTATAAAAATTTTCAATTATATACTTAAAATAATTAAATAGACATCACTTTTGATTATAGATCTTCACAGTTATTAATTTACAAGGTTTGGCCACAAAGCAAGTTCCATTTGGTTATATAAAACAAACGTGCACAGACACAGAAAAAATATTTCTTGTAAAAGTCTACAACTGTTAAACTAATTTTTTACATAGTTTCTAAAATTTTGTAGGCACTTGTCATATGTGGCACAAGTTTTTGTATGCCTTCTTCATAGAAGGTTGCCACCTGTGTATTCAACCATGTGGTAACGTGTTCTTTTAGCTTGTCATTATCATTGAAGTATTGACCACCAAGGACAGATTTTAGGTGTAAGAAGAGAGGTAGGAGCAAGGTCCGGGTTGTACAGAGGATGACCAAAAGCATCCCAGTGAAATTCCCATAAGAGCTGTGAGGTTGGGCATTATTGTGGAAAAAAACACCTTTTGACAGTAATCCTTGGCGCTTGTTCTGTATTGCACAGCTCAATTTCTTGATGGTCTCTCACTAATCATGTGCATTGATTTCTTACCACGAGGCCAATCAATCAGCAAAATGCCTTTTCTGTCCCAAAAAACGGTGCACATGACTTTTAGAGGTGTCACGATTTGCTTAGGCTTAACCTTTGTTGGGGATGACGTGTGCCTCCATTCCATTGATTGCTGTTTTGTTTCAGGGGTGTCTTACATTACCCAAGTTGCATCCCCCATGACTATCCGAGAAAGAAAACCATCAATTTCTTCATTGTAGTGTGTCATAAACTGAAGTGCACTGCCCATCAGTTGTTTTTTGTGTTGTTCAGTAAGAAATTTGGGTACCCAACATGCGCAAAGCTTCCGAAATTTCAGTTTTTCAGTAACAATTTCATGAATTAGTGATAGTGAGATTTGCAGAACTTTCATAGCAAGAGCACTAAGTGTAAACTTATGGTTGTGCTTAATCTTCTCTTCAATTGTGTGAACCAGTTCATTGGTAACCACAGATGGGCGTTCACTCCATTCTTCATCGTGAACTTGATCACGTCCTTCATTGAACAGTCTTCTAACCATTGAATCACTCATAGCATTTTGTCCATAAACCTCACAGATTTGCCAATGAATTTCCTTCGGTTTAACTTTCTTTGCATTTAGAAAATAAATCGCAGATTTGATTTAACACGCGATGGCATTTACAATTACGGCTGACATTATAAAGAAGCACTACAAAGCACATGATGGCAGTAGCAATTTGAAAATGGCTTACATGTGTTCTCATTGAGTCAGAGTAACTGCCGTGCATGCTCGGAATTGCGATCGTAGCACTGCCGCAGATAGAAATAGCAACGGAACTTACTTTGTGGACTACCGTCGTATTATTCAGTGTGATCATTTACAGATACAGAGTGGATGAAATTATCATGACTAGACTTTTGAAAGTATATTTCAGATTTATCTGAATCAACTATGTTTCTTTATAGTACTTCTACGTTTTTAAGAAAAATAAGGAAATGTGATCCTTGGATTATCTTAGAAGAGAATCATTTACAATAAGCACGGTAACTACACGCACCTCAAGTGGATGGTCATTACTACAGTAGCAGCAGCAGTGCCTGAATGATAAATTCTGATTTAAAGACACTGTAGTTAGGTAACTATTCCACATTTAATTCCATTCTTTGATCTGTCCAGCATTCATGGTAAGTACATCTCAAAAACAACATTGTGGTGTACATACAGAATGGAAAAAGCAGGGTTAGTAGCCCTGGGGGGGGGGGGGGGGAGATTAAAATGGTGCTTCTTTGGAAACAGCTCATACAAAATAATACCAGTTTTTAAATTTTTCATAAAACACACTTTTTAAACCAAATATAGCATCACCAGGTCCTTCAGTGGCTGTGAGGAAGTACATGAACAATGGTACAGTTTTAAGAAAATCTGCATGTGAAAGAAATATTTTATGTACATCATGTTCCTAGCCAAGCATGTTACTCACATTCACTATCCATCGGAACTGCTAAAAACAGTTAAAAGTTCAGCGCACAGATTATTTCTCGCTGATAAGTTCAGCAATATTTACAGTTAACAGTCACTCAAATAGCTTTTTATGGATTTAAAATTTTTATTCAGTCAGAGGAACACTACAGTTTGTTTCTACATCTTATGTTCTCAACGTCTCAAACTATTTACTGACAACAGAAGTAAAATAATCTTGAATTATGATGGAAATAATTTTTTTTCAAGTCTCTGTTTGTTTTTACAGACATTTTAGCCCATGAAATATTTCATACTTCAGCTAAAGCCAATGACTGATATAGAAATATCTAGTAGCTGTTAAACAAAATATATAACAGAAAAAACAAATAGAGTCATTAAGATGAAAAGCTTTCCTCATGCAGATCTTGTCAAAGAGTAGGTCTGCCTATCACATTTATGATGGATTTACTAATAACCTCACTTGTTTTACTTTTATCCATCTGAGGCCCTATTAATAATAAATTTTTAAAAATGAAAAAATGATTTTTGATGAACAATCAATATTAGTCTTCAGAGAAAATAATATTTCAATAATTTACTTGAATTTGCAAGAAGAGCACCAAACTTCTGCCTGATACATAATACCTACAGTTAACAAATGTCACTGTACAGATTATAAACCAATTTATAATAATAATAACAACCTTTCACACAAATAAGAAGATGTAAGTAATGTCATTATGTTGTGTCATAATTAGAAAAACATGGCGTAAGAGCAAAAAATAAAAGAATTAGAAACTATCAAAGCAAGTTTGTTCCCCCCACCTTTCAATAGGCAGTTACATTTTAAAATCAAAGGTTTACTGTCAGTCATGAATCACAGCAGTTTGACAGTCTCCAGATTATCATGGTTTCCAAAGTTGCTAAGGCTGCATATGATATGATGTGTTATTTGTTCATTAATTTTCATTTTATTAACAATGAATCATTCTTTGATGTCAAATGTGATTGTGTTTTCGAAGTGACACACACACACACACACACACACACACACACACACACACACACACACACACACACACACACATGGTGTGTGTGTGTGTGTGTGTGTGTGTGTGTGTGTGTGTGTGGGGGGCAGTCATTCCTCACAAGGTGACTCTGCTATTGATGAACAGGTTTATATTGATAATAGGTTGGTGACCATAATGTTCTGGGTGATCAGTGTGTATATTAAACTGTGCATGTCAACTAGTAACTTGCAATATCTCTGTAACACATGGTCAAATTACATTATCATGGGGAATCCCAACAACTTAAAAAATTATATTATTTCTGACAAAAATCACTTATACATACAGAGAACAGACAGAAAGAAGTTAACTTGATTTCTTTATCATCATCACAGTAATTTCTTTTGTATGGTTGATATGGATATTGTGAAAATTTTAGCTGATGTTTAAAAAAAAATGAGGCCACACTGACTGATACCCATATGAAATGAAACAGACAATCCATTTTTAAATACCCTTAACAGGGTGCAACCCCTAATTTATCTTTTAACATGAAATTTACATCTATCATTTATATATGTGAACTGACTTATTCTGAATAGAAATCTCTAGCTAAATAATACGAACAAAGGCCCGCACCAGTCATATCTGTAAATCACTTGCACATAGATCTGATATTCATTTACATGCCGGTACTGGCCATACTGGCCGGAAACCAAATTCTTATAGTATCTTCCAGACATCTACATATATTTGTGCTTTTCCTTTACAGATAAACCACATTATGATTACAAAAAAGTAATTTGGCACTCATCAGTGGATCAAAGTAATTTGTCACAACTTTACATGTAAGGGCCTGGGAGTAAATTATAGTAGATACCCAGTTGGCAGACACTAAGTGTTAATGAGGAACAGATGATGACATAGAAGCAGTATAAGAGGAAGAAAATGATGAGATAAACAGAATACCAAAGAAAAATGACTATGTTATCTATTTCAGTTTCTTCATGGTTACTGATCTGTCAGATGACAACTTTTTATTTCTCTGTCTCCTGAACCCTATTTTTCTTGAAAAAATTTTAACAAGAAGGAATAATAGTCTAGTAGTGCCATTACATTTAAATAAACCATCATTGTGGAGAATTAAGAGAGATTAAAACACTGCTCCACATAGTATATACACATCCTTTGACTTGCAGAACGAAGTTTTTATTTCACAGACAGAGAAGGAAAGTGACAGTTGTGTTACAAGTAAACAGAAGTTGTCATGACAACAACTGTTTTTACATCTACAAATATTTGTTGTTGCCAATGAATTAGGACATTATACAGAGCCAAACACACACAACTACAACTCCACCCCCCCCCCCCCCCCATACATGAAAGCCAAACATTAACCACATGTACACATTCTGCAATCATTTTAAATAATTATAAAAGATATTTTATATATAATATTTTTTATGAACAAAAAAACTGTGAGGAGGTGGAGTAACATTATAACAAAATATTAAGAATGAAATTAATATTAAGTGAAGGAATAAAGAAGTTTAAATTTATAGGAGGCTGATGACTGTTTAGCATTAAATACATAACTCATTACAATTTTTACATTTATTACTTCAGAACTCAGATCTCCAGAAGGAAATTTATGTAAACCTTGTAGTAGGGCTCATTTCTGTTTTCATGATGAACACTACTCTCACAAATTAAAACTTTCCTTAGCATTGGTAGGTACCTCTGGTACTTCTATATCTTCTTGATTTTTGATGGATTAAAAGCAAATCTTAGTGGGAGCATGAATTTTGTGTCCATCAGCAATGTGGCCTGTAAGAGCAACAAGGTTATGCAAATAGTGGCGAAAAAAATACATAACATGAAACAGTGTACTTCCATAGCAAAACACCCATGTACCCTCTATATATATGTTGTGACAAACTTCTGGGGGGAGATGGTGTATTCATTTACCATAATGAGCAGTTATGGGTACCAGGAAACGCCCACGGCATGCGGCACCACATTGCACATCATCAATTCACAGTTAACACGTGGGTGAGTTTGCCCACTTATCAGACTTTTCTGGAACAGGTTTTTCCCAGTTTGCTTGAAAATGTTACAGTAAATGTGAGGCGCATAATGGGGTGCATGCTCATTTTGGATTGGCTCTTTGTAGTGTTTGAATAGGTCTTTCCTGCATCAATTGATTGGCCATGGTGGACCAGTTCCCTGGCCTCCATGATCACTGGATTTATTGAGTTTGTTTGTTTCTGCGAGTGCCATGAAATCTCTAATGTATCGTAAGCCTGTGTAGTCCGAAATGGATCTCGTCACAAGAATTCTCTTTGCAGGTGTTGTAATCAAAGAAACCCCTGGTGTGTTTGACTATGTCTGGCAATCAGTGCATACTTAGATTTCATCATTGTTGAATGCTGAAATTTTACTTTTATACTTGATGCTTGCCAATCAAATGAAATAATGTGGAAACGAGCTCATCAGTCAGCATGTTAATGATTTCGTGAATGTATTCAAAAAGAGTATTGCCTTGGGGTCCTGAATGATCACAAAACATCTACAGATTTTTGTAATACAAATATGTCATAATCACCAAATAGCACTTAACCGGAAACACTGTACATTAATTCCTCACATTGGTGAAGAGCCTTCAGACTTTTTTATGTATTTGTTAAATCTCCTCAAAACATACCCGGCTGAAGTTAAACTGCTTGAGTTTTAGTACTACTATAGCTACATGTCAACTTTTGCAGCCCGTTGTTAACAAATAATAATCACATTTGTTTGCCCTGTATTTTTTACTCATTTGTACACTCACTGTTATATTTCTTATGAATTACTAGTGAACGCAATGCCCACTAACATTTGTATTTATTAGGGTCATGTGAAAGGTTCAGGCAAAGCTTTGGCCTAGTTGTACACCATGGATGTGTATGTGAATAGACCACAAGTATAGGTGGTAAAGGCAAGGACTCCACTTCAGACAGAAGAGATCTGATGAAAACTGCACTTGTAAGCCCTTACCTGCGCTTTCAATGTGGGAATGAACCCCTGTGCACGCCCAACCTTCCATGGAGGGTGTCCGGCCTCCACCAGGAAGCTGGTCACAGGACTCGTCCTAAAACCTCCTGTTGCTAGTTGACCGCCATGATGGTGTACTGGTTCGAGTAACGCAATGCTGAAGGCACCGGTGAACCATAAACCAGATTCCCATATTCAAGGCAGGATTGAACAAGGTCTCTATAGAGCTGCAGCAGCATAGATCGATCTGAAACCCAGTTTGTGTTCCACAGGCAGCAGAAGGCATTCAGGTGCTGCCAGCACTTCCATTTCAGCTGATGAAGATGAGGAAGCCACGTCAGTCGGGTATCAAAAAGCCAGTCTTAAGTATCTATGTGTCTCCTCTACAGTGAGTGGATCATCATTAAGTTAAAGATCTGAGTGAATGGTATGACACCGACAGAAGTGCATGATGCACAACTTAGCGGCTGAAAAGTGGAAGCAGTGAGCTACAGCCCTTGACTGCACGTTGTGGATGGCTCCCTGTTGGCGCTGCTCGTAACACCACTAGTGGAGGAGAGTATGAAATGCGGAAGTCGTCTGCATACAGAGAAGGTGAGACCAACGCCCAATAGCTGCTGCTAGACAGTTAATAGCCACTAAAAAGAGATACACTCAATACAAAGCCCTGCAGGATCCCATTCTCCTGGATATGGGGGAACTATGAGAGGTGCCAACTTGGACACGGAAAGTACTGAACGATAGGAAATTTAGGATAGAAATCTGGAGCGGGCCCCGGAGACCTCACTAATATAATGCACCAAGGATATGATGTCACCTGGTAGCGTTGTAAGCTTTTCATAAATCAGAAAATTCGGCAACCAGATGTTGGTGTCTGGAAAAGGCTGTTCAGATCACAGACTTGAGGGAAACTAGATTATCAGTGGAAAAGTGACCACGGTATAAACCACCACACGCAAGGATGCAGAGGAGCTCCGACTTTGTAAATGGAGCATTATAGGGTTCACAGTGATATTGAGAGAAAGAGAGGGCCTTTCTTTCCATTTGCTGTTTGAGGGTGCAAAATGCTGGGTGATAATTCTGCGATGTGGAGGCTGGGGCATAATGCTTAGAAATTGTGTTTGTGTCAGTAGGTAACATGCCATTGATGTTAATACCAGTAACAAATGTCAGGGTCTGGTACCCACAAACACATCTGATCTTCGTCCAGACTTACGAAGATGTTTGGCACCCAATGGTCGAGACATACCTCTCCCAACTTGACCGATTCCATCCTTTTATAAGATGGCAAATGTGAGCTCGGAGCGGTTTTAAAAGCTTTAATGGCCTCAGCAGTTTCTGATGACCATCAAGTAATTGACTTTTACTGTGTGGAGGGGAGAGGGGAGGGGAACCTAAAGAACATGGGATTGTGTTGTCCGCCACAGAAACGATCATTATAGTGACCTGCTCAACTACCACATCGATGGCACCTTGTGGGGGAGATTCAGTGGTGACAGCAGAGGTGAAAGCTTCCCAGTCTGCCTTGTTTAATGCCCATCTTGCCTTGTTTAATGCCCATCTTGTTGGATGCCCAGTAAGATGGAAATGAGGTCACTACCACACAACTTGTGGTAGGCTCTCCAGTGGACAGGTAGGGCAAGTCCTTGGCTGCAGAGGGCTAAATCAATATCTGAGTAAGTGCCATGAGCCACACTGAAATGTGTGGGGGCCCCAGTATTTGAGACGCAGAGGTCGAGTTAAGACCTCTACATCGGCCAGTGATCACAGTGCCATCCCCACTAGGAGATATGGCCGTTAGAAATCTCCCAAAAGTAGGAAAGGCTTAGGAAGTTGATGAATCAGTGCAGCCAATGTGTTCAGGGGTACTGCACCATCTGGAGGAAGATATATGTTGCAGACAGTTATTTCCTGCGCCATCCTTTTCCTGACAGCCACAGCTTCAAGAGGGGTATGAAGGGGCTCAGGTTCACTGCATACTGAGTTCAGGACGTAGACACAAACTCTACCTGACACACTATTATAGGCACTACTGTTCTTGTAATATCCCTATAGTCATGGAGGGCAGGGACTCACATTGCCGGGAACCAAGGTTCCTGGAGGGCAATGCAGAAAACAGGTGTAAAGCTTAACAGTTGCTGTAGCTCAGACAGGTGTTGGAAAAAGCGCAGCAATTCCACTGGAGCATAACGATATTGTGATGTTGGGAAGGAATGAAGCA
This sequence comes from Schistocerca gregaria, assembly GCF_023897955.1. Lineage (NCBI taxonomy): Eukaryota > Metazoa > Arthropoda > Insecta > Orthoptera > Acrididae > Schistocerca > Schistocerca gregaria. The sequence goes on from NC_064931.1 coordinate 165,987,634, forward strand.
TGCAAGGTGACAGGTTATGCCTCAGGGTCACCTGCTCCCACCGATTGAGTATTTGTATCCATTCCTATTGTGGATGATGTCTCAGTGAGTTCTCCAGGTCCTTAGGGGATGGTGAGATATCCACCTCAACTGCAGGTGCATAATTGGTCGAGAGGGTCCTTCTTCTTAGCAAACTTCTTTGTTTGCTTGCCCTCCTGCTTCCCTGGGAGTACTTCTCTGAAGTAGCTTCAGGCACGGAGAAATACCGAGAAGCTCTTCATCCAGCAGCTTTTGGCTCCTGTGTCATTAGTAGAGGCCTTGGGGGAAGAGGGTAACAAAGGACCCCTTCTGCATGAGAGGAGCTGGAGGAGCCTGTTGCTTCTTTGGCTGGAGGGAGGGGACTGATGTCCCCTGCATTTGGGGGGGAGGGGGCGGTGTTGCTCCCGAAGTAAGTACTATGGGAGATTTTCCCCCTACCACCAAGGGGGCAGATGTATTCTGGAGGCCTGGAGGTCCCCCTGTTCATGGCGCACACAGCAGCACATGTGGACATCAACCAAATGGCGTGTAATTGATCAAATTTATGTTTAGCCTCTTAGTAAGTCAAGCGGTCCAAGGTCTTGTATTCCATGATTTTTCGTTCCTTTTGGAGTACTGTGCAGTCTGGTGAGCAGGGGGAGTGCTGCTCTCCACAGTTGATACATGTGGTAGGAGCACCACAGGGAGTATCTGCTTGCAGTGGATGTCCGCAGTCTTGACATGTGGCACTGGAAATGCAGTGAGAAGACATGGCTGAATTTCCAGCACTTAAAGCACCGCATAGGGGGAGGGATGTATGGTTTATCATCACAGCGGTAAACCATCACCTTGACCTTTCAGGCAATGAATCACCCTGAAAGGCCAAGATGAAGGCACAAACCTGTTGTCTTTGAGTCCCCTGTAATTGCACTAGATGAAATGAACACCCCGCCAATCTAGATTGCCACATAGATCATCATCAGATTGCAAGAAGAGATTGCGATGGAAAATAATGCCCTGGATCATGTTAAGGCTTTTATGGGAAGTGATGGAACCAGGAATATCATGCAGCTGGTCAGAAGTGAGTAACGCCCAGGATTGGGCTGGGGATACTGTCTGAATCAAGACTGCACCACTGCTCTTCTTGCACAGTGCTGTCAGTTCCCCAGGCTTATCCTCAATGTGTTCAACAAAATATTGGAGCATCATAGGTAGAAAGGAGTCCCCGTCTATTCTGCTACAGACTAAATACCGAGGTGAATATGGCTATCTTCTTTCTTTCTTTGTTTTTTGTTGTTTTTTTTGGTTATGGTTTTAGGGCGCAAAACTGCTACGGTCATTAGCGCCTGGTCTATGACTTAGGAAAAGCTAAAAAACGAAACTGGAAACCAGCAGCAATGGGAGCAAAACTCAAAAAAGTGGGGAAACCAAAAACAGAAGGAAAACTTAAAAAACCACTATAGATGGGGGGTTGTCTGTCCCCAAAATGAGCTTCAAATTACTGAATTCATCTCACTGGCACTAATGAACTCGAGAGCACGATCGACTGATCGCATGTCATCTGCCAAAATGGAAGATATATCACGCGACAGCTGTAGACGGGTGCGTAACGGAGTAAAATAGGGGGCACTCAAGCAAAAGGTGTCTCACTGTCCACAGTTGAGAACAGTGGGGACAGAGTGGGGGAGGATCGCCGCTTAACAGATGTCGATGGCTACAAAGACAGTGCCCTATCCGGAGTCTAGTTAATGTTACCTCCTCCCGACGACACGTTCAGGAGGAAGAGGTCCAGGCACAGGGAAGAGCTTTTACATCCCGCAATTTATTATCGGGAAGTGTCGACCAATGTGCGTGCCACAAAAGAACTACATGACGACATAAAACACTCCGTAGATCGGCGAAGGGAAACGTGCGAATAGCTGGCTGAAGAAGAGAGAGTGCAGCTTTGGCTACTATATCGGCCACCTCATTTCCACAGATACCAACGTGTCCTGGGATCCAGAGGAACGCCACAGAGGTGCACCCCAAGTGGAGCAAGTGGAGGCAGTCCTGAATCCGGTGGACAGGGTAGAGAGCTTGGAGAGTGAGGAGAGAGCTGAGAGAATCTGAACAGATAACATACTGTATCCGCTGAAGGCGACAGATGTATTGGACCACCTGGAGAACAGCGTAAAGCTCCGCAGTATAAATCAAACACTGGTCGGGAAGCAGAAATCGAGCTGGGGTGTCGCCAACAATATAGGCAGATTTGGGGTTTAGCCAACAATATAGGCACTCCCAACACCAAACGATGTTTTTGAGCCATCAGTATAAATAAATGTGGTTTCCTTCATTTGTGCGCATACAGCAGAAAATGCCCGATGATAAACAAGTGAAGGGGTACCATCCTTGGTAAACTGACAAAGGGCACGGAGCAGGCAGGTCCGGGGACGGAGCCAAGGCGATGCTGTACCCCAAGTTATCAAGAAAGTTTTAGGAAAGCGGAAAAAAAGAGAATGGAGCAGTTGGTGGAAGTGGACTCCCAGTAGTAGTAGGGAGGAAGGGCGGCCTGCATACCCTAAATCGAAGGAGGCATCGAAAAAAATGTCATGGGCCGGATTAGCAGGCATGGAAGACAGATGGCTAGCGAAGGACTGCTCGCCAATTGGGCAGGAGAGGTTCAGCAGTCTCAGCATAAAGGCTTTCCACATGGCTGGTGTAAAAAGCTCCAGACACTAAACGTAATCCACGGTGGTGGACAGAGTCTAGACGCCTAAGAATAGACGGCTGAGCAGAGGAGTAAACTATGCTTTCATAGTCCAATTTCGAGCGCACTAAGGCGCGATAGAGGCAGAGAAGGACCACTCGGTCCGCTCCCAAGGAGGTACCATTCAGGACACGAAGGGTGTTGAGGGTTTTCAGACAGCGAGCCGAAAGACAGGAAATGTGGGAGGACCAGCACAGTTTTCTGTCAACCATAAGACCCAAGAATTTAGCGACGTCCGAAAATGGAAGGTTGACAGGTCCTAGATGTAAGGAAGGTGGAAGAAACTCCATACAATGCCAAAAATTAACACAAACGGTCTTACTGGGAGAAGAGCGGAAACCTGTTTCGATGCTCCAAGAGTGGAGGCGATCGACACTGCCTTGCAGACGTCGTTCAAGAAGGCTGACCCGTTGAGAGCTGTAGTAGAGCGCAAAATCACCCACAAAGAAGGAGCCTGAGACATCACGAAGGAGACAATCCATAATTGGATTTATGGCAATGGCAAACAGTACAACACTTAGCACAGAGCCCTGTGGTACCCCGTTTTCTTGGGAGAAAGTACAGGAAGGAGTAGTGTTCACCCGCACTTTAAATGTGCACTCTGTCATAAATTCTCGAAGAAAAAGGGGCAGCCGACCTCGAAAGCCCCAAGTGAACAGTGTGCAGAGGATGCCTGTCCTCCAACAGGTATCGTATGCTCTCTCCAGATCAAAAAATATTGCTACTGTTTGGCGTTTCCAGAGAAAATTGTTCATGATATAAGTGGAGAGGGCAACAAGATTGCAAAACTGCTGAACAATCCTTTCGGAAACCACATTGGACAGGTATTAAAAGACTGCAGGACTCCAGTCACCAAGCTAAACGGCACTTCACCATACGCTCCAAAACCTTACATACACTACTCGTGAGAGAAATGGGGCGATAGCTAGAGGGGAGATGTTTTTCCTTTCCAGGTTTTGGAACAGGAACGACGATAGCTTCCCGCCATCGTCTGGGAAAAGTATTGTCGGTAAAATTCGATTATAAAGGCGAAGGAGGTAACTCAGACTATGGTATGATAAATGCAGCAACATTTGTATGTGGATACCATCCGGTCCTGGGGCGGAGGTGCGAGAAGAAGAGAGTGCATATTGGAGTTCCCGCATGGAGAAAACAGTATTGTAGCTTTCGCGATTTTGAGAGGAGAAAGAAAGAGGTCGCACTTCCGCTGCACGTTTGTTCAGAAGAAATGCTGGCAGGTAATTTGAAGAGCTCGAAATCTCAGCAAAGTGTTGACCCAATGAGTTAGGAATTGCGGCGGGGTAAACTAATGTATCATGTGCGACAGTGAGCCCAGAGACTGGGGAGAAACTAGGTGCGCCAGATAACCGCAGAATCCGACTCCAAACTAGTAAAGAAGTCCCACCTTGCCTTCTTGCTGTCGCGGATGATGTGACGGCATCGCGCATGTAACTGCTTATAGTAGATACAGTTGGCCAAAGTCAGATGGTGTTTGAAAACGCGAAGAGCACGTATTGCATGCCTAGTTCCACCAAGGAACTGGGGGCGCCAGGTCAATTCGGAGGTGCGAGGTATTGAACATTCCGCAGATGTAAGAATAACATCTGTAATATGAGTGACCTCATCGTCGACACTAGGAAAGTGACGGACATCAAATGTCGCTGGACAATAAAAAGGTGTCCAATCGTCTTGGCAAACTTCCAGTGTCACAGGCGCGTATATGGCAGTTGTGGCTGCAATCGAAGGACAGATGGAAAATGGTCACTTGAGTGTGTATCAGCAAGGGCGAACCATTCGAAGCGCCGAGCTAGCGGAACGGTACCAACCGAAAGGTCCAAATGAGAGAAATTTGTCATGGAGGCCGACAAAAATGTAGTGTACCCAGTGTTAATGCAAACAAGATCCGCTTGGTGGAAGACGTCTAGCAATAGTGAGCCACGTGGACAAGGATGTGGAGATCCCCAAAGCGGGTGGTGGGCATTGAAGGCCCCAACCAGCAAATAGGGTGGTGGAAGCTGACCAAGAAGATGAAGGAGATCAGCTCGTGCCATTGGTGTGGACGATGGAATGTATACAGTAAAAAGAGAGAAGGTGTATCCAGAAAGGGAAAGACGGACAGTGACAGCTTGGAAGGATGTGTTTAAGGGGATTGGGTGATAATGGAAAGTATCATGGAGAAGAATCATGAGTCTTCCATTTGCTGGAGTGCCTTGAACAGAGGGGAGATCAAATCAGACTGAATGAAAATGGGGGAAAACAAAGTGGTCGTGGGGACCCAGCTTTGTTTCCTGAAGACAGAAGATGACCGGCAAGTAGGATCATAAGAGGATCGACAATTCATCCCGATTGTCTAGAATGCCGCAGATATTCCAATGGATAATGGACATAGAGTGGACAGAAAATGGAAGAATGTGACCAAGGTTGCCGTAAACTCGATGACTGCTCAGACCGTGCGACCGACAGTGTGGAACGGTATTCAGCTGATCCATGGGTTGTTCAGGAGCAGCTCCTGCCACCAGCGATCGGCCGGTTGATCGGCCGCCAGCAGTGAGTCTCGGTGACACAGAAGACGGCCGAGGGTGGCTACCGCCATGTGCTGCTGTAAATGAGACACGCCGTGGTGGAGAAGGAGAGGAACTGTGTTTCTTATTAGCCTTCTTGGAAACAGGATGTTTAGATGAAGGAGGAACTGATGGTTGTGAAGTTGGGGTACGTAAAAAATCTTCACGAGTATGCTCTGGGTGTCTGACTTTTCGGCTCGAGATTTAGCAGAACCCAATGAAGGGTGAGTCTTAGAATGAGCAGGCGAAAGTGGGGAGGTTGAACGGGCGATTTTGCGCTGGCCGATCTGACAACCGTGGCAGTGAAGGTGAGATCACAAGTCTGCATGGCCGCCTCGTTTGTTGGCCGAGGAGAGGCAAGGACAATGCTGTATTTTCCTGTCTGAGGCACAATGGGCTTTCGACTGGCGAATAATTTTCGAGCAGCAAAGGTCGACACCTTTTCTTTCACTCTGATTTCCTGAATGATCTTTCTGTCTTTAAAAATGGTGCAATCTCTAGAGGAAGCTGCGTGGTCACCCATACAGTTGACGCAACAAGAGGATGGAGGTGGACAAGCACCATCTTGGGCATCCTTGCCACATGTAACTCATTTGGCCAGATTGGAACAGGACTGGCTGGTCTGATTGAACCGCTGACACCGATAGCAACGCGTAGGGTTTTGGACGTAAGGGCGAATGGAAATTATCTCATAGCCCACTTTTATGTTCGATGGGTGTTGAACTCTATCAAATGTCAAGAAGACAGTACGAGTTGGAACGATGTTCTTGTCGACCCTTTTCATGACTATGAACAGCAGTTACACCCTGGTCAGTCATGATGCCCTGGTCAGACAGGTAGTTTTGAATTTCCTCGTCAGACAATCCGTCGAGGGAGCGAGTATAAACGACTCCACGTGAGGAATTTAAAGTGCGGTGCGCTTCAACCCGGACAGGGAAGATGTGTAGCAGTGAAGTACACAGCAATTTTTGTGCCTGTAGGGCACTGACTATACTGGGAGGTGGACTTATCGCATTCTATGGGTGTCAGCAATGCATGAAGGTGAAGAGTAATCTTGCAGAGGTAACCAATCTTGCAAATGAGTTACTGCACCCAGGCAGCCTCTGCATGTGGCACACAGGCATGTCCACTGTGGTGGTGAGAAACAGCTGCTGTGCATGGGTTGCAATTTGTTGCCTCGTTGCCACCATGGCAGGGGTTATGCTGCTGCTGCTGATATGAGCAAGGAAGGTCTGCTGCACTGTGGTACTAAGTCTGAAGCACGGACTCCATGTCGTCTCCTTGTCTGATATAGCCCTGTGCCCTTGTGGAACTGCTGCCTGAGTAAAACTGCTACAAAATTGATGACCCTGATGGGGGAGAAGAATTGCAACACGAAAAATAATTGTATGATCTATAACTATTCATTTGCACTTTGTTACCTATACATGTTTGGTTGGTTAGTTTGTTTAAAGGCGAGAGAAGGGACCAAACTACGAGGTCATCGGTCCCTCGTTCCTAATAAAATAATGCCAAAAGTGTAAGAATAAAACAGACGAAACATATAACACAAAAGGGAAAGAAAGGAAAAGCCACAATAATGAACAGAAGGCAATGAACACTGAAAGGAACAAAAGAGGACAAGGAAACAACAGAGGTGCTAGAAACAGAAGAGAGTAAAACATGAAAGCAGATTACAGTGGCTAGCCAGCCACAACAATAAAAAGGGAAAGCCAATACATTAAAACCTCCACCCTAAAAGCACTAGGGTGGAGGACACAAAACAACAAAGGACATCACTAAAACCTAGATAGAAGTATAAAACCCACTCTCATGGATAAAATGTTAAACTGAAGCTGCTGTGGAGGTATTGTTGCTCAACACCAAAGGCAGGGCATTAGGAAAGTTAAAAGTCTGCTGCAGAGCAGCTAAAAGTGGGCAGTCCAGCAAGAGGTGGACGACTGTCATTTGGGAGCCACAGTGACACTGAGGTGGGTCCTCGCAATAGAGTAACCATGCATTAGCCACGTATGGCCAATGCGGAGCTGGCAGAGGACAACTGATTCGCTGCGAGAGGCCTGCATGGAAGACTTCCACACATTCATAGTCTCGTTAATCACATGCAGTTTGCTGTGTGTGCTGTTATCCAAAGCCGGAAAACCCTGTGGTGTAAGAAAGAACGCAGGTCAGCTTCGGAGATGCCTATCTCCAGAAGCAGTTTCTGCATCGCCTGTTTGGCCAGCCTGTCAGCAAGTTCATTACCGGAGATTCTGACGTGTGCTGGGGTCCACACAAACACCATGGAACAGCTGGCCTGTTCCAGAGAATAGATAGACTCCTGAATGGATGCTACCAGAGGGTGGCGAGGGTAGCACTGGTTGATAGCTTGTAGGTTGCTCAATGAGTCAGTACACAGGAGAAATGACTCGCCGGGGCATAAGTGGATGTACTCAAGAGCACGAGATATGGCTGCCAGCTCTGAAGTGAAAACACTGCAATCAACTGGCAAGGAGTGCTCCTCAACATGTCCTCTCTGAACATATGTGAAGCCTGCATGACCATCAGCCATTGATCCATCGGTGTAAACCGCTTCAGAGCCCCGGAACACGTCAAGAATCGAGAGGAAGTGACAGCAGAGAGCCTGAAGGTTAACGGATTCCTTAGGGCCATGCAAAAGCTCCATACGAAGCTGCAGACAAGGCGTACACCATGGAGGCGTACGTGAATGGACCTCAAGTAGAGGTGGTAAAGGGAAGTACTCCAGCTTGGAGAGAAGGGACCGCACGTGAACCACAATCGTTAGCCCCAATCTGGGCCGCTGATGGGGGAGATGAACTGCTGTGGGAAGTAAAAGGAGATGGTAATTCGGATGCTCAGGGGAACTATGTATGTGTGCTGCTAGCTGGCTAGCAGTTGCGCACGTCTGATCTGCAGTGGAGCGACACCAGCCTCCACCAGGACACTGGTCACTGGACTCATACTAAAAGCTCTTGTCGCTGATATAATCCCACAGTGGTGCACAAGGTCAAGTAAATGCAATGTTGCAGGCGCTGCTGAACCATAAGCCACACTCCCATAGTCAATTAAGAATTGGGCAAGGGCTCTGTAGAGGCTGCAGCTGCATACAGAGAAGGTGAGACAGAGGGCCCGACAGCTGCTGCTAGTCCGTAAACGGCCAATAAAAAGAGAGAGACACTCAATACAGAGCCCTAAGGGACGCCATTCTCCTGGATATGGATGGAACTATTGGGAGGCACCAACTTGGACACAGAAAGTATGCAGCGACAGGAAGTTTTGGATAAAAATCTGGAGTGGTCCATGGAGACCCCACTCATACAATATGGCAAGGATATGATGTCGCCAAGTCATGTCGTATGCTTTACGTAAGTCAAAAAATATGGCAATCAGGTGTTGCCATCTAGAAAAGGCTGTTCCAATGGCAGACTGTATGGACACAAAATTATCAGCGGTAGAGAGACCCTGGCGAAAGCCGCCCTGACATGAAGCCAGCAAGCCACGTGACTCCAGGGTCAACCCAACCACCGACATACGATATGTTCCAGCAGCTTACAAAGAACGTTGGTGAGGCTGATGGGCTGATAGCTATTCACATTGAGCGGGTTTTACCGGGTTTTTACTGGGTTTGAGCACCGGAATGTTGGTGCTCTCCTGCCATTGCGATGGAAGGAAGCCATAGCACCAGAGCCGGTTGAAGATGACAAGAAGATGTCTCTTGTAATCGGATCAGAGACGTTTAATTATCTGGCTGTGGAAGCGATCAGGCCAAGGAGCTGTGTCAGGGCAATGTGCAAGGGCAGTGAGGAGCTCCCACTCTATAATTGGGGCGTTATAGTATTCACTGCAGCGTGTAGTGAATCAGAGGACATTCCCTTCCAGCCACCGTTTGAGTGTGCGATAGGCTTGGTGGTAATTCTCCAACATAGAGGCTCGGGCACAGCGCCCGGCAATCGTGTTGCGTCGGTATATAACTCGCCATATATGGTAACACAAGGGACAGCTGTTAGGGCCTGGTACACGAAAAGACGTTTGATCTTTGCCCAGACTTGCAAAGGTGACGTGTGGCACCCAGTGGTGGAGACTTATCTCTCCCAACACTCCTTCTTCCATTATTTGATAAGGTAGCGAACACGGGCACGGAGCCGTTTAAAAACTACGAGGTGATCAAGGGTAGGGTGCCGCTTATGCCGCTGTAGAACTTGCTAACTCTCCTTAATTGCTTCAGCGACTTCCGGTGACCACCAAGGGACTGCCTTATGCCTGGGGCAGCATGAAGAGCGAGGGAGCACGTTTTATTCTGCAGAAACAATTATCCTAGTCGCCTGCTCAACCATCACATCGATGGTTCTGCGTGGGAGAAATTCAGTGGTGACAGCAGAGCTGAAAGTTCCCCAGTCCACCTTGTTCAAAGCCCATCTGGGCAGGCGTCCTTCTGCCTGATGATGGGGTAGTGGTCACTCCCACACAGGTCGTCATGTGCTCTCCAGTGGATAGATGGGAGAAGTCCTGCCGTGCAAACTGATAAATCAATGGCCGAGTAACTAACATGAGCCACAATGAAATGTGTGGCGGCCTCAGTATTTAAGAGGCAGATGTCAAATTGCGACAGTAAAGTTTCGACATCTCTGCCTCGGCCAGTAAGCATGGTACCAACCCGCAACGGGTTGTGGACATTAAACTCTCACAGAAGTAGGAAAGGTTTAGGGAGCTGATCAATTAGTGCAGCTAATACATTCAGGGGTACTGCACCATCTGGAGGAAGACATACATTGCAGACAGTTATTTCCTGCATCGTCCTTATTCTCACAGCCACAGCTTCAAGAGGGTTTTGAAGGGCACATGTTCACTACAGACTGAGTTTAGGACATAAACGTAAACTCCACCTGACACACTATTATCGTTGCTATGGTTCCTGTAATATCCCTTATAGCCCAGAGGGCAGGGGTTCGCATTGCTGGGAACCAGGCTTCCTGGAGGGCAATGCAGATAGCAGGTGTAAAGCTTAACAGTTGCCGTAGCTCAGCCAGGTAGTGGAAAAACAAGCCGTAATTCAACTCAAGGATGACATCGTGAGACTGGGAAGGCATGGAACATTCAATGAAGCAGTTTATGCCTCAGATTCACCTGCTGCCACCGATTTATAGCCTGAGCTGTCTATAACCATTGTGTCTGAGGGTCTGGCGAGATCTAGAACCTCCGGGGACGCCAGACTCTCCACAATTGACACAGATGGGACGCGAGGCACACGGAGTGTTGGGATGTGATGGGCGTCCACAATCTTGACATGTGATGATGGAAGTACAGCAGGAAGACATATGCTGAACTTCCAGCATATAAAGCACCACATCGGGGGAGGAATATAGGGCTTTACATCTCAGTGGTAGACCATCACCTTGACCTTCTTGGGCAATGTATCACCCTCGAAGGCCAAGATGAAGGCACCGGTGGGAATCTGATTATACTTCGGACCCTGGTAGACACACTAGACGAAATGTACACCTCATGGCTCTAAAATGGCGTGCAGCTCATTGTCAGGCTGGAAAAACAAGGTCTCTGTGAAATACGATACTCTGGACCGTATTTAAGCTCTTAAGGGAGATGATGGTTACAGAAACATCCCCCCAGCTTGTCACAAGCGAGTAACTCTCATGATTGGGCAGAGGATGGTGTTTTGATCAAGACTGATCGAGACTTAATTTCGGCTAACCCACCTACCTCCCCGAACTTGTCCTCTAAGTGCTCAACAGAAAACTGAGACGTCATCATCATGAAAGATTCCTCATCAGCTCTCAAACATACAAGGTAATGGGGTGAATAAGATCCTCTGCCATCCTTAACCTGACGTTCCTCCCATGGTGTGGACAGGGAGGGGAATGATATTGATTCGTACTTCTGTGCGTTGAATTGAGCTTGTGATCGGTTAGAGACTGCTGGTGTTTCACGCTTCATCGGGTGCCATTCACCCTGGTGCCATCCACTCCGACCAGGGGCCCTCCCCACGGGCGCCACCCAGCCACAGTAAAGGCCACCTCACAGGATGGCCATTGCCGGGAGTCCCAATGCCCCAGAGTGATGGGCAATTACTCCTTGGCATACATGGGGAGTTAACGGTGCAGGAATCAGCAGAGTGATCCCTGTGTGGTCAGGGGGCTAAACTAACAAAGTACATGGCGGCCCCACCACAACGGACTGGCTACTATGCTGTATATCAGGTACAACCAAGCAAACAAGTCCATTATCATCGTCAGCGTAGAAAACTGCACAGTTGATGGAAAAATATGCAACCAGGAGGGTGACTTGCCCAACAGTTGGAGAATGAGCAGAAATTCAGATCCAAGTTGATGAAGGATGCAATAGGTATCAGCACATGATGGACACAATGCACCATGTAAGGCATCTTCCCCAATTGGCACTCTCTTCAGGAAAATTTTGAAAAATGGAGGTCAAACCCTACAGGGGAGCATCACATGAAGCCCAAAATGTATGAAACTCTTTTTAGTTTCCCCATATGTCAGGCAGGAATACCTCGGAACTTTTCTATCTTGATATGGGTATTATATTTTGGGAAATTCCATTTCGACTAGCTGCATAATTTGAAAATGTCTCCCAAGCCAAAACTTGTCAATGAGTAAATGAAAGTGAGATTTTTACCTTTGTCTGTTTTTCGATTGTATTGAATATTTGCTTCATTGTTCTGTCCCAGCTCATATGTATGTACAATGACCTTGCATATTCTGTTGATATAATCCTCTATGGTTTGTCAATGCCTCCTTGTAATAGCTCTCAATCATTCCTGAAACAACATTGCACAGCTCTGCTTCTTCTACCTCTTGCAAAGCCCCTAGTTTACCTGCTCAAACACTTATGATTTCTTAATGCCTCTCTATATCCCACAGTAGTTTTCAGTTCTTCCACTAGATGTAATTTTGGCACTCACAACAACTGAACATTGGACTAATCACCAATACCTGCTGACATCACTGGGTCCTCAACAAAGACCACCACATCCTCAGATGACCTTCCAGGAAAGGGGGTCAAGCAGCAGCTGATCTATTACTTGGTCTGGTGCCTGAAGTAATGCCATTTCCTCATCCTTAACTGCAGTTTGCCCCCATTACTGTTTTATCTGCTGACAACTGTACTACATTTTCTTTCAAAAAATGAACTCCCTTAAGCTGCAAACTGCACCATGTGGGACTGCCATTGCAACACCTTTACTCCTCATCCACACACAATATCCAAAGTATAAATATGCAACAGTTCACAACCTGAAAAAATAAATAACAAATTACAAACTATACCTTATCATTAACACTCTACACTCTATATACAGCCTTGCAACATGACCATATTGTAGCATGTAAAGCAAGTTACATATACTCACTCAGCCCACAGTGCAGAATGCCCAAGCAGATTACATTGTGAATATCTAACAGGCTTTAAACACTGAGCCTTGCCATTGTCCTGAAACTCAGAGACATTATCCAGTTGCTCTGACCTAAACCATATAACTTCAAGCTATGGTGATAGTTACTGCTAGATCCCATGCTTGTCACACACACCAAAGATAACCAACAGTTCTCTCACTCACCCTACTGTGCTGACACTGCAGGCAGTGGTCCAGACATCATGCTGCTTGGACAATGCAACATCTGGGGCCTACTAGAGATGCCACCAATTCTGGTGCCAATTATAGCCAAGCCTGAGATGTAGGGGTTACTACAATGTAAGGATGGCAGACAGCAAATAGTTGAGGCAAGGTAACAGGCTAGTGAAGGCTAGAGGTGGCTACCAAAATTAATATTTTATTTTGCACAATTGCGTTAGCACTGCATCAGTGCAAGGAGGCGACCGTGCCCTCACTTCATGGGAAGAGGGCAGGTGGTCAGCAGGATGACAGCAAGCAATTGGCCAGCTGGCTGCAACCCACTCACACACACCTATGCTGACACCTGCAGTTGGTGTTTGGCATATGACTGTCACAAGAGCCACAAACAACAGGTGTCAGTGGTGAATGAAGGTGAACAGGAATCTTGCAGATGTAGCCAATGAGTGACCGTGCGCAAGTGGCTGCTGCTTGCAGTAACCAATTGCTCCCGGGACAAGAGTCCAGCTGCTGCTCACTGTACAACAATCTGAGCAACTAAAATGACATTAATTTTCTGCAGTGGAATATGCCTCTCCAGTGTGAAAGAGCAATGGATACAGGGCACAATGAAACCTTTAGACTGACTCAATGTAATAAATTTTATTACCCAATCCCAAAGAAAGCAGGTGCTGACAGATGTGAAAATTACCGAACTATCAGTTTAAAAAGTCACAGCTGCAAAATACTAACGCGAATTCTTTACAGACGAATGGAAAAACTGGTAGATGCGGACCTCGGGGAGGATCAGTTTGGATTCCGTAGGAATGTTGGAACACGTTAGGCAATACTGACCTTACGACTTAACATAGAAGAAAGATTAAGAAAAGGCAAACCTACGTTTCTAGCATTTGTAGACTTAGAGAAAGCTTTTGACAATGTTGACTGGAATACTCTCTTTCAAATTCTGAAGGTGGCAGGGGTAAAATACAGGGAGTGAAAGGCTATTTACAATTTGTACAGAAACCAGATGGCAGTCATAAGAGTCAAGGGGCATGAAAGGGAAGCAGTGGTTGGGAAAGGAGTGAGACAGGGTTGTAGCCTCTCCCCGATGTTATTCAATCTGTATATTGAGCAAGCAGTAAAGGAAACAAAAGAAAAATTTGGAGTAGGTATTAAAATTCATGGAGAAGAAATAAAAACTTTGAGGTTCGCCGATGACATTGTAATTCTGTCAGAGATGGCAAAGGACTTGGAAGAGCAGTTGAATGGAATGGACAGTGTCTTGAAAAGAGGATATAAAATGAACATCAACAAAAGCAAAATGAGGATAATGGAATGTCATCAAATTAAATCGGGTGATGCTGAGGGAATTAGATTAGGAAATGAGACACTTAAAGTAGTAAAGGAGTTTTGCTATTTAGGAAGTAAAATAACTGATGATGGTCAAAGTAGAGAGGATATAAAATGTAGACTGGCAATGGCAAGGAAAGCGTTTCCCAAGAAGAGAAATTTGTTAACATCGAATATAGATTTATGTATCAGGAAGTCGTTTATGAAAGTATTTGTTTGGAGTGTAGCCATGTATGGAAGTGAAACATGGACGATAACTAGTTTGGACAAGAAGAGAATAGAAGCTTTCGAAATGTGGTGCTACAGAAGAATGCTGAAGATTAGATGGGTAGATCACGTAACTAATGAGGAGGTATTGAATAGGATTGGGGAGAAGAGAAGTTTGTGGCACAACTTGACTAGAAGAAGGGATCGGTTGGTAGGACATGTTCTAAGGCATCAAGGGATCACCAATTTAGCATTGGAGGGCAGCGTGGAGGGTAAAAATCGTAGAGGGAGACCAAGAGATGAATACACGAAGCAGATTCAGAAGGATGTTGGTTGCAGTAGGTACTGGGAGATGAAGCAGCTTGCACAGGATAAAGTAGCATGGAGAGCTGCATCAAACCAGTCTCAGGACTGAAGACAACAACAACAACAACAACCCAGCTGGAGTGGTGCCATTCTTTCTACACAAAAATATTTATTAGGTACTTACAATCTGCAAAGGGTAAACAGTTACATGGGATTGAATATGGATATATGGATATATGGCATTCACAAATAAGTATATTATAAACAAAAACAGTCTAAACGTATGTAGCTAACAAACTTTCAGCTGTCATCCTTAGGGAATTGATTGGATGTCTTATCATTCAACCATCTTGCTGATCAGTGATATGACACACAAAATACTAGATAGTGAGTAATAGTATAGGTCAGGGATGACACTGTGGGAGATGTCACTGTCAAAGCTATCGAGGTGGTCAGGCAGGAAATGGAATACCCCTCTCAAAGAACTCTCCAGGACTAATTAATTTTTCATTGGACTACAAAAACATGGTACTGCTGAGTGGAATTAAAATGAAGAAGGCTAACTGTGGTACCTTTGTCAGTGTAGAAAATGCAACACTTTACATGGTTTATAGATGTCTAACAATTTCTCTAAAAGGTTCATTAGTTATGAACCATTGCAAGAGCAGCAATTTGCTCTCATTTCTCCGTACCTGTTTCTTAGGTTCACTTCTTTCCAGGAGCTTGGCCTGTATTCTGTGAATAAAGCTGACAGGAACACATTCTTCAGATCCATCAATAGTTGTATACAGATTATTTTGATTATCTGAGAAACATGTGTAGCAGTTAGAACCATAGAAAAGCAAATGCAGTAATAACTGCAGAAGAAATATTCATTTCAATTAATGGCTGTACTACTACTACTACTACTACTACTACTACTACTTTATTTTCCATGATAATGTATTAGTTATCTACTAAAACGGCAAGTTTTGTAGGGATGTCAACTGTCTTCTAACTTCAGTATCTGATAAAATGGAGACGGACAAAACTGTTCCTCAAAGAAGAATTTCAGAAGGAAGAACTAATTGTACCTACAAATAGCTACATAATTCAGAGACAACAGCTGATACTCATTAAGACTTCAAGTGCATAAAATTCTGATGATATTCTGTCTGCAAGTATCATGTCATCATATCTGACATAACAAATGCCAACACAATTGTGTTCTGACACTGACAATGGCAGATATTGTTAGCCATGAAAGCCTCATGTCTTTGTCACAGGAGCAGACAATTCCATTTACTAATATAGATGGATGCCTGCAGTGCTGTGTATGTCACGAAGTATTTAATGTTGTCAGTATGTATACCATACAACATGATTGTACGAAGACATCCTGATAAGCAATGCCTCTGAATTTTCTACATGAAAACTCTAAGATTCTTAAATAAAACATATGTTCTTAACAGTCTGTATCATTATTCTCAGCTACTCATCCTGGTAACACATTTTCCCCCCGAGACGACAATTTCTTGGTACAGTCATTGCAGAATATTTGACTTGGTTGATGGACCCAGAACCTCACCTTGGCTTTTACCACTTTATCATTGACAATGTAACATATTTGAAGGTGTTATTTAAGTTTTGGAAAAATGATAATTTGATTGTGCCAAGTTGGAATTGTATGGAGGATGATCGATGACAGTGAATCAAAGGTGGACGATTGTTGCAGATGTCACAGGGCTAATTTGTAATCTACCTTTATCGTACTAAAGGTGCAGGTGCTACATGTGTGGACAAACTCTTCTAACCCAGAATCGGATTTTAGCATGCTGTTTCTCATCTACTGACATAGTTACATTACTCAGCACCAAGTTATGTGCTACAGTTCAGAGACCTCTCATGGCAGAGGGCTGCAAATATATAGAAATGAAGAATAAAGATGTAGAATGTTAATAACATGTGCTTTATTTAAATGCATTAAGAATTTATGTATAAAAACTTGGAGGCATAAATTTCCAGCACACCCTTGTGCATGCTGCCATGCAATGCATTAGGAGCAGATAGAGGGCAAAGTACTCAGAGATCTAACAGACTTAAAAGCACAATATCAAGAGCGTTATGTCTGAACAATTGAAATATTTTACTGCAGTGGATGGAGAATTAAATGGTTGACATGCAAAACAAAATCTGAGTGTTCTTGGAAAAGTTATGTTTGAGACACAAATGAGAAACTGCAATTTAACATTTTTGGGTCACCTGGCTTTTTTAACATTACTAGTTATACTGATTACCAAGTCAAGATAAACCAGTTCAGCATGTCTTTTAAAATGGGGACTGCAGGAGCTCAATATTTTGGAAATGGAAATTAAATTATTAAGCAATCCTTTCCTGGTTCCATTCCATGGTCTGCCACCATTACCAAAGTGAAAATATGTGAATCTAGTATTTCTAACTTCACTGAAAGGAAGATACCGCAGCACACTGAATTCGTCATAGTGGGATTTTTTATTACAGCAAAAATGTTTCACAACCTATACAAAAATATGGTCATGATCATGTGCATGTTTGGGTATATATACTGATGTGAACACTTTTTTTGTCCATAGCAAGAGTAAAAAGCAAAGAAAGGAGTTTTCTTTATGAGATTACGATGAATCTTCTACAGTAACACTGCAGACACTTTGATTCTCAATATTTCCTCTTCATATGGAAAAACCTCAACTAAAGAAGCCCAATGAACATATTACATACTATTAATAGATTTACTTATTATTTATTTCCTTTGTTTCCTGCATTTTTTAGTTAATGTAACACTCCAAATTTGTTGTTGACAATAACATAATGTGCACCATTTATAGTTGACAGGTTACAAGGGGCTGCTGTACAGGCTAATTCAATTCCTCACTGACACCAACACTGGTTGGAGCACATAAGCTGCAACAACCTGCTCTAGCTGCAGAGAAGTACATAATCAGTTGCTATATAATATACATATGTAGCACCAAGAAATGCTAATTACTTTCATGAAAAAACAACTGTAGCTCACAAGTCTTTATAAATATGTTTCTTCCTAATCCCTATGGTATATAAACCAGACTTGAACATGAGTGGATGCATTACAATGTAAGAACCATCACAATGGACAATCTAATCATGTGCAAAATTAATAAATCAGTTACAACTGACACCAATTTGAAACAATGATACAGTTAATTTTGAATATATACCTGCAACATTGAAAAATTACCACACATATTGCATACATCCTGAACATTCTCGTCCAGCTTACGAGCCTATAGCAAGTGGGCAGCCTGAATTATGTGTGGTATTGTGCTTTGCACATCAGTATACTGCAACAAATGTGATAATTAAACATTTGAAACACTGAATTTTGCTGCATTTAAAATTATTAAGAGAACACCAAGTACTATGTTTTGGTCTGCATTGAATAGCAGAATTGAATAGACATCTACAAAATAAATCTGAATTCTTCAGTTTACCAAATGTGGGCACTGATATAATCAAGTTATGTGTCATAAGTGGACCTCTGCTGGTGATAATCTAAAGTACCATTTTATGTAAAAACTAATGGAATATGGAATACTGGTAAAAAAGACCTATGTACATTCCCATTTCCTTTCAAATTTTAATGCTCTGTTGATAGTACAGCCAGGAAAGGGAGGAACACTTGTGATAAAGTGAAAGGGTCCAAAAAGAAATCAGTGTTGAGGAGTAAAAAATTTAGGACTGGTCTTATATGAAATTCCATAAACAAACGCAGATGAATGATTTTAGTGTCACATGAACATCTTTGATTATTATTCACAAAAAAGGGGAGCACTCTACAACACAAATGTAGAGTGGGGTTCCTACAAATGATTGCTTTTCTCCTATAAAACTCTATTCCTGCACTACAACACTGTTGTAGATTGGGGTTCCTACTAATGATGGTTTTTCTCCTATAAAACTGTATTCCTTGCAGGAGTACACAGATCCACTTCACTGCATTATTAAATCACTTAACTCAGTCACAAATGGGAAACTGGGATGGCTGGTGCAGTTATTCCTACTCACTGAAATGAATGGCTGCAGATGACAGTGATAGACCACCAGTATGTTAGAAATATCAATAAACTGCCAAAATAATATCGATATTCATACATTGCTACTGTACCACTGATATTTTTCTCACTATACTGGCCTTTCATAATTATATTTGATACACATTTTTAATGGATACTGAATTAAGTAATCACCATTTTTCACGTATCCCTGTTAGAGGTACTCAGTAAAATGAAGACTCATTAAGTACTGTTAATACCAGATTGATTCGACATATAATAAAGAAGATTAGAGATTGTTACATTCATGAAATGACAAGTAAATATCACTGATCCTTTTAAATAAGTAATGTGCTAAGCCTGGTGTGCTCTGAAACATTTGTGCTTGCATCAGTGTTGCACTCTGTTGTTGGATCTTTCTTAATCTGTGTTACAGAGCAGACCAACTTTCAAACTCCATGTTCTTTGGTGGGGTGCAAACGTCCAAAAATGTCACCTACTCATACTTTCACTGTCCTTCAACCACTTTCCATTGATACTGATAACAGTAGCACACAAAGAGCTAACCAACTTAGGTTTCAAGTCATAATAACTGCCATTTGTGGTAGTAGTAGTAGTCGTTGTTGTAGCAGTAGTTGTAGCAGCAGCAGCAGCAGCAGATTTATTCATCCGTAGATCTCTTATTACAAGGGTATTGGACATGTCAAAGTATTTACAAGTTCAGAACAATTTAAAATAAGTTAGAGACAATCATTAGATTTTCTCCTGGTACAAATAATTTGTTAAATAATGTAATGCCTCACTGTTCAGACATATCTCACTGCACATGGGCCATTTTCTGTACCACAACTTCCCATTTGCTATCCTGAAAAACTGAATCAACATTCCTCCACAATGAGTGAGAAATTGAGTTCAGAAAGTTGAAGAGATGTTAGTATTGTGCTACGCATAGCTTGGAGGTAAGTTTTTCTAGAAAGGAAAAGAGAAGGAAAAAACAAAGTGAAGGTGTTATGTGGAATGTTGTATGTTTTATCATCATCATCATCATTTATTTATTTGTATAACTTTATTTATCAAACCCCTACTCTGTTTTTTTAGCTGTCTTTTTAAATAAGTGAATTTTTGTGATTTCTTTTATCTCATTTGATAATTTATTGTACAGATATATTCTGTGGAAGCAAATACTGTTTTGATTTTTATGTTTATTTTTTTCTTGGTAAATGTAAGTTGAGTATCTCTCTTGTAGCATGGTCATGGACAGAGCTGTTTGTGCAGCAATTACCAATGTAATTTTTGATGTGTACAATTGACTGGTAAGTGAATTCACAAGATGCAGTTAAAATCCTCAGTGCTCTGAACAGATCTTTACAATGTGCTTGACTACTGTTTTTGGTTATTATTCTTATGGCTCTTTTCTGGAGTTTGAAAATTGTGTTCATATTTTGTGCATTTGTTCCCTAAAAAAGAATGCCATAGCTAAGAATTGAGTGTACATATGAATAATATGTAACTAAATGACACTTTATGTTACAAACTGATGATAGGATTCTAAGGGCTGATGACATTCTGTTTGCAAGTACCTTTGTGTGTTCACACCACTTTAATTGAGAATAAATAGCGAGTTCTAAAAATTTTGCATTTATTGGACAGTCTATAGAGGTAAAAATCTACATTTAATTTAACATGGTCATTTTTCCTCTTCAAACTGAAATTAATGGCATTAGTATTCTTCATGTTAAATGTCACTTTATTGCTTGTTGACCAATCATAAACTTCCTTGAGAGTTTCATTTGCTTTCTTGGCAAGGAGTTCTCTTGTTTTCTCAGTGACTATAATACTGCCGTCATCAGCGAAGACAAGTTTTTCACCATGAGTAACACTAGTGGAAAAGTCATTGATGTACATCAGGAAAGTATTTGTCCCAATATGCTACCTTGTGGAACCACTATAGTAATATATTTTGGTTCTGATAAGAGTTTTACTAAATGTTTAGTTCTATTTGAAGTATGTGTTATCTCTGCTCTTTGTGTCCTATCTGCATTGTATGATGGAAAATAGTCATTAGCTACTCCTCTTATTCGTAATGCTTCTAATTTATTTAATAGAATCTTGTGGTTGACTGTATCAAACACCTTAGAGAGAACCAAAATATGCCCGTGACATACTCATCTTTATAAAGAGCATCAAGTACAACTTCTGTGAATTATACTATGGCTCACTTTTTATTTTTGCCACTTTGTAAATCAAATTGTGATTCGCTTAAAAGATTGTATTTATTTAGGTAATTCATTAATCTGTCTTTCATAATTGCTTCTATTATTTTTGAGAATGCTGACAGCAGGGAAATGGGCTGCTAATTTTCTATGTCTTCTGCATTAGATTTCTTAAGCAAAGGTACAACTTTTGCCTGTTTTAACTGCTCTGGAAATGTCCCTGATGTGAAGGATTCATTTATTATATTTGTTAAGCGGCCTTATATAATCCCTATACATTGTTTCAGTACACACACTGGTACTTCATCTAAGCCTGCTGACTTTTTATTTTTTAATTCTTTTTAGTGTTTTACTGACTTCATTCTCTGTGGTAGGAAGTAACATCATTGCATTAAGTAAAACATTATTTACAGGTGTTATATTTGTTTTGGGGAAATTTTGCTGTAACTTGTCTGCAATACTTGAAAAATGCTCATTTATATAGTTTGCTAAGTGTTGTGGATCATTTATTACCTTATCCTGCTCCCTTCGCAGTATGTTATTCTGCATTTGTTTGCCTCTCTTGATTTTCTTTTTTTATAACATCCAAGGCTGCTTTGCTTTTATTCTCTGCACTATATATTATTTTATCATTAAATGACTTTTCTGCAGCAATCAGCACATTCTTATAGATCTTTTTGTATCTATGCTAGAAATTTATGAATTCTGGATCATTGCAAATATTTTTCTTGGAACTGAGGTGTTTAAGTGTTTGGGAGGACTTCTTAACACCTGCTGTTGTCCATCTGTTTTTGTGAGATGTTGATACAGACATGCATACTTCTGGATATGCCTTTTTAAAGTTAAATTCAAACAATGTGGAGAATTTAGAGAATTTCATATTCACATTGGTTTCCTTATACACTGCATCCCAGCTTTGTTTTTCTAGTTCTTTTGAAAAATCTTTTATTTTGATTTTTGATAGATGTTGTTTGTAGGCTTGGAGTTTAGGTAATGATTCGATGGCTGATTTTTACTACTGTTATTTGACAGAGATTTTCTGATAGTTTGAGATCTTTTACAGCAAAATCACATTTTTCCCTGTCCATATTTGTGGCCACATGGCCAATTACTGATGTAGTCATTGTAGTAACCCTTGTTGCACTATTGACCTATAGGGATATGCCAAAACTTTGAAGGATGTTTATGAAGGTGCTGCTGGATTCATCTATGACATTAGTGTTGATGTTAATGCCCCACATAGTATTATGTTGACTTTGCATTTGAAACTTCATCTAAATCTTCTGTTAATTTACTGAAAAAAATGTCCACACTACTACTGAGAGATCTATACTCACACAAAAGCATTAATTTCTTGGTGATATCTAGCCCTGTTAATTAAGTAGCTGATATTTCAAAGTGTTTGTCTTCACTTACTGTACTGAGGTCATGTCTTCATTTGAACTGTATTCCTTTTCTAATATAAATGCACGGTCCTCCACGACTTGAAGTAGTTGCCCTTTCATATAATAATAATACTACATATTCGATTTCTGTATCTCTACACTAGTGCTCAGTAATGCAAACTACTGTGCAGTTCAAAGATTGGAGCTCGACATCTAATAGTTGTATTTTAATTTTTATTGATTGCATGTTTTGATGGAGAATTGGTAAGTCTGTGAAATGCCCCATGTTACTCTTTCCAATGGTTTATTTTTCTTTGCGACATGTGGTATGTGTGATATTCGAAGTGTTAAAATATGTCTTGTGAGTGATTGTTTCAGTATTTTTTAAACTGCTTGAGATAATCTTTATGAGGGGAACTTGGTGTCTGGATTTATTCTAAAAAAGACCTACTTTTCCTACCTATGATGACAGTTATTTGACCATGTGTGGCCCAAGATCCACTACATATACTTTCATGAATCAGCTGTACCAATCTTCCCTTCCCAGTCCTGTTTAGGTGCAGGCCATGCCTAGTGAAACCCCATCTGTTGATAATCCCGATGGGCAGCAGAGAAACATGAGCAAAGGTGGCTGTCCTCAGAGCCATTCTTAACCCCACATTGATTCACCTCACAGCTCCATCAAGGTGTGGTTGATCATGAAGCAGGAACGGCTCAACAAAGAATACGTTGGTGCCATGAGTCAGGGTAGCTATCTTGTCCAAGTCACCACCTATGTCATATGCCTCATCCCCGTCCAAACTGTTTCCCATCCCACCCACCCTCACTACATGGTCCTCATCTGTTAAAGTCCTCACATAAAGACCATAGGTCCTTGATCAAATGACTTAGCCCTGCATTGATTGAACACACTGGTGCCCTGGTACGCTGCCCCTAAACTTTCCTTTAACTGAGGGCCTACACCTTGCCCATGGCTACTAACTAGCAGCACTTTCTTCTTCCTAAGACTTTGTACATTCCTAGGCTTCTTGGCCTTGGTTGAAGTGTGCTGCATATTTCCTGCTCCTCGTTCTACCTGGGGCTCTTCTCCACATAACTCTGGTAGTGGTAGATGCCTGTTTTTGCTGTTGACGATAAAACTGTCAGATCGCACTCTCTTTCTTCCTATCCTCCTACCAGCTGTCACTTCGCAGCCACGCTCCTCCCCCTATCTCCCTTGATCCTCATGAGTTCCTTCCTTGCTCCCTCTGATTGTGTCTGAAGGGCGTAGATTTTCCTTTCCTGTTCCCCAATCAAAATGTTCCTACTTCATACTCTGCAGTTCCAGGAGAGAGCCTCTTCTGTTCTCCCAACATTCTCCCCATTTCTATGTTTGTTGTTTACTTGTACATGAATAAATAAACATTGTTCTTTGGGCCGCACTATTGTTTATGTCTAACATTATGATGCAATTGGCGTTGAGTTTGGTGTTCACTTCATTGCGCTCAGTGTATTTGGTTTTTCTGTCACTGCTCATGTCCATGCAAGCAGTGCTGAAATCTCTCCTTTAGGCAAAGGAGGCCCTTTCAGTTGCTACCACAAATTTGTCAGCCACACTGACTGTGTAGGTAGGCTTCTATGTTGTCGGCATAACCACTACTCTTTACCCATTATGGTGTTGTGTCTGAAGACAATTGGCTTATTAGAAGTGGCTTAGGCAACACCACTTTGTTTTTGGAGTCACCAGTGCACTCATGTTTAAGGCTTTGTTCGCTTCTTAGATTTCCCCTCAAATTTACCAGTTGTTGTTCCATCTTGTCCCACTCCAGGAACCATCATCACTTTCTTTGATGAAATATGTAAGTGTGTAATTTCTCCGGTTATCACCAAAAGTACATGCATGTAATTGCAGCACGTGTTGAGTTCTATTGTTGACATAAATAACCCCATCAGTCCTACATCCTCAGTTGCAAATATCAGTTTGTTACTGATGCTTGTCAGGATTCACATGCCGATTCTATGGTCTGTGAAGCCACCATTTGATTGGATCCAGAAAGGAGGGGCATCAACACAGACTACAGTCTGATAATCTATTTTTGGCTGAAGTGTTGTATATTACTCAATCTTTTGAGGAATCTCATGCTGTTGGTGATTGGACTGAGGCTTGGTGTGATGTCACCACAGCAACTTCTGTTCCTGGTTGTTTGACATCAGTTAGTTCTTGGGGGTAGAAGGAGGGGAGGGTAGAGTATACCACTCAGGTTCCTTTCAGTATGCAGGCACAATAGCACTTTTCTTAGCAATTGTATACAACCACTCACTTGACGAAAGGTCTGCTCCTAAAGACTGGAAATAAGCACAGGTCACACCAATATTCAATAAAGGAAATAGGAGTAACCCATTGAACTACAGACCCATATCACTGACCTGAATTTGCAGTAGGATTTTGGAGCATATACTGTACTTTAACATTATGAATCACCTTTAATCAAATGACTTATTGATACATAACTAACACTGATTCAGAAAATATCATTCTTGTGCAATGCAGCTAGCTCTTTATTCCCATGAAGTAATGAGGGCTGTTGACAAGGGATCTCAGATCTATTCCATATTCCTAGATTACCAGAAGGCTTTTGATACTGTTCCTCAAAAGTGATTATTAATCAAATTGTGTGCATATGGATTATTGTCTCAGTGGTGTGAGTGGATTTGTGATTTGCTCTCAAAGAAGTCACAGTTCGTAGTGATAGACGGTAAATCATCAAGTAGAACAGAAGTTATAGCTGGTGTTCTGTAAGGTAGTATCATAGGCCCTCTAGTGTTCCTGATGTACATAAATTTTCTAGGTGATAACCTGAGCGGCCCCCTTAGATTGTTTGCAGATGACACTGTAATTTTCTGTCTAGTAAAATCATCAGATGATCAATTACAATTACAAAATGATCTAGAGAGAATGTCTATATGGTGGGAAAAGTGCCAATTGGCACTAAACAAAGAAAAGTGTGAGATCATCCACATGGGTACTAAAAGAAATCCGATAAACTCTGGGTATATCATAAATCGCACAAATCTAAAGGCTGTGAATTCGACTAAATACCTAGGAATTACAATTATGAGCAACTTCAATTAGAAAGACCACATAGATTATATTTTGGGGAAGGCGAAACAAAGACTGTGATTTGTTGGCAGAATACTTAGAAGATGCAACAAACCAACTAAAGAGACAGCCTACATTACACTTTTCCATCCTCTGATGGAATATTGCTGTGCATTGTGGGATCCTTCCAAGGTGGGATTGACGGAGGACATTGAAAAAGTGCAGAAAAGGGCAGCTTGTTTCGTGTTTTCGCATATTAGGAGTGAGAGTGTCACCTGATATGATACGCGAGTTGGGGTGGCAGTCACTGAAACAAAGGCAGTTTTATTTATGGCAAGATCTATTTATGAAAGTTCAATCACAAACTTTCTCTTCTGAATGGGAAAATATTTTGTTGACAGCCACCTATGGAGAGAGAAATGATCATCATCATAAAATAAGAGAAATCAGAGCTCAAATGGAAAGATTTAGGTCTTCCTTTTTCCCACGTGCCATTCGAGAGTGGAATGGTAGAAAAGTAGCAGTGGCTACAAGGTAGCGGAGTACGTGTAGAGTGTGCATGTTTTTTTTTTTTTGGGTTAGAGAATTCCCTCCCTTGGGCCAACAAGACGCCTCCTAGGACGCGACAAAGTAGCAGTAGGCAAAACGCAACAGCGAATGACAATATTAGTGTGGAAATAGTAAACTGCAAGAGCGTTTATAGAAAGGTCCTACAACTGCTCTCATTAATACACAGTCACAATGCCCACATAGTACTAGGAACGGAAAGTTGGCTAAAACCACATGTAAACAGTAATGAAATTCTAAAGTCAGATTGGGATGTATACTGCAGAGACAGGCTGGACAGTGAAGGGGGAGGCGTGTTTATAGCGATAAGAAGGACAATATTATTGAAGGAAATTGACGGAGATCAGAAATGTGAAACAATTTGGGTGATGGTCACGGTTAAAGCAGGCTCAAACATGGTAATTGGATGTCTCTATATGTCCCCTGGCTCAACAGCTGTTGTGGCAGAACACCTGAAGGAAAATCTGGAATATATTTCTAGTAGATTTCCCGACCATGCTATCTATAGTTTTGGGTGGAGATTTTAATTTACCAGATATAGACTGGGAGACTCAAACGTTTATAACGGGTGGCAGGGACAAAGAATCCAATTTTTTTAAGTGCATTATCTGAAAACTACCTTGAGCAGTTAAACAGAGAACCAACTCGTGGCGATAACATATTAGACCTTCTGGTGACAAAGAGACCCGAACTATTTGAAACAGTTAACGCAGAACAGGGAATCAGCAATCATAAAGCTGTTACATCATTGGTGATTTCAGATATAGAAATATTAAAAAAAGGTAGGTAGATTTTTTTGTTTAGCAAAAGTGAAAAAAAGCAGATTTCAGAATACTGGGTGGCTCAACACAAAAATTTTATCTCAAGTACAAATAGTGTTGAGGATTAGTGGACAACATTCAAAACCATCGTACAATATGCTTTCGATGAGTATGTGCCAAGCAAGATCGTAAAAGATGGAAAAGAGCCACTGTGGTGCAACAACCGAGTTAGAAAACTGCTGCAGAAGCAAAGGGAACTTCACAGCAAACATAAACATAGCCAAAGCCTTGCAGACAAACAAAAATTACACGAAGCGAAATGTAGTGTGAGGAGGGCTATGTGTGTCACGTTCAACGAATTCGAAAGTAAAGTTCTATGTACTGACTCGACAGAAAATCTTAAAAAATTTTAGTCTTATGTCAAAGCGGTAGGTGGATCAAAACAAAATGTGCAGACACTCTGTGACCAAAATGGCGTTTGATACAGTTCCCTACAGGCGTTTGATGAACAAAGTAAGAGAATATGGACTATCAGACCAATTGCGTGATTGGATTGAAGAGTTTCTAGGTAACAGAATGCAGCATGCCATTCTCAATGGAAAGAAGTCTTCTGAAGTAAGAGTGACTTCAAGTGTGCCACATGAGAGTGTCGTAGAACCATTACTATTCACAATATATGTAAATGACCATGTGGATAACATCGGAAGTTCACCAAGGCTTTTTGCGGATGATGCTGTAGTATGTAGAGAGGTTGTAACAACTAAAAATTGTACTAAATGCAGCAACGAATTGACGCATGGTGCAGGGAATGGCAATTGAATCTCAATGTAGACAAGTGTAATGTACTGCAAATACACAGAAAGAAGGATCCTTTATCATTTAGCTACAGTATAACAGGTCTGCAACTGGAAGCAGTTAATTCCGTAAATTATCTGGGAGTAGGCATTAGGAGTGATTTAAAATGGAATGACAAATAAAATTAATTGTTGGTAAATCAGATGCCAGACTGAGATTCATTGGAAGAATCCTAAAGAAATGCAGTCCGAAAACAAAGGTAGTAGGTTACAGTACACTTGTTCGCCCACTGCTTGGATACTGTTCACTGGTGTGGGATCCATACCAGATAGGGTTGATAGAAGAGATAGAGAAGATCCAACAGAGAGCGTCACGATTCATTACAGGATCATTTAGTAATTGCGAAAGTGTTATGGAGATGATAGATAAACTCCAGTGGAAGACTCTGCAAGAGAGATGCTCAGTAGCTTGGTATGGGTTTTTGTTGAAGTTTCGAGAACATACCTTCACCGAGAAGTCAAGCAGTGTATTGATCCCTCCTACGTATATATCATGAACAGACCATTAGGATAAAAGCAGAGAGATTAGAGCCCACACAGACGCACACCACCAATTTTTCTTGCCACGAACAATACGAGACTGGAATAGAAGGGAGAACCAATAGAGGTACTCAAGGTACCCTCTACCACACACCGTCACGTGGCTTGCGGAGTATGGATGTAGATGTAGATGTAGATGGTGGAGAGTACAGAGGAGCACATTGTAAATACTATTTGTTAGAGTTAAAAACACTTAAACAGTCATAAACATCGCCAAACACACGATCCATTCTATAGTTGTATATTGCAGTCCACACGCTGGCTACAAAATGCTCTTCAGCTAAGGAGGACATAACGTTTATTGTGGTCACATGTTTTCTGTGACCTTACAGAGGCATTTGATTCTGTGAATCACTCCATGCTGCTTCATAAACTAGACAAATATGGCATCAGGCAAAATGCTCTGCAGTGGCTCAGGCCTTTTCTGACAAACAGGTAGCAATTGCTAATCATAACAACTAACACCATGGGGGTACATTATCACAATGAGTCCATCAAGGCTCAATCTTAGGGCCAATATTGTTTCTCTTTTACATAAATGAGTTACCTCTTAATACCACTGCCGAGCCAGTCATGTACTCCTTGAAAACCAAAATGTGGGAGAAATTCCAGATGGCGTTATAAACACACTAAACAACCTAGATACATGGTTTCAAGAAAATGGACTTAAACTTAACTTTTACACAATTTAGAACCAACCAATACAAAATCAGTGACTTCAGTATTGTACACAAAAATCAAGTTATGGTCGAAGCTCAGTCCATTAAATTCTTAGAAATAAACTTTGACAAAAATCTAAGCTGGCAAGCAACATATAGATTATTTAACTCCAAAATTAAACAGCCTTGCCTTTGCAATGGTATAACAGATATAAGCTGCAGAAAAGTGCTGTACAATAGTTACTTTGAATCTGTAATTAGAAATAGTTTAATTTTGGGGGGGAAACTCAAGCTACATGTCATGAATCCTGCTACTTCAAAAAAGATTTGTTAGAAAAATCTGTGCTGCCCTTCCAAGAACATCCTGCCACCAATTATTCAGGAACCTAAAAATATTACATATCCCTGCATTGTACATATTTGAAATTATCATCTTTTTACATAGTAAACCTGAGCTGACAGAAGAAAACCATTTTAAACATACATACAACACTAGACACAAAGAAAATTCCATGCTTTCACATCACTTAAAACTCTACCAATGGACACCTTAGTACATGGCAATGAAAATTTACAATAAACTCAAGGGTAGAGATGTACTGAGCATGGACATAGGTTCACTGAAGAAAAAACTATATGATATCCTATTGGAAAAATGCTACTATTCAATTGAGGAATTTATGAACAATGAAATTGTCTGTGACTGTTTAATATTATAGCACTGTGTATAATATCATATACATATATATAAAGATAATGTACTGTTACATCATAAGAAAAACAATTTTGTATAATTACTATGGCCATCATTTGAACAGTGTGACTGTTTCATCTTATAGAATTGTGTATAATATTGTACACATATATAAAGATAATGTACTGTCACACCATAAGAAAAACAACTTAATAATATTACTGTGGCCAATATCAACCAGTAATGGTAAAAATAGCGTTATGTAATTATGTATATCATAAGGCTAAATTTGACATATATTCTGTACAGCATGACCGGATGATCTGTAAATGTATGTTATGAGATGAATAGAAACTATCACATAGCCCTTAAAAAACCCCTTGAGCACTCCACAAATACCCCTGCTACCTGAGTAGCTGCTTCCTTTGTGTAATACACCCGTGACCTTTCTAGAGGAGTCCTATGACTCTCCACCCAATAATGTAGCTCCAGAAATCTGCACCCAAGATCATCACAGAGCCAAAGATAATGGTTAAGACACTCCACTCATCTCCAAACCAAAGGAACCCAACCACCTCTGGAAACAATGCTGCAAATTGGCATCTCTGGTTGCACCCCACAGGTGAGGCCAGCAGGCTAATCCACTTCCATGAGCCACTGGCATGATTTGAGAATAGGCTTGTGGTGGCCACACCATTCAAAACCGTGAAGGGCTGAACTATGGCTCAGACTACAGAGGTAAGCGACGCCCGGCATTCATGGGTGCAGCTATACCATTATACCGAGTTTTAGCATCGATGTGTCCCACACCAGATCGAGTGAACGCGACTCCATCGCAAACATGTACGTGCGGTCCCAAATGGGGTTGCCCATTTAGCGGTGCACACTCTTCCATTGGCAATGCCTTTCTTCCTTCAAAAACATCACGCCGCCTCCGGTCGCGCCAGGAGCTGAACCTTTGGTGACACGGCTTTTGTCTCAGTCACTCCACATGGTCGCGCCAAGGCTCATCACTGGAGTGTACACCCTCCTGGATTGGTGATCAAGCTGTACCGCTAGCACAACACACCTGTACGCACGGACATTAATGATGAATGATATTTGTTACTTATTTTAAAACTAGTGAATAATAAATGTGTCACACCCAAAAACTGCCCTAGTTGTTTCTGTCACCAAGCCTCTCCCTTGAACACAGTGCGTGAGCATGGCAATACAGCTGGTTCACTGCACATCATGACTGTAAGCAGTGATACCACATGTCCCCGCTTCACTGGTGACCCCGACGTGATCCAAGGCTAAAAACACGTGGTGACAAACGTTCGTCGGTACAAGTAATGTGGAACCACAAGTAAGTTGGTGCTTACACACCTGCACCTGAACGGTGCTCCTTAGTGATAAACTTTTTTTGTGCACGAACTCTTTTTTTGTTTTGTTTTTGTGCGCATATGTTTGGTTCGCGAGCTGTCTAGTGTTATTCTTTTTTGTGTGATTTCCTTTGTCACGTTATTTTGTGTGCTTTGCTCTTTAGTGAGGATTCGACTCTGAGCTAAGATAGTGACATTAGAAGAGTTGCAAAGGACTGTTGAAGACCCGCTCACATGCAACAAAGGGCTGGAGAGTGAGCTACAAGCATGGACTACACGTGCGGACGCCGCACAGCTGCAGACAGCCAAGGAGAATTTTGTAGTGCAAATCCCCCCCAACATCCACACCTCCTATGATCACCAGAACGGCAACAAGCATTGGTTGTGTGTTGATCAGGGTGCCTCCCTTTTGGGCACATGATCCTATAATGTGGTTCAGCCAAGTGGAGGCAGTCTTTATGAGGAACCACATAACCTGCAACCTCGCAAAATT
Organism: Schistocerca gregaria; assembly: GCF_023897955.1. Taxonomy (NCBI): domain Eukaryota; kingdom Metazoa; phylum Arthropoda; class Insecta; order Orthoptera; family Acrididae; genus Schistocerca; species Schistocerca gregaria. The sequence continues at coordinate 166,019,041 of NC_064931.1, forward strand.
TGGGCGCATAGTGAACCAGCTCGACCAGAATTACGTGGCCGAAGTGTGGGATGCCCCGCCGATGCAGTCATCATACAGACGGCTCAAGGAAGAACTGATCTGGCAGATCTCGTCGTCCAAAGAACGACGATGAGCCAAATGGTGCAGCAAGAGGAACGCGGTGACTGGAGGCCGAACTGCGTCACTTACGGAGCCTCGTGCAGTCCAACATGATGCTAGATTCGCTGGTATGCACTATCTGGGTGCACAGCCACCCAGTTCAGGTGCAGGCAGTTATAGCAGCACAGACGGAGATGCAGCTGGACACTGTCGCTAACTTGGTCGACCAGGGGCACGATGCGCTGACAACAGCGCCTAGCACCGCGGCCATGGCAGCTTACGAGACCGCCCACGGACCTCAATGGTGGCACACACCTCCCACACCCACATCGAACATCGACCTGTACCAGCTAGTGCAAATTTGGCAGCACAGGTGGCAACTCTCTCGACGCAAGTTGATCGCTTGGTGCGCTCGCGGCAAGAGGGCGGCACGCGTCGCAGCAGCAGCAGACCAGGCTACCGGTGGCGCAGCTTGCACAGCCGGAAATGCAGCAACAGCCACTCCAACTGTACCCCGCAGACGTCAGAGCACGCACAAAGCGGGTACTGCTGGTACCACGCCCATTTCGGCAACGAAGCAACCAGGTGCCGTGCTCCTTGTTCACACACAAAAATGCCAGCTGCGATTGGACCTAGGCGCACCCAGCTGCAGTATGATATCGAAGCATCTTTTTGTCGTGGAACAGGGTGCGGGCGTGAGGTACCTTGTCGACACTGGTTTGAACGTTTTGATATTCCCCTGCTCTATGTTACGAGACTGCAGGTGGGTCGAGGCACTCTCCCTCACACTGGCAAACAATTCAGCAATTAAAACTTACAGGACACACAGCCACAATTTAGATCTAGGTCTACGCTGCCCATTCTCGTGGACATTTACTGTGGCCAATGTCAATGAGCCAATCCTGGGTGAGGACTTTCTCGGCCACTACAGGCTACTAGATGATATAACAAATGGCCAGCTCATCGACGTGACAACAAATTTAAAGATAGCGGGACGGCTCTGGCAGGCCACATTCTACAGTGACAAACCTCTGAAGTGACCCAGTCCTTACGCTGACATCCTTGAAACATTCCTCGACCTCACCTGCCCAGCCGGCACACCGAGAGACATTAAACATTGGATGGTGCACCACTTAATAACCACACCCGGACCACCCACATCGTGACGCCCACGTCTTCTCGCACCTGTTAGACTTGCAGCAGCAAAGGCAGAGTTTGAGCCATGCTGTGGCAAGGCCATGGTCATCGGCGTCACATTTGATACCCAAGAAAGACAATTCGTGGCGCCCATGTGGGGACTACCACGCCCTTAATTTGCGAACAGTGTCGGACCGATACCCAGTCCCACACCTTCAAGACTTCAGTTATACTTTGGTGGGCTGCGCGGTGTTTAGCAAGATAGAGTGCGCAAAGGCATACACCCAAATTCTGATGGCGCCCAAAGACACTGAAAAACCAGCTATTGTAATGCTCTTTGGGCTTTCCGAAAGCCTACTTCTGACCTTCGGTCTTTGGAATACTGCCCAGACTTGGCAGCGGTTCTTGGATGTCGTCTTTCGAGGCTTGCCATTTTGTTTCGCGTACCTTGACTACATCTTGGTGTATTCCAAGACGTCCGAGCTCCACCGCCACCACCTAATGACCGTCTTTCAGTGCCTGAGTGAAGCTGACATCGTTATTAATGGAGCAAAATGCGAATGCAGTGTGACGGAAATCGAGTTCCTCGGACCTTTAATTACCCCCACTGGATCGACACAACTACCGGAGACAGTGCAAGCGATACTGGTTATGCCATGACTGCAGACACACAAAAATACGCCGTCACCTTGGCAAGTTGAACTTTTATCGCTGACACCTCCCCAACGCTGCTGCCGTGCAAGAGCCATTGACTAAGGCGCTACATGGTCCTACCTCAAAGGGAAAGACCCCTGTGAATTGGACAGACGCAATGGAGCAGAGCTACATGGATTCAAAGTGGAATCTCGCAGAAGCATCGCTGCTCGCTCACCAGGTACATGACATGGTCTTAGCTGTAGTCGGGGACATCAGCCAGGCCGCCATCGGTACAGTGTTACAGCAGCACATCCGTGGGAGCCTCTCAGTTTTTTCTCTATTAAGCTATACAAATCGCAACATACTTGGAGCGCTTATGACCGAGATTTGATGCGGTTTATGCAGCAATGAAATACTTCCATCCGTCTGTAGGAGCATGGCAATTTGTCATTTTCACCGGCCACAAACTGATTACGCATGTGTTCCACAACAACCACACTAACTGTTCACCGCACCAACTCAAGCAATTAGAGTTTGTGTCGCAATTTACAACATACATCCGACACATTTCGGGGATGGAAAATACTTTCGCCGATTATTTGTCTCCAGTGTGAGCCGCTATCTCACCCCCTGTGAACTTTGAGGACGTCGACCATGTACAGGAGAGAGATGAAGAACTGCACCGCTTCCGTCATGACACTTCTAGCATCCTGCAACTGGAGCTGGTGCCTGTCCCCAGCTCTGGACTGAAGATTTGGTGTGACATCTCAACTGGCATGCACCGACCGTTCCTTCCAGGGGAATTCCGGTGCAGTGGCTTCGACCATGCCCACAGACCATCAAACCCCAGCGCCAACACCACTGCGACGCTCGTGGCTACACGTTTCATCTGGACCGGGCTTTGGAAGGACTGCCGTGAATTGGCGCGCACTTGCACGGCATGTCAGCCACACCCACACACCTGTGGGTACCTTCACTGATGTGACGCGCTTATTTGCACACGTTCACGTGGACCTCGTTGGCCCACTTTCTGTCTCTCAAGGCAAGTGGTATCTATTAACCATGGTGGACCACTTCACTCGCTGGCTGGAAGCAACGCCCCTCACGGACATCACCGCCGAGACCGTCGCCACCACATTCATCAACACCTGCATGCTTCGGATGTCCCAGTCATGTGACAACCGACTGCTGACAGTTTGACTGCACATTGTTCACACACATCGCCTGATTGTGTGGCATCCGGCTACACAGGACAACAAGCTACCACTCGGTGTCAAATGGCATGGTCGAATGGTTCCACAGGACTGTGAAAGCCGCCCTAACTTGCCACGACACCTCATGGCCAGAGGCACTCCCACTGGTGCTGCTCGGTCTGTGAGTAATGCCGAAGGAGGAGATCGGGGCGTCACCTGCCGACCTCCTTTATGGTCAATGTCTGATGATCATGGGTGATTGCATTGAAGAAGTACCACTCCCACATGACGCCGTGGCACCCGCTCTGGCAGAACGTATGCGCACTTACATGGCCAGCCTCTGAGCACACGCACCGATACAGCACGGTACCAGGAAGGTATTCGTGCACACTTACCTACAGTGCTGCACGCACGTCATGTGGCGTACCAAAGCACTACAGTCACCTCTCTGGCCACCCTACTGCAGACCGCACCAGGTGATTGCTGAGGTAACAAAACTCTCGTCATCAAGTGCAACGGGAAGCCATCTACAGTGTCAATCGACTGCGTCAAACTAGCCTATGTATTGCTCACTCCAGCAGCCATGCTTTTCTTTGACCCGGCAGAAGACCTGATCACAGACAAAACTCTCTCTACCAACGGCCAGACAGAGCCCGCACCCATAGCCACCAGTGACACACAGCGGCAGCCTGCTGTCATCGCACCACCACATGCGCCTAACACCACCCGGCCCAGGCAGGTGGCATGGCTACTCAGACCGCGCCCACCACAGGTGCACCGGTTGCCACCTCCACAGCTGCCAGTGGACTACGTCACACGTGCCGTCCACTGCCTCCGATTCAAACATCAGTGCTGCATCACCAACGCGGCACGCCACCCACAACAGAAAGCACACGCCCGAGGTGCCGAACGCCGTCAGAATCTGTCGTCCACGTGCTGCCGTCTGCTGTAGAGACCCAGTCTCCAGCTTCCCATGCCTTCGGCTGGTAACCCCAGTCAAGACCCAGACAATGCCTCCTGTGTCTGTCGCAGCTCCTGGACCCTCGTTTACATACCTGTGCCTCTGCCACATTGGGCATTGAGTCCGGATTGAAATCCGTGCCAGTTTACCGATTCGCATCACCGTCGAGCTCCAGACATCCAGACATCGCGCTCTGCAACGCCCGGCTTGTCTGTATCAGCTCCTGGATCCGACTTCAAGTCACGATAGTACCGTACTCACGCATAGTCTCCAGACCTCCAATGTCTCGAATGTTAAGGTCAGTTCGAGTGATCTGCTGTGTTTCCAAGACTGAGTCACTCGGCGAACTTGTGCATCATGTGAACACTTGAACCTGTCACTCTCAGTACCACTCTCAACAATGTAAATAGCAAACTTTTTCTGTAGCTCTTGTGGACACCCGACATTGTTATTAAGAAGTCAGTTCCTTAGAGATGTCACACCAAATTACTTGCATACTGAGACCTAGTGCATTGGGTGGTTTGGCAATTATTTCATTTAACACAAAAAAAGGATCTTCTTCTTCTGTAGCTGCAAATTTTGTAGTATAAATAACTGTGTTATATATTTCTACTTCAGTCATCAACATACATTTTAATCACTCTAGCAACATTAAAGTCACCTTTCTGCACTGTTTCAACATTTTCATCAACACTTGTGAACAAGTTAGCATCAGATGAATCAGTGTATTGGACATGATCAGAATCTTCAGAGCTACTGCTCCTTTCTGCCAGTATTTGGCATACTTAATTTAATTTATGCTTATTTGGCAATAGCTTTGCTCTTCTGTCTTTTGCTGCTGCCTCTGTCCATTGTTTAACTGTTGTACTGTTATGGACCATTTATTTTCCTTTCCTTCTATGTCTCATTGTTTTCCTTGCACCTGCCTTAGAACATGGCCAAACTTATAATGTATGTGTAATTTCTGTAAACTTATCTCCTTGCTGGTGTCCAAGATTCTGAACATTGTCATCTGCAGATGTACTTGCATGTTCTCCCAGTGAATCATTTGTTATTTGTTGTCAGACTGGGAAAGGTCTGCCCGGTATTTAAGACGATAAATAATTTTGGGCATAAGATACGTGATAACTGATACGTTTGATACTACTAACACTAAAGTCTTTCCAAATGTCAGGAAGTGCTACACCAACAAGGGCTGTGTTATATAGGGTATTTTTCTTGGGCACTAGAATGTGTTTCTTTGAAATTACTCATGAAATCAGAGCCTTTAGAAGTCAACATAAAGTTGAATTTCCAGGCAATTTCTGACAGCAAGCAAATGAAACTGCATGAAAAATGGTTTTTACTTGAACGTGCAAACCTTACATTTATGTAATTTATTACATGTTTTGCAACTGTCTGGGGTTAACTGAACCAATCCACTTAACAACAAATTTTATTGGTACAGTTAACCCCACCTGCACTTTATCAACAATCTTCAACATTAAGGGAAAATGACTCCATGCACAGCTCATATTTCATGAAGTATCATAAAGCAATAAACACTTCATTTAACTCAAAAAGTAAAACTGTAGGAGATATTGTATAATGCAAAAATAAATTACTCTTACCAGTGGATTTCAGTTTTTCATCTCATTCTGCAAATGTAACTAACACAAGTTCAGTTGTCTGTATGAAAGTTCATCTTTTCAGTGCATGTGTGCCATATTATAAGTCTTTCAGGCATAAATAAAGAAGATCGCAGTAATAATAACTGTTGCATGCACTAAACTTTAGTGAGAACAAAGTGTGTCATAGACTTGCTCTTCAGACATGACGAAACTAAAGCGATTATTTGAATATATTTTTCTCTGCTATGTGATAGACAGTAATGTCTTGTCATTAATATAGTTGGTTGCTTTTGAGAATTATGCAGTAGAGTCTTTTTTGTGTATAAAGCCAAGTAGAATGAAGTATATGAGGTATCAATGTATTATGTAACTGAGACGTATATTATAATGAATTGATGAAATATAAAGTGAATATGAAATGGCAAACTGAATGAAGTGCTTTGAAGCATACAGGGTGATACAATAAGGTATGGCCAAACTTTCAGGACACATTCCTAACACACAAAGAAAGAAAATATGTAATGTGTTCATGTTTCCATGTTAGAGCTCATTTTATTACTTCTCTTCAAATCACATTAATGATGGAATGGAAACACACAGCAACAGAATGAACCAGTGTGACTTCAAACACTTTATTACAGGTAACGTTCAAAATTTCCTCCATTAGCAAAAATACATGCATCCACCCTCCATCGCATGGAATCCCTGATGCAGTCCTGGAGAATGGCGTATTGTATCACAGCCATCGACAATATGAGCATGACATTTGGCACCGGGGTTGCGTAGACAAGAGCTTTCAAATGCCCCCATATTAGAAAGTCTAGAGGGTTGAGGTCAGGAGAGCGTGGAGGCCATTGAATTGGTCCGCCTCTATTAGTCCATCAGTCACCAAATCTCTTGTTGGGAAGCGTACGAACACTTCAACTAATATGTGCAGGAGCTCCATTGTGCATGAACCACATGTTGTGTCGTACTTGTAAAGGCACAGGTTCTAGCAGCACAGGTAGAGTATCCCGTATGAAATCATGATAACGTGCTCCATTGAGTGTAGGTGGAAGAACATGGGGCCCAATCGAGACATCTCCAACAATGCCTGCCCAAACGTTCACAGCAAATCTGTGTTGATGACGTGATTCCACAATTGCGTGTGGATTCTTGTCAGCCCACAAATTTACAATTTGATCACGTTGGAATGAAGCCTCATCCATAAAGAGAACATTTGCACTGAAATGAGGATTGACACATTGTTGGATGAACCATTCGCAGAAGTGTATCCCTTGGAGGCCAATCAGCTGCTGATAGTGCATGCACACGCTGTTCATGGTACAGAAACAACTGGTTCTCCCGTGGCACTCTACATACAGTGACGTGGTCAACGTTACCTTGTACAGAAGCAACTTCTCTGACACTGACATTAGGGTTATCATCAACTGCACAAAGAACTGCCTTGTCCATTGCAGGTGTCCTCGTCATTCTAGGTCTTCCCCAGTCACGAGTCATAGGCTGGAATGTTCCATGCTCCCTAAGACGCTGATCAATTGCTTCGAACGTCTTCCTGTAGGGACACCTTCATTCTGGAAAACTGTCTCGATACAAACGTACCGTGCCATGGCTATTGCCTCATGCTAATGCATACATCAAATGGGCATCTGCCAACTCCGCATTTGTAAACATTGCACTGACTGCAAAACCACGTTCATAATGAACACTAACCTGTTGATGCTACGTACTGATGTGCTTGATGCAAGTACTGTAGAGCAATGAGTAGCATGTCAACACAATCACTGAAGTCAACATTACCTTCCTTCAATTGGGCCAACTGGTGGTGTATCTAGCAAGTACAGTAGATACTGACGAAACTAAAATGAGCTCTAACATGGAAATTAAGCATTTCTGGACACACATCCACATAACATCTTTTCTTTATATGTGTGTGAGGAATGTTTCCTGAAAGTTTAGCCGTACCTTTTTGTAACACCCTGTATATGAAACATTAATGCTTAGGGACCTTCCCTTTGTAACAGCTTCTTTTGCAAAAGTACCTCTTCAGTCAACATGTTTTTAACAGGATAAATAAGTGGTATAATGAGCATTGATAAATTGGAAAGTGAAATGATGCACAAGAGAAGAATATTCTTTTGTTGTGATGGCATGCCTCAGTAATATGACATAACTTGTTGAGAACCTGCTGGACATTGCAGCACTGTATTCAGAAACAGAGTGATGCTTTCATGAAAAAAAGATAATAATACTGAAAATTATTTAATGTAGCTAAGTGAAGTACTAATTTATTTAATGACTTGTTGAATATAAATTGCTACAAAGTTCATTTCTATGATACTGTACTGTACACCACCTATTTGTATAATTTTCTGACAGGAATTAAAAATGCAGAGAATTTCACTAACTCAATCTTCATTTCAATAAAGTTAAGTCATAGTCAGAGGACACCAATTGAGTAAATAAAGCAGCTTCCATTCTCATTCAGTTTAAATACATGTTTTGTTGGAAATTCTGTGTGACATTATACTGATAGCTGTGTTAATTTATAACAAGTAAATGTTCAATTAATGAGTAATCATTCTTATTGGAGATATAGATATAGGAATTAGACGTGCACAAATTTAGAAAATTTGTTTGTCTTTTCATGTTAGTAAATGCTGAACACCACTTTGGATCAATACAATACAATACAATACTATACAATACAATACATTGGATGTGAATGAAAATGTGAAGGAGAAATCCCAGAAATATCCTACAGCAAACCATGAGTGTGGTTTTACTGAAGATGGTGCCAATAATGAGTAATGAGCTGTGTTAACATGGTGAAAAATTTGGGATATGTCAAGAATAAGTTATAACCCATGAAGTTCTCTGACATAAATGTGTTTTGAAATATTCTAATTACACACATGTATGTTTCGAAATTTTGTAAAATTTTATTTCATATGATGGCCAGGGAAGGCTGTTAGGTAACATTTAGTTGGGATACCTGATTTGAAAATTAGTTTAAAGTATTATGATAACATTGTTTCTTTTTTATGTATTTTGATACATGTAAGACTCTTATAGACCACTGAATTATCCAGTAAGCTAATTGCCATAAGTGTCTGTTTAATTCAGTTGGAGGGTTAACAGATGTAGGAAATTGTAAAATACTGCAACTGTTGTGTTTTCTGCTCATATGAATAACTAAAATTCTTTCATTTTTTCATCCTGTATCTAATGCTATCACACACATAATATGTAAGATATATAGGAATGTGTAATTTTGTTATTTATGTGAAATTTTATTTAAATTTGTGGTTCAATTGTCTGTATTTATCTTTTTGATCAAAATGATGTAGTTTTACTAGAACACTCAGAAATTAAAAGTTGTGGTTAATTAAAGTTCCTACGACAGCACTTAATGGGTAAACATATTGAGCTAATGGTCAGGATAGGAATTATTATTACCACTCATTCAAAAACAGACATTTCCAATTTTTCATGACCATATTTTAAATTATCTGAAATTAATTAACATATGGGATAATTGACATTAAAAGTTTGGACACTCATAATTTCAATGATCTATTGTGCTTTAATATCAATGGGATTTTGGCCTGTGATGGTATAATTTTTTTGTTGCTATATTTTTTTCTGAATCACACAACACTCACTAATTAATTCAGTCATTAATTAAGATTTTGGATAACTGAGGATCACAGAATATGGATTTCAGGATAGATGCCCTACTTGTGGACATGGGATTCCAGACTACAAAAACATAATGATGTTCCACATGCTTTTATGGTTTATTAACCTGAAATATTTTTCATAAGCTAGATAACAGTAAAGTCCTTGAGTCCACAAAAAATTGTAAAATGTAACCTAGCCAAATTTTAAAAAAATTAGTAATTTCATAAATCACATATTGTTCTTATGTCTGTGAATGGTCAGCAACCAGGTAACATCTCTATGTCGAGTTAAGTTAGACTCATGGGTGCACTACCAAACGAACAATGTCAATGCATCAGAAAGTTCTGTGACACGTTAGCACTCAGAAACATGCTATATCGAAGGCCTAATATCTCATGTGAAAATTTGTGATTTGACATAATCTGCATGACACCTATGTCACATATGTAAACTCAAAGTGTTAATGTTCAATCACTATTATTTGCTGGACAGAATAATTCATGATGGTGATTGTGCAGCAAGTTATATAATGTGCACTGTTAACTACATATTTCTGTCACTGCATATTATACCACTATGAAATTCAATAAACATTGTGACTATGATTAGTGGTTGATTTAATTCTCATCAAGATACATTTATGAAAGAGGAGGTGCATGTCTCCTCACCTGTTTAAATTGTAATATGTAAAACTTGAACTGGCATAAAACAATGCTATAGTGAAAATAAAGTAGGAGAATCCACTTTGGAATTTAACTATTCTGTGGTCTACATAATTTTGCACTATGCATTATAGAATTGGTATTCGGCATATTATTTAAAAACCCTGAAATTTGAGACTCTGAGATACATGGAGCCAAGTGCATCAACAGGTTATGGATACGTCACAAATTATCATCACAGCAGATATGCTGTCCACAAGTGGCCATGCTAAATGGAAACAATTTTTTGATGTGTAAAGTGTGACAGTGCTCAAAAAGTAGGTATTGTTGGTGATTAGTGAGTTTGATATGGGCAGAGATCTACATCTACCTCTACATTTATACTCCGCAAGCCACCCAACGGTTTGTGGTGGAGGGCACCTTACGTGCCACTGTCGTTACCTCCCTTTCCTGTTCCAGTCGCATATGGATTGTGGGAAGAGCGAAAGCCTCCATGCACACTCAAATCTCTCTAATTTTACATTTGTGATCTCCTCGGGAGGTATAAGTAGGGGGAAGCAATATATTCGATACCTCATTCAGAAACGCACCCTCTCAAAACCTTGACAGCAAGCTACATCACAATACAGAGTGCCTTTCTTTCAGAGGATGCCACTTGAGTTTGCTAAACATCTCCGTAAAGCTATCACGCTTACCAAATAACCCTGTGACGAAACACACCGCTCTTCTTTGGATTTTCTCTATCTCCTCTGTCAACCAGACCTGGTACGGATCCCACACTAATGAGCAATACTCAGGTATAGGTCGAACAAGTGTTTTGTAAGCCACCTCCTTTGTTGATGGACTACATTTTCTAAGGACTCTCCCAATGAATCTCAACCTGGCACTCGCATTACCAACAATTAATTTTATATGAACATTCCACTTCAAATTGTTCTGTATGCATACTCCCAGATATTTTACAGAAGTAACTGCTACCAGTGTTTGTTCTGCTATCATATAATCATACAATAAAATATCCTTCTTTGTATGTATTTGCAATAAATTACATTTGTCTATGCTAAGGGTCAGTTGCCACTCCCTGCACCAAGTGCCTATCTGCTGCAGATCTTCCTGCATTTCACTGCATTTTCTAATGCTGCAACTTCTCTGTATACTACAGCATCATCCACGAAAAGCCGCATGGAAATTCCAACACTATCTACTAGGTAATTTATATATATTGTGAAAAGCAACGGTCCCATAACACTCCCCTGTGCCATGCCAGAGGATACTTTAATGTGTATAGATGTCTCTCCATTGAGAACAACATGCTGTGTCCTGTTCGCTAAAAACTCTTCAATCCAGCCACACAGCTGGATATGGATGGAGCCATCAGTGAGGTGGACGACAATGCCAAGAAGATGACACATAGGGCTGAGAAGGACCACATGAAGAAGATGGGAGAGAAGGTGTTAATGTTGTGGATGAATGAAGATAGGATATCTTGGCCCTAGGTCCAGATCATGAAAATATAGATAACAAATCAGAACCAGACAAGGTGTTAGGAGTTTTGGGGTTCTAGGAAGGATTCCTCAAGAAGGTCTGTAAACAGATTGGCTTAGAATGGTTGCAATGCGGGTGCCCATGGCTGTGCTGTGGATTTGCTTAAATACACTGACTAAAAAATATTGCAGTACCAAGAGGGAGTTGTGCAACACAAATGAAAGTTGGTAGGTGTGTTTCAGATGTCTATTAAAATTTCATGCTGGTCGCATAAGACTGCTGCTGAGGGCGCCACTATGAGGATGCAAATGAGGCTTGCTTTAAATACATGGTGTAACAACCATAGTGTTGGTTGCATTTGGGACTAAACATAATGACTTGATGACAGTCAAGAACCTCTTTAAGACAGCAAAAATGCCATTATCAGCACCTCACTGAGTTTGAGCGAAGTCATGTAATAGAGCTATGAGAAACTGAATGTTCCTTCTGTGATATCACAGTAAGACTTGGCAGAAATGTAACCACTGTAGATGATCATTATCAGGGGTGGTCATGAGAAAGTACAGTCACAAGAAGATGGGGGCTCTGGACAGTCACATTACATTACTGAGAGGGGAGACCATCATGTCTGGTGTGAGGTTCTGGCGAATTGTGCTGCATCTGCAGCAGCAATTAGCACACAGCGACACAATGAATTTTTACCAATTGGTTGCTTCAAGGACAGCTCTGAAACAGAGGCCCTGTAGTGTGCCTTCCACTGACCCCAAACCACTGTCATTTGTGACTTCAGTGGTGTCAAGGGGCTCATTGGAGGCCAGGGCGGAGGACTGTTGTGTTTTGAAATGAAAACTGGTTCTACCTCAGTGCCAGTGATGGCTGTGTGTTGGTTATATGGGGGTCAGTTCAGAGCCTGCAACCAACCAGTTCATGTGCTAGACACACAGGACATACATCTGGAGTTATGGTTTGTATGACACCAGGAGCAATCACGGGATTAGTCCACACATCCTGACTGTAAATTAGTATGTCAATCTGGTGATTCAACCTGTTGTGCTGCTATTCTGGAAAAGGATTACAGGGAGTATTTTTGAACAGGATCAAGCTCACCCACGTACTGCTGTTGTAATACCACAAGCTCTACAGATTGATGAAATGTTGCACTGGCGTACTCAATCACGAGATCCATATTCAATCGAGCACTATGGGACACCATCAGGTGACATCTCCAGTGTCATCCACAAAGAGCATTAACCATCCTTGTATTGACTGATCAGGTGCAAGGGGCTGCATCCCACAAAGAGACATCCAGCAGTTGTACAACACAATGCATGCATGTCTGCATGCTCGCATTCAGAATTCTGGCAGGTAAACTGATTATTAATGTACCAGCATTTCACATTTGCATTGGTTTATCTCGTGCTTACGTTGACCTGTGATCTTGCAATGTCAATGATTTAAATATGTTACTTAAACAAATGTATTCCTGAAATTTCAATACTCTACATTAATTATTTTTTGGTGTTGTGATTTTTTTTCCTTTCAGTGTATCTTCCTCTCAAAGGAGGATGTAATCAGTAAGGTTTAGAACGAGTGAGGTAGTGGATTGATGTCAGAAGGACATTGAGAGTGGTAGTGTTGGATGGCATCATGGTCATTGGCCTGAGGAATCATGGTGTGCAGGGAGGTGTCATCAACTGTGACAAATAAGGTTCCAGATGGTTATGGAGTGGGGATGACTGAGAATTGCCAAGTGGAGTGGCTTGTATGTTTGATATGAGAGGCTAAGCTACAGGCAACTGGTTGGTTGTGGTGGTCAACAAGAGTGACCATCTTCCAATGGGATCATAGTAACCACCTACAACTGGACATCCAGTATTGTTGGGTTTATAGATTTTAGGAAGGTTGTAATATATGTGTGTGTGGGGGATGGGGGACGGGGGGTTGTTGGAGTGAGGAGGGAGATGGGTTCAGGGAACAGCTTGTGGGATAGGCCTATTGATTTGAGTAGGAATTGAAGGTTATGTTGTTCTTCTGGGATGGGATCACTATGGTACAGATTGTGGGTGGAGGAGTTAGAAAATAGGTGGAATCTTCCTTCTGGCAGTCACAGTGCTGCCACAATTTCTGCAGAGCATTTTATTTTGACATGATCACCAACAAGCAGCCCAGAGGAATGAATGGTCATTACCTGATTACTAATGTACTAGCGTTTCCTAACCATTGTCATCTGGATCCTTCCCCTCCAACACCAGTTATCCTTGCAAAACATAATTCAATCATGTAATCCTGCAGATCCAGTCATTGCTAACCCACTGGCACAAAAACAACTAAGGTGTCCATGTCATAACCTTAGAATATCAAGAAGTAAAAGAACTTAAAATAAATTATACATTAAGTCCAATCGACTGATGGAAAGTGAGCTAAGAACAAGGACTTCCTCATGTAGAAAGGTCCACAAAATATGCTGTGGAGACAGTGGAAGTCCTGAACCAAAGATTAAATGTCCTTTGCCACATTGTTATGAAGGATAAAAACTTAAACACAGTCGACAACCCCCGCGTCCTTCCTTATAACACCGTACAAATCACACGGCAAACATATATGAGAACATAAGTAGTTAAAACAAGGACATTCGGTCATGAAATGGTGAACCATCAAATGTTGACAACAATTACCGTAAAGTGGTGGGGGATCACCACTTAACAAATGGCGATGGCTAAAACAACAATACCCAATACGCAACCTAGCTAAAATGATCTCCTCACGACCAAGGAGCTGAGATGACGTCGGCCAAGCTGCTAGCAGAGGTTTAATTCCCTGGAGCTTGTTGCAATGGAAAGTGCACCATTGGTGATGCCAAAGTGGCACCACCTGACAACAGACAGCAACATAGAGATCATCCAAAGGGATGGAAGAGCTAGCAGACTGAGGTAGGAGGACTCCAACCATGTGAGCAGCATCAGCAGCCTGATTTCCCATCAGAGCAATGTGACCAGGAGACTGCATGACCATCACAGAGTCTCCCTCAACAGACAGCAAACGGTAGCTTTCTTGGACCCATTGCACTAAGGGATGGACTGTGTACAGCACACACAGGTTCTCAAGGGCACTGAGAGAATCAAAATATGAGTCAATTAAAAAGCCTTTCCAGCTGCATGTATTAGGTAGTCTGATAGAGGGCAAAGAGCTCTGCTGTAAATATTGGGCGGTGTTCTGGAAGCCTGTACCTGAAATGGTCCATGTCATTGATGAAGACACACCGGACACCACAGTCAGTTTTAGAACCATTACTGTACACAAAGGTGCTGTCACTATGTTGTGTGCAGAGTTCGAGAAACTTACTGCAATAGATTCAATTTGGAGTAGTTTACTTAGGAAGTAAATGAAGTCCAAGATAAACACTGGCCATGGCAACATGCTTAAGTAGGGAAGGGTTCACACCCACTGGAAAACTGGAAAGGTGTGTGAAGATAAGTTGATGGAATAGTAGCTGAAATCAAACTCTGGGAGGTAACAGAGAAGAGGAGGGATGCACCCCATACTGGCAGTCAAGGGAGTCATCGAAAAAGGAGGTGTAGGATGGGTGGCTAGGCATAGCAGACAAATGGCAAACATGTCTCTTGAGGAGAACATCACACTGGTATAACAGCAGTTGCCCGGCAGCTTCTGCATAACACATTGCACTACCAAAAATTCAGACAAACTGTTTTGTCAGTGGAAAAGTGAAAGCCATTGTCGATACTCCATGAGTAAAGATGTTCAAGACATCGCTGAAGATGCTGCTCAAAGATACAAGTATGTGGAGAACTGCAGTACATCGTTAAGTGAGCCGTTGATGTCTGGTGGGAGACTGGCCATTATAGGGTTAATGTCTATAGCAAAGAGTACGATGCACAGGACGGATCCTTGAGACACCCCATTCTCCTGGATGAAGATGTTTAACTAGGTTGTATCCACGCATATCTCGAATACTTGGTCTTTTAAAAATTTCTGAAGGAAACAGTGCTGGCAGCATCAAAAGCCCCATGTGTATAGAGTACAGAGGATACCAGCCCTCCAGCAGGTGTCATAGGCTTTCTCCATATCAAAAAATAAAGTCAACACTGGGTATTTTGGCTGAAAATGGTTAATGACATGGGTTGACAAAGTGACGAGGTGGTTAACTGGAGAATGATGCGCTCAAAATCCACATTGTGCAAGGGTTAGTAGATTGTGAAGTTAGAGCCACCATACCAACCAGCCATTAATCACAGATTCTATCATCTTACAAACACAGCTGATGAGAGAAATGGAGTGTTGGCTAAAAGGAATGTGTTTGTCCTTATTGGGCTTAGATATGGGTATGATAGTGACTTCATGTCAGCATCTGGGAAATGTGCCATCTGCCCAAATGTGATTGTGTGTATGAAGGAGGAAGTGCTTGCCCTCTTGAGAAAGGTGCTGAAACATCTTGTAATGGATCTGGGAGATGTGTTATTTTCTACCAGATTTGTCGATACCAAATCTAATGAGGGAGGTTGTAAATTTTTTCTTATGGTTTTGTCAGAATATTTTTTGTGAATTGTAATTTGCCTTATTTTATACTAATTTGCTTATATGTTTGTGAGTGACAGCACATTGATCAATATTAGTAGATGTGATGAAGAATATCAAAGAGACTGGTTACAAGTGGAAGCTTGTGTTTTGTGTGAAATGTCTTTGATGCTGGAGTCGTCTTTGACCATAGTCAGTCGGCAGTGAACTCTCGTTGTGTGACAGTGGGACAATGTACAGGTCCCCATTATAATAATTTGCAAGTGACCATCAAAAATGAGTTATTGTACGGCTTTTTTTATATAAACATCAAGAAGGAAGCACATTCGGAGAAATGGTATTTCAAGCACCAAAAAAGAGGCAAACGCATTGAACCAGGACATTTCTGCAGCTGACGAAACAGCATTATGGAATCATACTTTCACTAGACGACTGAAGCCAACACAAAAAATTCAAATGTCATCTTATAAACATTTCACAGAAAAGTGAGTACAGTCATGAAATATGCTAAATTCAAGTATATATAAATAGTGAGCATATTTCAATCTAAATGTGAACATTGTCGGGCTCTGTGGTGGAAGATCAGGATGAAGTGAGAGCATGACCTACTTCCCCCATGGTAGAGACAGAATTGTAGCATTCACTCTTCTGAGAGGAGGAGGGTATCATCTGAGCCTCCTCCACTCGTTTCCAAGGGCGGAAGGTGGGGTGATATTGGGTGGAGCTCAAAATCTCCACAGAATAGCAGCCCAAGGTGTGGAGATAGCTACCAGGTCCACAATGACATCACCTGCTACAGTCATACCAGAAATCAGGTAATAGACCTTAGTCCCAAACAGATGATGGAGGTTACCCCCAAAAGGCGGAAGAGGAAGTGTAACTGTTAAAAGAATTAGTAAATGAAATCCAGCTAGCTGTTTTGATATAGTGAAGACTGCAATGACACTGCACTTGCAACTGTTTACAACAAATACAGTTCACCATCAAAGGATGATGGTTATAAATGCAGAGAGCAGGTCTTCGCACGTAACTCACATCACAGTATGCCTCAGTTCTCCTGGGGACCAGTACACAGCATGGTAGAGATGAAGTGCGAATGGAATGTTCTATGATGGTAAGGATAATGTTTATGAGGTACTATGCCTGGTCATCACAACTGGGGAAATTTTTTTTAAGGTCTGCAGGAAGGACTGAAGGCTCCAGTCAGCCTCCGAAAGCTTCCAATTAGCTTCACACATAGGTGCGACAGGAGTCAGCAAACAGATAGCACATGGGAGATGGTCACTCTAGTACATATCAGAGAGGATGGACCTTTCAGGATGACAGGAAAATTGGCCACTGGAGAATGAGAGGTCCAAATGGGAATAGGTGTGTGTGGAGTCTGAGAGGAATGTGGGTGCTCCATTACTAAGATAGAGAGGTTGAGTTGATTGAGGTCAGCCAAGACAGAACCTCTCTGACAGGTTCTGGAAGAGCCCCAAATGGGATGGTGTGCATTAAAGTCAATGAGCAGAGGTGAGGCAGTTGATCAGTAAGCTGGAGGAAGCCTGCCCTGGCGACACCAAATGATGGAGGGGCGTATGCACTGCAAAGAGTAAAGGTTAAGCAAGGAAGGATAATGTCAACTGCAACAGCAGGCAGCCAAGTGTTCAGTAAGATGGCCTGGCTATGAATGTCATCCCAGATGAGCAATATGACTCCCCCATGAGATGGAATGGTGTCTTCTGTAGGAAAGTCAAAGCAGACCAGAAGGAAATATAAAAGGTCAGAGCGATCTCAAGGATGCAGTTTTGTTTCTTGGAGGCAGAGAAAGAGTGGATACTATGATTCGAAGAGCAGCCATAATTCCTCCTATTTGGATCTAATGCTGTGGACCTTCCGCTGGAGGTTGCATGATCGCTGTTGCAATTGATACAGCATGGAGGCGGAAGTGGCAATTGCTCTTGTGAGCAACCCTACCACAAATAACTAATTTAGTTTTGTTTCAACAGGACATGTGAATTAGGTTGTAATGCTGACACTGGTGGCAACACATCCAGTTTGGAATGTACAGTTGCATCGTGATCACTTCATAATCTACTTTGATCTTCGGTGGAAGCACTGCTTGATCAAACGTGAGAAAAAGAGTGTGTAGGCACTAAAGTTGCATCAACCTTTTTGTTACCTGATGGACTGCAGTGATGTCCTGATCAGAGAGGTAAGATTGGATTTCTCCCTTGGTCAGACCTCCAAGCAGTCTAGTGTAAATAACACCATGCAAAGAATTCAGTATTCAGTGGGCCCCAACATGAACAGGGTAGCTGTGGAGGAGTGAAGCTGTAAGCTGTTGTTGGGCCTGAAAATCACAATTATACTCCAAAAGCAAAGTTCCATTACATAAATTGTGGCAATATTTCACAGGATCTGCGATTGCAGCAAAACTTTTTTGAATAATAAACACATTAACAGTAGCAAAGGACTGACATTGTTCAGTATGTGATACCATGAGGGACCAAGGTCCCACTGGGAGATTCTTTGAATCTTTAGCATCATTCTGTTTACATTTAGTAGATGTAGAAAGAAATGATGATTGGCTCATTGGGAGAAAATCCCCCATGATTGACAGTGCCTTCGATGGTGCATTTCTTCCAACTGGGGCCCTTCCAAGGGGGCCTCACCTGCCTTAGGTGATTGTTCACACCTCCCAAACTCCTGATAGAGTGACATATTGGCAATTGGGGAAGGTAACAGCTCAGGCAGTCATCCCTCCCTGCACCTGGCCTGTAGCAGGGGCTATGTGTGAACACTACCTGTTGACTCGGGGCTAGCAATAACACATTACCCAGTCACCTGTAACATTTCAAACATGTAGGCCAGCCTTCAAGAGCAAACAGGAAGGAAGAAGAAACAAAGAGGAATCTCAAATGTTGAAGCAGAGGAAGGGCAGGAGATGGCGAATGAAGAAAGAGAGGAAAAACAATTGAGGGACTGTTCTGATGTCAGGATACTAAAGCTTCAGTACGCATTCTCAAAACTAGCCAGACATATTTCCCAAGGGAGGGCAAAAAGAACAGCAGGAGGACAGACATTCAGCACAGGTGCTGCAAAGGCTTGGGCTGTACCTGACCTCTCAAGATGTTGACAGATCGTCAGGAAAGTTTGAAGAAAATAATATAGCATATTTACCTTCACACATGTGCTCCATGAAGCTGACTGGAAGCGTGTACATTGTGATAGTGATGTTGACTGTAAGGTACCAGAATTTGAGTATTCTGTACAACCATGAAGATGTAGCATTTCCAACCAAACTTAGATCTAAGCAAACTATATGGAAAATGTCTAGTAATAAATTGCTGGTGTCAGGAACACAAAACCCTTGCAGAAACAAAAGACTGCTCTATGTTCACAGTAAAACTACATAAGTTATTCAATAACTATTGCAAAGTGAACAAGTTTGTTGTGAAGCCAAGAGAATGTAGAACTGGCAGTTTATACTCAATTCAAGTAATAAATCAAAAGCTATATGGAAAGTCATCAGTGAGGCTGTTGGTGAAAAGGAAAGAAGTCAATCAATAACATGTATTAAGAATGAAGATGGTGTTTCCTCTGAGCAAAAAATTTATGTGAAATGTTCAGCAGTCACTTTATAAACATTGATGACAAACTTTCTTCTTTTATCAATCCTTCTGTACCCAGTCACTGTACAAGCTTTGTGCTGCTCCCAAGATAACTTTTTCCTTGCCCGCTCACACCTACTGAAATTTGCAATATTATAACACAAAGCCTAACGAATAATCCTGTGGTTAGGATAACTTTGCTTATTATCTTCAAAAACCAGACTGACATCTTGTCCATTTATTACCGGCCCTCTGTTGTTAACCAGCCATAGCTGGACAGACTGCATCAAGATTACAGTAGTATTACAACAATAAACTGAATGAAAGACTGCAGTTTAAACTATGATGCTATAAAATACACTCCTGGAAATGGAAAAAAGAACACATTGGCACCGGTGTGTCAGACCCACCATACTTGCTCCGGACACTGCGAGAAGGCTGTACAAGCAATGATCACACGCTCGCCACAGCGGACACACCAGCAACCGCGGTGTTGGCCGTCGAATGGCGCTAGCTGCCCAGCATTTGTGCACCGCCGCCGTCAGTGTCAGCCAGTTTGCTGTGGCATACGGAGTCTTTAACACTGGTAGCATGCCGCGACAGCGTGGACGTGAACCGTATGTGCAATTGACGGACTTTGAGCGAGGGCGTATAGTGGGCATGCGGGAGGCCGGGTGGACGTACCGCCGAATTGCTCAACACATGGGGCGTGAGGTCTCCACAGTACATGATGTTGTCGCCAGTGGTCGGCGGAAGCTGCACGTGCCCGTCGACCTGGGACTGGACCGCAGCGACGCACGGATGCACGCCAAGACCGTAGGATCCTACGCAGTGCCGTAGGGGACCGCACCGTCACTTCCCAGCAAATTAGGGACACTGTTGCTCCTGGGGTATCGGCGAGGACCATTCGCAACCGTCTCCATGAAGCTGGGCTACAGTCCCGCACACCGTTAGGCCGTCTTCCGCTCACGCCCCAACATCGTGCAGCCCGCCTCCAGTGGTGTCGCGACAGGCGTGAATGGAGGGACGAATGGAGACGTGTCGTCTTCAGCGATGAGAGTCGCTTCTGCCTTGGTGTCAATGATGGTCGTATGCGTGTTTGGCGCCATGCAGGTGAGCGCCACAATCAGGACTGCATACGACCGAGGCACACAGGGCCAACACCCGGCATCATGGTGTGGGGAGCGATCTCCTACACTGGCCGTACACCTCTGGTGATCGTTGAGGGGACACTGAATACTGCACGGTACATCCAAACCGTCATCGAACCCATCGTTCTACCATTCCTAGACCGGCAAGGGAACTTGCTGTTCCAACAGGACAATGCACGTCCGCATGTATCCCGTGCCACCCAACGTGCTCTAGAAGGTGTATGTCAACTACCCTGGCCAGCAAGATCTCCGGATCTGTCCCCCATTGAGCATGTTTGGGACTGGATGAAGCGTCGTCTCACGCGGTCTGCACGTCCAGTATGAACGCTGGTCCAACTGAGGCACCAGGTGGAAATGGCATGGCAAGCCGTTCCACAGGACTACATCCAGCATCTCTACGATCGTCTCCATGGGAGAATAGCAGCCTGCATTGCTGCGAAAGGTGGATATACACTGTACTAGTGCCGACATTGTGCACGCTCTGTTGCCTGTGTCTATGTGCCTGTGGTTCTGTCAGTTTGATCATGTGATGTATCTGACCCCAGGAATGTGTCAATAAAGTTTCCACTTCCTGGGACAATGAATTCACTGTGTTCTTATTTCAATTTCCAGGAGTGTATATAATGAAGAGATCAACTCGATTATAATCTAATGTACAATGACAATACAACTATGAAATCAGTTCTAGAACATAGTGCACAGTTCAGACAAAATTTTAGTCCTAAATTGCTCCATTGGTAATGACAGGATACCCTTAAATAGTGCATTCAACAGTTCGAGAACCGCCATGTGGACGCCCTGTGTGTTTTTGTTAATCAACATCCAGGGCTTTCTATACTGTCTATTGCCAGTGCTGTGGCTATGAAATTTATTTCTCTTTCTATAGTGTGCACGATTTACCTCCATATGAGCAAGGCAGATTAATAAAGATTGGCTTAAACAAAGTATATTCTCTACACTAGGCCTTGGCTTTTTCTAATAGGACTTCTGCTTGTTGAAAAGCCTGAGCGACACTCTCCCTTTTTGAGAACAAATGTTATTATCTGCAAACTGCAAGGTGTGCCCATTGATGCTTATGTTACTTCCTATGGTGCACTCCATTTCAACTTCCTTTCAATGTAGTCTACTCCTTGCACTGATATTCAGGTAGGAATTAGCTCAACAGCTCCCCCAGCACCACATGATTTTACATTGCTGAGGAGGGCCTTACATGAGGTACAATTGAATACCTTACTAAGCTCACAAGGTACCAGTGCTCTAGACTCTTTTGTTTTCAAAACCCTAACATATATTTGTAACTAAGTCAAGTACTGCTACTGTCATTGACCTACCCTTCTAAAGGCGATATTGTGCATCACAAAAGAAGTTACTTCCTCCAAATAACTTATCTATCTTTGAAGATTACTAAATACTTCAGTGAATAATGCATTTATTGTTTACTAAGCCACTGAAAAGGGCTGGCTTTTGTAACAGAACTATTGGAAACTCACAGGGAGAGACTGTGGTGTATGTGGTTTGATTCAATAATTGTTTTAAAATATAGCACACTGGAAGTTCATTTCAAGTTATCATCTGTGTTTTATGCCTAATAAAGGACTCTTGTTAACAAATCTCAAAATCTACATTAATTGTTAACAAATCATTCCTATGCTAGAGTAATTTAGATGAAATTCCATGTTTTAGTACCAGCTGGCCACATAAACTAGTGCCGGTAGGTTAGCTGCAAGTGCAATGACTATTGGCCTGAAGAGCTTCCTTGGAAGTTATTGCTTATTGGTTCTCCAAAAGTTTGTCTTTTTAGAAGGGGTAATGATAAATGGAGCTTTATATTCATTTTGATTAATTTTATAGTGCATTTTGTAAAAGAAAACACACAACAGGCTATTCCTCGAGCTCACAAACTTTGGCAACTATACATTACATTTGAGAAACTATGGTAGTACTGAATTAGGGGAAAATGCAGTTATAGGTTCAGATCATATCTTTTGAACAGAGTCCAAAAAGTTGTAATCACCAAACAAGTAGTGAAAGTGTTGGTTAAAGCAGTAAGCACTAAGACAAGGAATTCACACTTTGACCAATTCTGTTTATCATACTTTGCAATGATCTGTCCCTAAACATGTAGAATGGTCTATTGGTAATGTCTTCTGGTCATTCTAACCTAATATTCTCATCAACTCATAGCTCTGACTGCTGCTACAAACATAAAAATGCAACTACAAAATTCCTCACAATATGTTGATATACAGTACTCGACAGTAGGAATACTTAAAGAGAAGGCATTAAACAGACTTAGTAAAGTCATCAACACACAAAAAGTTAAAAGTGCCTGCTTTGCAGTTGTACACTTCTTAATGTCACACTGCATTCCATTTTAGGAGATATTTCTCAAAAATATATTTATTACACAAAAGAGAAAATAATTAAATAAGTGCCCTTGTCTTCCATCACTTGACTCCTTTTAAAGAACTCAATGTTTTGCCACTGTCATGTATCTATATGAAACAGTGTGCTTAATTTTTATCAGAATTTACATTCTTCACTTCAAATATTCTGATAAATTGTTGAAAGAGTGGCTAATGAGGTATTATTTTATTTTGTTTTTCAATATTTGCAAATGTTCAGTTTTCTGCCTGCAGCCCACTGGTTACCTTTTATAGACTTTTGTACACAAAAATATAACTCCATTATGAACCCTAGAAAGGGATACATAGCTGACATCGGAATTATTACTTCATCTAGTTATGTGATTGTGAATTGCTGAATTCATCCTAAATTCACTCTTGCTGTTAACCAAAAACAGCACCAGGGAGTGTATACAAGTCACAATCCCTAGGTCCATAAAGAGTCTTCTATAACATGTTCAGTTGCAAAGTCTACCAAATGTACACATTTATTAATTTTATTGTGCACATTTAAGTATAGGCCTATAGTATGAATTACTGTACAATGTGGGACCATGTAGGGGCACCATCTACTCCATATAAAATACATACAGGGAATAACAGTGTATTAGTGAACAAACAAGAACAGGAAGCAACAAACAATATGAGTAATTAAAGATGCACTGCACTTGTCACACATTTATTAGTTGATTATGTAACTCCCACACAGCATTTGACCCCCCCCCCCCCTTAAAAGATGAGAGAGAGTTCAAATTTGACATCACAGCCAGCTTGTGTGTGGGTGGCTGGACATGATGGACATGTAACTGCAGTCAGTGACACAGCCAGGACTGTAGAATGATGGTTGGTAGGAATGCCATTGGTAGCAGACAGAGGGGGAGAAGTGTGAGGTGTAATTCCCCTGGTGACATTGTGTAGCCACTGGAAATCGGTGGTAGACATTTTCACACAATCCAATGAACTTGTGACGATATTGCAGACCAGGTCTGGTAGAGATATGGTGAACCATAGTATGTGTGCCCATGCCCTGTGATTTTACGGGCCACAGTTACTCCATGGATGCAGTTGTGTGCAAAGCACAGATGCAATGCGGAGGTGTCCTATGTTGTTCTTATGTTTTGCGGGCCACTTTGAGTTTGCCTTCTGTTTCCAATAGGGTATCATTCAACACCACATTGTCCTCATGTAACTTGATTATTTCATGCCTGATTGTTACATAATCTTGTTTCATGGTATGGAGATGTAATTTCAAGTTGCAGCAGTAGGACTCCCAGTAATGTTGATGGTCATTTGAGGTGTTAGCACTAAAGTTATACACACTGGACATTGTGTACTTTGATGAATGAGCCTTTCCTGCAAGAATAGTATGACTGTGACAGAGTGTATCAGTCATTCATTTAGTAAATTGGTGGTCAGTGCAACGTGTGTGAGGAAATCAGCACCTGAAATTGGTTGAACAACATTGGTTAATTTGTAAGCCCACTTGCAGTTCTCAAAGCGTCTATTTCAGCCTCTAATGTTTTGTGACCATATGCACGTATGACGGACTTGTTAACTGCCATTAAATTGGCCTTAGTGTGGCAGTGTGCTGATCTCTGATCCCATTTGATTAATAACACTAGCCCTGAATAGTGGTTGGTAATGAACAGCCTTTGTGATGTAGTGTTGTGCAGTCATTCGGTAGTCGGCAGCTTTGGAGGCATGCCGATAGAAGCGTTAGGCTGAGCAGTCCTATACTGGCTTTTCAACATAGGGTGCTAACTGTTCTAAAACAGTAGGTGCTGTAAGTGGCTATCACACTGTTGCAACCAAATCATGTCTTGGCATTGAGGTGCAAACATAATTTCTTGCAATTCATTCCCAGGTGACCAAAATGTCTGTGGAACAGCAAACATTTGACTGAGTGGCCTCATGGCTATGAAACCACTGTAGGCATTTGCAGGGGACTCGTTTGTACTCAGCTGTCATGATCAATAGTGCAACACTTACGAGTGCTTAGTTAACCTCTTGACAGTGGCATGGGGAGTTCACAGGTCCTCGAGAACACTCTATGACTTTCAGGTACATGTGGCATGGTGGCGAGGCAGCAGCATGTTGGGCTGGTCTGTGATAGTTTGGCTTCCTTCAAAGTGAATGGACGTTATCGTGGCGGCCACTGTGGCATATGTTTTGGGCAAGGTTTGTACTTCATTGGTAACTAGTATAATGGTTGCCCTTCCTGAGCAATTAAAATTAACCTCACTTTGGTAGCAATTGTTGCCAAATGTGTAACAGTAAAGCATCCAAACTGATAATCATTCCATGCAGATGTCTCCAGAATTCAGACAGAATCATGTCATCATGCCTCTCATTGTACAGGACCTGTGTGAGCCTTTGACCCATTGATTTTGTGCAATGTGAAATAAGCACCATCATGAGGGCATTGTAGGCCTGGTGCAGGGAGCGTCATAATATAATGTCTAACACTACTGAAGTTACATGTTGATCAAGATTACTGGTCACCAAAGTGAACTATTCAAAAGAGTCACTAATTAGCTGTTACTTGAAAATGCTCTCCATTTACTGCAACTAAGTTTTCAATTGACTGGTTGCAAACAGTGGGGGCTGAATTTGCAAATACAGTGTGGGAGGCCTGCGAAAGCTGATGAGTGGATATTTCTGTTGATTTCACATGTGGTACCAGTGAACGTGAAATGACTGGAAACATGTTCACTCTGAATTTGATGTCTTACGACACTGTTGTAATTATGTGTGAGGCATTGTTATGTGATTATATCACTGTGTCCAATGTCATGACCAGTGTGGTTGAAACCATGATGTTCCAAAGTGGATCGGTGTGTGGCACGAAATCTAGTGGTTTAAACACAGGAGGTGGGAAATGTAGAATCTGTATCTCATTTTTAATGACCTGGATGGCACCACTGATGGAATGTAGAAGGTTATGTGTGGTATGCTTGATGGTACTTATCTATGCCAATTGCAGCAGATAACCTAACCACGAGAGCAGAATGACTCCTTTGGGTTCACAAATTATGTAAGAACACTATCTCCTACAAATGAAATACATTCACGGACTAATGGTGTAATACACTGATGTGTCAAAAGTGATGGGTTGCCTCCTGATATGTTGGACATGCTTTTACCCAGAGTAATGTAGCAACATGACGTGGCAAGGACTCAATACATTGTTGGAAGACCCCTGCAGAAATAACGTCCAATGCTGTCTCTATAATTGCAAATGTTCCGGGTACACAAGTTTGTGCATGAACTGACATCTCAATTATGTCCCATAAATGTATGAAAGGATTCATGTTGGGTGATCTTGGTGCCCAAATCATACACTTGAATTGTTCAGAAAGTTATTCAAACCTAGGGCGAACAGTTATGGCCCGGTGACCAAGTACACGGTCATTTATAAAAATTCCACCATTGTTCCAAACATGAATAGCTGCAAATGGTCTCCAAGTAGCTGAACATAAACCCTGATCAGTTATCAGCAGACTGTCAAAATAGGTAAATGCATTTCAGTAAACTAGAACACCTAATATTTACAGAATTAATACTCTGTCAGGATGAAACACAGCTATGCACTTTTAATAAATTTATCATTCACAAAATACGTAATCTTGTCAGTTGTGACCTATTGGTGCAAACTAATATTTTTCCTTAAGATGGTCTAACAGTCACTGTTAAGATATTTATTTGTAGAGTAGAAGAAGTTGTCTACCAGAAAGTCTTTCAAACTCTGTTTAAACTGTGCTTTATCTGAAACCAAGTTTTTAATGGTTGCTGGTGATAAATTGAAAATGTGTGTTCCTGGATATTAGACCCCTTTCTGATCCAAGGTAAGAGATTTTAAGTTTTTTTTGTACATTGTTCTTATTCCTAGTACTGATACTATGTATTGAGCAATTGGTTGGAAATGGAGATATATTACTTGCAACAAATTTCATTAAGAATAAATATACTGAGAAGCAATGGTTAGGATACAAAGTTCCTCGAACAGGTTTCTACATGATTTTCTTGAAATACACAACAAATGAATCTTGTGTTATGCTTTTGCTTGCTAAAAACTTTTGCTCAGCTTCGTCAGTTACTCCAGAATATGATCCCATATGACATTACAGAAAGAAAATAAAAAAATGCACGTTATTATTATATTTACTACATCTGACATCATTTTGACTGCAAATCCCATCCCAACTGCATTTATTATCGAGTTATAATCCTAGAAATTTAACACTGTCAACCTCTTTGATCTGCATGTCTTCATGTGCTATTCACATGCTACAAGGAAATCTCTTGCAGGTTCCAGTGTGTCTTTGCAGTGAATTAGTTTTCACTAGTTTATTAACGTAAGTGAAAACTTGATTAGCTGCCATTTCTAAATCTGTACTTGACTTCCTACTTATTGCAATGTCTGTACCATCTGCAATAAAACAAACTTAGCATCTGGGAATGTAATGGGCAAGGAGTCATTAATGCAAACAAGAAAAAGCAACAGACCCAAGATGGAACCTTCAGGAACACCACACGTAATCAATTCCCAGTCAGATGAAGACTGCTTAATGCTCAAGTATTTCACAATGACACCCTTTGTTTCCTGTTAGTTAAATAAGACTCAAACCATTTTGCAGCGCTACTGTTGACACCATAATATTCTAATTTACTTAAGAGAATGCTGTGATTCACACAGTAAAAGGCATCTGAGTGGTAAACACATGCAGAAAATTTCTATTACAATTGTAATTCTCTACTAGTACAGTTAAAAACAATGTTACTTTTGGGGTTATCAGTGAATGTTTCAGCAAATGGAAGGCAAGGTTGGTCATTACATTAGCAGATCAACAGTAATTGCAATTATAAATTAAACTTTTCATCAGATGAGGGCAGCCTAAGGGATCACTGTAATTTTTGCCAGATTTACTACTAGTCATACTTTAAATTCTTTCTCTATCATGTCAGAAAATGTAGCTGAGACACAATTAAACATTACAAAGGGCTTATAAATCATATTCTAAATACATACTTGTACTGCACTATGTGGTAATCTACTTGACTGTGAAGTTTACACAAAGATATTGTTATTCCATTACTAGAAATTTAAAGCCCCATAATGAAATTTAATTCACAATTTCTATTGACTGTTTTGATGAGATGAAATTTTCTTTCTAGATTAGATTAAGTTTTTGTTCCATAGACCCAAAAGTGACACGACTCTCATGGGCGTGGAACATGTCAGAAAGTATAACATAAAAATTATAGAACATATGAATGCAACACTCACTTCCCCAATCATTTGTCAGGAGATTGTCATAATATGTGAACATATTACAATAAATTGGAACTGCTAATATTTACAGAATTCATACACTATCAGAATGAAACCTAGTTATAAATATTTGATAAATTTATCATCATACCTAATCTTAACTGTTGTGACTAAGTGTTGCCAAAACAGAAATTTTTACATAAGCTGGTCTAACTATCCCTGTTAGGATATTCGTCTACAGAGTAGATGAGTTTCCTACCAAAACGCCATTCAAACTCTGTTTAAGCAGTAGTTCATCTGAAACAAAGTTTTTAATGGTTGCTGGCAGTTAACTGAATCTATTTGTTCCTGAATATTGGGTGCCTTTTTGGGCCAAGGCACGTGATTTTACGTTTTTATGTAGATTGATCTTATCACTAGTATTGATACTATATATTAAGCTATTCGTTGTAGACACATTACTTTCAACCAGTTTCATAAAGGAATAAATATACTGAGAAGCAGTGGTTAGAATATCCGATTCCTTGTGTCCACCACTACAATAAATTTGTCTCGACTTCCAAACTAAAAAAGCTGTCGTTACGTACTAACAAGTCCTTTGGCGCTGTTACACTGACAGATAACAGCAGGAATTGGCACAAGCGCGGAGGGTGTGCAAGTTATCCATTCGTAAACTGTTACATTTTGCTGTTGTAAGAATAGGGACAACCAGGAAAAGTTTTATTCAATAGGAACGGTTATGCCCAGAAGCATTTGCATTTCGGTTTGATTGGGGAAGAGCCAACATTCCTGCTTGTTACGCTCGTTGAAATTGTGTGGGTTAATCAATATTATTATTATCGTAGTCGTCATTACGACTATGGTCCTAAGCTCAAAAGGATCTCTCCAACTATCTTATGTCGATTCTTTTACGGCTTCCCTGTCGCCAACCCTCCTCCTTTCTCCGGGCTTGGGACCGGCAACAGCAACTGCAGAGCTACTTAATTCACTCGAACAGTAACTGCAGGCGGAGTTAAAGTGGTTTCCCACACCGACATTTCAATTTCTACGTTCACACTACAAAAAAATTTACGACAAGTACTACTGATTACAATTCCACTGTACTTTACATTTCTCAATAGACTGAAACGCCGAAGAGCCGCTATTTATAGGCTACAAGTTCGACGCGCACAACTATCGATAGTTAACGAGTATCGAACCATTGCAAAGTAATTTATTACACTTGTATTTCCATGGACCCAGCTTTCGTTGAATTAGTCAATTTACTTTGTTTTGCAATATTTGTAAATATGTAATAAAGCGATACAAGTACAGTGTTTGGCGGTGAATCGCACAAGACTTTAATGATAGCGAAACAAGGAGAAGTGATATAGTTCTCAGAAGTTACCACACACATTTGAAGGCGTTGTGAGTATGAACTTTGAAGACGAAATTTTTGGCCAGCGGGAAGATCTTTGTATGGGCGGAGGTATGTTATTGTTTTGGTCAAGATAGTATATGCTTCGTGGAACTGCAGGCTTTGTGCTGTTCCGATTTATGAGATACGAAAAGCAGAACGCAAAATGTGTTGCAAAATTGTTGGAGAGAGAATAGGAAACCTAAGATACATTGACAGTCTGGGAGTTAAGTAAGTTTATCAGTTAAAATTATTGTGGTTAGCATATCGTATTTTCCCGTAGAATATAAATGTATAGGATTTATTTAATACTGTGTCGTATGTGCTCAAGCTGCAAGTACAGCGTTGTACTGAGAACGTTATAAACTGCAGATTTAGTTTCATAGTTGTAAGCTTATATTAAAGAGTACAAAGCTATGTTGTATGCAATTTAGTACTGTTTATATGGTTGCTGGAAGGCTTCTTGAAAGTTAACTCTCATTCAAACATTTTGAGTTGTTAAGTAGTGAAGTTCTTGAAGTTTATTTTCAGTCACTGAAGCGTTTAACGATGAAACTTGCTAAAAGCAGAAGGTGACGTGCAACTAAACAGTAGATAGTGTGAGAGATTTGCATTTGCAAAACAGGATACTGAGGTAGCAGGTAAGGGTTTATGCGAATGTCTCGGCTTACATTCAGAAAATCAGCGTCTGTTTCTTATTAATCTGAAGTACCAGTGGCGAGTAAATGGTTTAGGGTGTAAGTATATGAATCTCAGTGTTAGAGTAAACAATTTTTAAATCTTAGCTGCGCTGATTAAAAAGAATATGCTGTAGGACAGACTGAATAAGACTGTACTGTCAGTCTTGTTTGTGGGCCGGTACAGTGAGAAAGATTTCTAAATGCAAAGCAGGCAGTGCTGACCTTTTTGGGTTGTACAAAGAAGATGCAAACATTGAAAAAATGTTCCAACAGTAATAAAGCTTCTTTCTAGATAAATTAGTCCTGTTTTCTTGCCAATTGGCAGTCATTGCCTCATCAATATTTGTGAGGCGGAAAGCGAAAACGTACCTCGTGTCGAAAATTTAGGAATTTGATTTTTTGTAGTTTTTACATTCAGCATTAAATTCTGAACAACCTGTAAAAGATTTTTATTTCTATCTCTAAATTTGAGGAAGTTATGGCAGGTTGAATATTTATTATATAAAAGAGCTGTTTTGAGATATGGCCTTTTAAAGTTTAACTTTATTATCATTGCTTAACTTTACATATTTAAGAAACAAATTCTGCATATATATTACACTTAAAATGTCTTTTGTCAAGTGGTTTGGAGTTTTTTTTAATTGACACTTCACAATCTGTGGATTGCTCCCAGAGACCAATATCGCATCAGAGTGTAAATACATTTAAAACCAAATTAATTGGCCCCTTGTTGAGAAAAATATAGCTAGCCCCGTGCTTATTTTTTTGGCATAATATTTATATTTTTACACTATGTTATGTATTCACAGCAACTTCACTTATTTCATTTCCAACAGCAACAGCTGAGTTAACATGTGTTGGATCCCATTGTTGTTCATACACTTTCTGGGAGTAGATAGTTTACTTGTTTGTTCACAGTCTCACACATAACCTCAAATATTCCTATTCCGAATGGAACCAAGAACTAAATAGGTCCAGGCTGCAACGGGTTACTGTGTATGTGAACCTGCTGGGCCATGTCAAAACTGTAGTGTGCACAACTTCTATCACCATCTTCAAAATTTTCCGTAGTCTTTTTGATAGTTCCCTTATAAAACACTCTTTCTTTTGCAACAAGTTGTAGATGGGACCTCATTTTTTCAATAGTTTCCATTTTAGTTGCTTCAGGCACTGAAACCATTGCAGTTCCTGAAGTGAAATGCTGTTGACAAAATGCACAGAGATCTGATTTGGGCTTCAAGACAACTATTTTTGGACATATCTCTTTCCAAATATTACAAAACACTCTACTTGATACTGGTTTTACAGGCATATCATTTGTAAAGGAAGCCATATAAGTTTCAAAAAATTTGGCTTTATCATCACTTGAAGGTAGAAGCTTAAAATTTGCTTTGTACTGAGTGCTACTTCTGCCTGATAAAATTATGGCATGTTGTTCTGAGTAATTGTGTAAAAACCTTACAACAAACTCTGAATCAGAAAAAGAAGTCACATTCTTAGTAAGTTTTCTTGCATTACCATGAGCTTTGACAATCAGTCCTGTAACATTATACATTTTTGTTACAGCACTTTAGTCTTGTAATTTTAATATTGTTGGAAAACATGTAAGTGTTTGTACAAACTTGCTGACCTTTTACTGAGTATTTACTTTGTGACTGTTTCCTCTCAGTTTGTACTTTATGTTTACGAGCTGTCAAAGAAGAATCTGAAGTGACACACTGCAATTGGCCTAATATTACTTGATCTAATGTGTTGACATTGTTCTCATAATGATCAGTCTCAGCACATTAGTGACACATTTCCAAATATTCATCAACTGAACAGCAATTGCAACATTCTTCTTTGCACCCGCAACCTGCTTTTAAAAACTCTGAAACGAGAGCATAGTCTCTGTCAGCATCAAAAGAGTCAATTAAATTTATGCAGTCATCAGTTACTACCAGGTCAAAGTCTTCAGCACCATCATTCTCATCTACAACGTGATCACTATTAACATTTCGTTCTATTTCAATAATAACATTATCAGTAACATTATCGTTGTTACCTAAGGCTTCATTAAACTTCGGAATGTCTTGTAATAGAGAAATATCAAATAGGTTAACTGAGTCATCACCTTGAGATTCCCGTTCCTCATCACTTGATTCGTCTCTACTTGGCATTCTTTCAGAAAAATAATCTTGAAATACTTTGTAAATTTTTATCATATAAATCACCACCAAGACCAGTATCGTTTAGTGCTTTCACAATTCTATCTTCACACATTGCATACTTTAAACTGAGCAAGCTGTAAACACGAATTTGTAACGTCAGCTGTCGGCTGTTCTTTGAGGGCTACCAACTATACATTGGCAATATCTGTAGGCATTCGCAAAAATAGGACCGTGTGTGTTGTTTGGCATTATTGAAATCACAAAACAGTTTTCTTTTATACGAAATTACTCTGAGCTCCTTAAAATGCTTCTAAAATTTAATAGATGCTATTTTGTGAAGTACTGCATGTATAGCTGCGATATCTAGAAAAGGGACCTCTTGTCGAACCAATGTTATTTTCCGATATCGACAAGAGGTCCCTTTTCCGAAGACTGACATTGATTTTTTTAATGATATAATTGACTTTTGTTGCATTCAAACAAGTTTCAAATCAATGTGAGCGTGTTCAGAATGAAGTAAACTGTTATAATATATTAAAAAAAAAAAAACGAAATTTGATATTTTACACATTATTGAATGTTTTTGCCTGTACTGAAAATTTTACTCTTCCGACAAGAGGTCCCTTTTTGCTTTCCGCCTCACATTTACTATCTGATGCTACTGTCACGTTATTTGCTCAAGGTCAGGTGCTGATGCTACACCCATCTGCTTAGACCTGTTACATACCTGTGATGCGGTGGTAATGTCATGGTGAGGTTTGATGTTTCTGAGTCTGTCTGTGTTTGTAGATGGTGTGTTGTAGTATTTAGGGGCGCTCTCTTGTGCTAGAAGTATGTTAGTGAGTTGTTTGACATGAATTGAATGTTTCAGGTTGCTATTGGAAGAATTTCTGCTGAGATAGATTGAATTTTCACATTGTGGCTGATGGATTCATTTTTATGTTTGGAAATATTAGTGGAATGTGTTTCTTATGGTCAGAGATTTAATATTATTTTTTTCTTTTTTTTTCAATTGTGAATAAGATACAGATACTTATGAGTAGGTCATTACTTGTTGCAGTGGGAGATATTTTTGCTTTTGTTATATGTTTTATGATGGCGATGAACGAGTCGTCGCCAGTGTTGGCTGGTGGCCAGTGCTAAATAGAAACACACAAATCACAGCAGGTTTGTCAGTAATGTCAATAAGGTGCTGGCTGCATGGTCTGGATCTGCAATGACTAAAATAATGAGAAGTCGCTGGAAAATATTACATATATTGTATTTAACTGATTGTTCAGGATTCTTCTTGGCTTCATACATATAAGTATAAACAGATAGCTATTGAGGCCTCAGTTAAGCCATACGTTACTAAGTGCCTTGTTAGAGGTTGCCTCCTATCAGCTGAAGGCTATGCTACTTTACTACTTGACATTCCGAGCAAGAGTGGACGAGAGCTTGCTAGAAACTTGATACAAGCCGCAGAGCAGCGCTGGCCATGACTCATGGGTACAGTGACACCAATACGGACCGCAATCGATAACTTCATCCCCTGACAATTGTGGTGTCATACGTTGATATCACAGTCCTCCCTCACAAATCTGCGAACGGCCGTTGAATATGGCTTATGACTGCCACATGGAGGACGCCATGCTGATGTAATCGAGGAAGTGGGTAGCCTGACTGCAGGTGAGGCATGCCCACCTACACCCTGCCATTCCGGCCAACGGGAGACTGGAAACGCCTGGAAACCTACTCCACGGTGCACGTCAACATGAGGAATCTGCGCTTCTACAACTATGGGAGCAACCGAAGGGTCGACCTCCATTGGGTCAGGCCACCCGACC
Organism: Schistocerca gregaria; assembly: GCF_023897955.1. Lineage (NCBI taxonomy): Eukaryota > Metazoa > Arthropoda > Insecta > Orthoptera > Acrididae > Schistocerca > Schistocerca gregaria. The sequence goes on from NC_064931.1 coordinate 166,053,517, forward strand.
GGCAACAAAGAAGGAAATCAGGAAGTGCAGACTGTTCTGCGGCATTGGATGGCATTGTAACTGGAATTTCACTGTGCCCTATCACAGTTGAAGGCACCTGGTCCATGTGGTCATGTGGTCCCCGCAGCGTTGCTGGCACTGCGATCAACTCCACTGTGAGACAGGGTATCCGCACTGGCGCATCATCGCATGTCAAAGGCGAAGCTACGGGCGCTGGCACCCAGGGGTGTGGAGAGCAAGGAAGAGGGCCCTGCAAGGGCAGCCCCGACGGAGCCAACACTGGAAACATAGGGCAAGTGGCAGAGACCCCACAGCTAATGAGACGCATCTGCTTCCGATGCCTGCATGCCTCACCAGATGGACCTGATATGACAAACATGGCGCAACCAAGATGGCGAAGGATGCACCCTTTCAACCATCGGTGATTGCTGTGGGAATGACGAAAATAGACAATATCATCTGGCAAGAATTTGTGGGTCTGCCATGGCAAAGAAATATGGTGTGGGGGGGATGCAACAAGTGCAGATTTCTGTGAGGATGACGTTGCAGTGATTCAACTGCGAAGCACCGCCGCATGGCTGCGATTGGTATGTAGACAAAAACAACAAAAGAGCATCCTCATGAGAATGAGAGTCAATCAATTTAGACATTTGCGACTTAAATGTCCGAACGAATCTTTCAGCGGCTCCATTCGATTGAGGGGAGAATGGTGCTGAAGTTAAATGCTGAATACCATTAGCTTCACAAAAAGTTTTGAACCCTGCAGACACAAATTGAGGTCCATTGTCGGTGACAATGACTTGTAGCAATCCTTCTATGCTAAATATAGAAGACAAGTATTTGATGGTAGCAGACGATGTTGATGACATGTGGACAACAGATGGAAAACTGCTAAAAGAATCAACAAGAATTACCATCGTGCGTCCCAAACAGGACCAGCAAAATCTAAATGTAAGCTATTGTGTGGCAAAGTTGCCTTAAGCCAAGAGAAAACTTTCTACGGTGGTGCGGATTGTTTTCTGCACACACGGAACAAGAACAACAAATCTTGGGTGTGTCAGGAACAATACCAAACTAGGTACAGTGACGGCGAGCTAACTGTTTTGTCTGTACGATACCCTAATTACCTTTTTGAAGAAGTCGTAGCACAGTGACTGCAGAGAATGAAGAACAATAAGACGAGACTGATTGTTCTCCGTGCAGAGCAAGATGACGTCACATTGGACAAAAAGTCGTCTGCACAAAAAAAAAAAGACGAACCAATGGTTCTTCGATCCAAATTTTTTGACAAAGGCTATTGCTTAGTGACATGACGCAAAACGACACTTAATACTAGGTTGTTAACTGTTGCTGTGGTTATACGACAAAAGTCAGCAGGAAAACTTTCTACTACATCATCATTTTGCACACCAGGTAACATACAAGCCTGTTCAGAAGAGTCAGACAGCAAGTCTTCAGCTATTGGCAATCTGGATAGTGTGTTGGCATGGGTTTTAGTGACTCCAAAAATCAAAGCAAGAGCTTCCATCTAGATCTGCAAGTAGTTACGTTGTGCAGGGGAGAGTAGCTTTGAAGCAAATGCGATCAGGCAATTGCGCAAACCAATTTTGTGAGCAAGAACAGCTCCGATCCCAAATTCGGAAGCATCAACCGTGAGGCCAAAAGGTTATGTACTAGATAACAATGCAGATTTAAGCTGCTGAAGGGCACATTCGCATTCAAGCGACCAATTGAACGAAACGTTCTTTCAACATAGTCGATCTAATGATGCTGCAAGAGATGATGCATGAGGCAAAACCTCTTGATAATAATTGAACTTTCCAAGGATGGATTGTAATTATTTAACTGTCTTGCATGCTGGTAGCTCTGATATTGCTCTTACCTGATCCAGACTTGGATGGATGTCTTGAGAGTTTATTACATGTCCTAAGTAGGATAACTGTTCAGAAAAAAATGTACACCTGTCCTTATTGAGTTTAAGTCCATTCTCATGTAACACTTCAAATAACTGTCTCAAATTATGCAAATGTTCATGTTGTGTAGAACCTGAAGCTACGATGTCATCTAGGTAATTGCACACTGAAGAAATCGAGGCACAAAGAGCCTGTAAGTACTGCTGAAATAGTGCAGGTGCAGAGGCTCATCCAAACAGAAGCCTCTTAAATTTGTAGAGACCTAAATGCGTTTTCACGACGAGAATCTTGTGGGATTTGTCATCCATGGGAATTTGAAGATATGCATCTTACAAATCTAACTTGGAAAAATATTTACTTTGACACAATTTGTCAAACAAGTCTTCTGGAAGTGGCAAAGGAAATGTTGAAACAACAATTTGAGGATTGATGGCGGCAATTTGCCTGATGGTTTTGTTAAGATAACCAACAGTGAAGCCCATAGTGATGTTGTCACTGGTTCAATCACTCCTTGTTCCTCAAGTGCATGCAGTGTTTTAGCAACTTCATCTAGAAAGTGCATGAAGGAACTGTGTGAGAGCGGAAACATTTAGGCTGTGCATTGTCCTTCAATTCAAGTACGCGTCTGAAAATTTTTCTTGCTCCCTAAACCTGGTGAAAAAAATGTCAGCAAACTCTTGACTTAGTTCGGAAACACTGTTGGTGGGAACACGTTTAGTGACTGCTAGTATGTCATCGAGCATAATTAAGGAAAATACATCAAATAAATCAAGATCACAAATGTTTACAGATGAGGGTGAACACTGTACATGAAAAGAAATCACTTGAGTTTGCAGTCCTAAAACCTGGATACTTTGACCACTGTAGGTAGCTAACGGTAACATTTGCATTACTCAATGGAGGTGAACCAAGCAATTCAAAAGTTTTATGATTCATGAGTGTAACAGAAGCTCCAGCGTCCAACTGAAAAGAAATCATATGATTCCGAACGTTCAAGTTTACAAAAAGTTTGTTCTGCCATCAGCAAAAATTAGCATTCTGAGAAGCATTGTGCACTGGCTTGTGTTGACAGGCAGATTGTGTGTGACGAGTCTCCTTACGTCGGCTTGCACTGGCATCACAAAGAAATTCACACACTAGGGTAATGGCACAGGTACAGGAGGCGAATGTACAACATTTATTGCCATTGCTTATGGCTCATTGTGATAGGAAGTCTTATTTTGGAAACCATTCTGGTGGAAGCTACTTTGTCTCAAAACGTAATATGGAGCATTAGATTTTTGTCTTGAGGCACACTGCCTGGACATGTCCCTTCTTGTTGCAAAAATGGCACACGGCCTTGCACGATGGGCATGAGCGCAAAGCAGGTGACGTCTTCCGGCGCATAACTTGTGTCTGTCTCCTGGAAGTGAATTGGGCAGGCGTGCGCCGGGCCGGTATATTATCATGTATGTGTGATGCGCGTGCAGCCAGCTTGCTAACCTGACAGACAGTGGGAGGCGATTCAAGAGAATTTGCAGCAAAATCCAAAGTGTCTTGCCTGTCCAAAATGTGCAACACTTGTTCTAAAGTGGGGTTGGATAATTTAAGAATTTGCTCTCTAATGCTTGTGTTGGACACGTTCTGCACAATAGCGTCCTGTACCCTTATGTCAGAATACGATATGCCACAAGAACATGAAAAGCCACAGTCGCAAGTGAGGCCTTGCAAATTGGCTACCCACTCATGGTAATTCTGATGAGGTACCCGTTTTGTGCGGAAAAATTTGTACTGCTGAGTGACAACATTGACACTTTCCTTGTAATAATCAGTTAATTCCTGAACAAGTTCTTCGAAACTGTGCTGATATGGAGAACTTCTCGGGAATAGTTTGAGGAGAATGAGGTACGATGCTACGCCAACACAAGATAAAAGCATATGCAGCTGTGTTTTACGTTGGATGTCATATGCAGCAAGGTGGTGTGAAAACTGCACATGTCGCTGCTGCCATCTTTCCACGCAGAAGTCAAATGTGCGGAACGGCGGGACTGTGACCCGCTGTGCAGCCGGTACTTATGGCACAGCTTGTTGTTGTCCCTGGACGAGCGGTCCCAATGTGTGCAGTAGTGCGTTGGGCTGCTGATTCTGTAATCATAACAGTTCTGCCTCTGGATTTGCCATCACAACGAAAGCAAATAATCAACAACGGGAGTAGGAAAAAAATGTCATGCACTCGTCAATCACACCATGTGGAGAGGATGGGTGGCACAGCCGGGTATATAGTCTGGAAACATGTATAAATAGTGCTGCTTTCACTGTTCCACTTTCCAAAAAATCTGTACCTTCAACCTTTTCGCCAATTGTTATGACGACGATGACGACGACGAACGAATCGTCGCCAGTGTTGACTGGTGGCCGATGCTAAATAGAAACATATAAATCACATCAGGTTTCTCAGTAATGTCAAAAACATGCTGGCTGAATGGTCTGGATCTGCAACGACTAAAATAATTAAAAGTTGTTGGTAAAAAAATAATATATATTGTACTTAATTTGTGATTGGTTGGTATCATGATTATTGATGTACCATTAGAATGTGTTTCTGATATTACTCATGTGGGCATGGTTTGGTTTGTTGTACTGTGGTCTTTGCTTTAGGTAGAGTAAATGAAAGTGTGGAAAATAGATTTTAGCATTTGAGTGTGTTGCTTTGTGTACAGTGGGATTTGTTTTTTGGTGCTATATAGGTCAATTTGTTTCATCGGGTTTTGGAGTTGGGTGCAAGTTCACGATATCAAGACCTTTGCTTGAGGATTATGGGTTAAGTGAAATTTGCAATACCGTGTTTTAAAGTTGTATGTTGGTTCCTGGTATCGAGGGCTTTGTTGGAGCTATGTAGGTGAAAATTGTGGTGTTGAGGTTTTTAATTGTGTATGGGTTGCTGGTATTGTAGTCCTCATTTGAGATATCGAAATTTACAGTGCCAATAGATTTTGTTTTTGTAATTTTTTTGTGTTAAATTTTGATGATTTCATGTCCTTGATTTTTGGGCAAATATTTGTTTTGTTCTAATGTCATTATTCTTACTGTTGTATATTTGTCTGTGCCCGAAACCACCTCCGTCATTCTGTTCTCCTGTCAGTTTCATTCTGTTGTTGGAGTTAAATACTTCACATGTTATTTATGTTTGTTTGCAGTTGTAATAAGTGATGTCATGGTCACCGTATTGTATGTGCTTGAAATAGTTTAAACCATGACATCACTGTTCAAAACAGGTGGATGGAGTCATGGATTTTTTTTTGCCAATCTACCTTTTATAATAGTTAGATCAGTAGATCCCTTTATATAGACTGAATTTGTTCTTCAGATATAGTTTGTGTGTCTAAGTAGAAATAATGATATGTTTCAAGGATCATTGGTCTGTTGTACCAAAATGGTGTAGGTTACATTGGTTTTACACTCTGTGTCTTCTGTGCCTACATACTAGCTACTTACAGATTACCAGCAAGCTCAATGCCTGAAAAGTAGTAATAGTGAACATATTGGTCTCCATCACTGCTCATGTTACTCTGAAGGAATATTGGCATCTAGTTCTAAATAGCGCAAGCAATCGTAGTCTTATACCACAAGGTTTTTGTTAAATACCTCTCTTCAGGCAGATGTTGCCAGAAGAAGCAATTTCAGTTCAGGTTTAAAATTGTGTAAAGGTTTGCAGCAGGCAGGTGCCCTTGATTTTATTCTTCAGTTTCTATTTACCATGGCCGGTTTTGAATTCACAAGCGATTTATCATCAGATGGGACATATGTATTGCATATTTCCAGCATTGTTGTGGCTCATGTAGCTATGGCCAGAGAACAAAACATGTACACACTGAATGTAGTGAGAAGTATGTACTATTCACGCCTGGCCACAGCTGCACCTCTCCAGCAGTGCTGCAAACATGTACCATCTGATGATAAGGCAACAGTTGGCTCTCCCCATCCTGTGC